>NC_052160.1:102289076-102603881 GCF_902713615.1 Scyliorhinus canicula | reverse complement strand
AGTGAGACACGGCCTCCCCTTTACAAAACCATGCGGCCTTTCACTAATACATCCATTTGCTTTCAAATGGGAGTAGATCTTGCCTTGAAGAATTCTCTCCAGTAATTTGCCGACCACTGACGTAAGGCTCACCGGCCTGTAGTTCCCTGGATTATACTTGCTACCCTTCTTAAACAAAGGAACAACATTGGCTATTCTCCAGTCCTCCGGGACATCACTTGAAGACAGTGAGGATCCAAAGATTTCTGTCAAGGCCTCAGCAATTTTGTCTCTCGCCTCCTTCAGTATTCTGGCGTAGATCCCATCCGGCCCTGGGGACTTATCTACCTTAATATTTTTCAAGACGCCCAACACCTCGTCTTTTTGGATCTCAATGTGGCCCAGGCTATCTACACACCCTTCTCCAGACCCAATATCCACCAATTCCTTCTCTTTGGTGAAAACCGATGCAAAGTATTCATTTAGTACCTTGCCCATTTCCTCTGGCTCCACACATAGGTTCTCTTGCCTATCCTTATGTACGTGTAAAAAGCCTTGGGATTTTCCTTAACCCTATTTGCCAATTACTTTTCGTGACCCCACCTAGCCCTCCTGATTCCTTGCTTAAGTTCCTTCCTACTTTCCTTATATTCCACACAGGCTCCGTCTGTTCCCAGCCTTCTAGCCCTGACAAATGCCTCCTTTTTCTTTTTGATGAGGCCTACAATATCTCTCGTTATCCAAGGTTCCTGAAATTTGCCGTATTTATCCTTCTTCCTCACAGGAACATGCCGGTCCTGAATTCCTTTCAACTGACATTTGAAAGCCTCCCACATGTCAGATGTTGATTTACCCTCAAACATCCGCCCCCAATCTAGGTTCTTCAGTTCCCGCCTAATATTGTTATAATTAGCCTTCCCCCAATTTAGCACATTCACCCTTGGACCACTCTTATCCTTGTCCACCAGCACTTTAAAGCTTACTGAATTGTGGTCACTGTTCCCGAAATGCTCCCCTACTGAAACTTCTACCACCTGGCCGGGCTCATTCCCCAATACCAAATCCAGTACAGACCCTTCCCTAGTTGGACTGTCTACATATTGTTTTAAGAAGCCCTCCTGGATGCTCCATACAAACTCTGCCCCGTCTAAGCCCCTTGCACCTTCAGGGGCTAGGCCGGCGCTGGCAGAGTTGGCGCCGCATCAGCCGGTGTTGAAGTGTCTCCAAGTTGGCAAATGCGCGGGTGCGCCAGCATGTGCTGGCGTCATCCCAGCGCATGCGCGGGGGGTTCTTCTCCACGCCGGCCATGGCAGACCATAACACCGGCCGGCACGGAGGGAAAGAGTGCCTCCACGGCACAGGCCCGCCCGCGGATCATGGGCCCGACCACAGTGGGGCCCCCCCCGAGGCCAGGTCCCCCCACACATCCCCCCCCCCCCCCCAAGGACTCCTCAGGCCACCCACTGAGCCAGGTCCCGCTGGTGAAGACCTGGTGTAATATACGATTCAGGCTGTACACCGGCGCTTCAGCCAACCTCATTCGCAGTCTGACCTGGATAACATCCACGTCGAGCCGAACATCCTTCCATCGGCCTGCCAGCTTCATGACTACAATGGCAATGCCATTGCTGGCAGTGGCTCATGCCAGCTTGTGGTATCGCACCGTTCCTTAAGATCCACCCTGCGTTTCGAAATTGTCGGGTCCAACAAAGCTTCCTTGCATGGTGCTTAGGACTGCAAGATCCTGAATCTCGTACAGCGACTCCATGTTGCCCGCTGAGGCATCAGCCTCGCCGGATGCCAACTTCCAAACACAATTGAATGACATCATTGCATGATACCACAGCGTCCTCGAGGGCATGGGCACACGTACAAAATTATTTTGAAACCGAATGCCACGCCTGTGGTTCATGCACCTCGTCGGGTGCCGGCGCCCCTTGAGGACCGCCTCAAGCAGCAGCTGCAGGACCTCCAGGACCAGGGCATCATTTCTAAGGTTACGGAACCCACGGACTGGGTTAACTCCATGGTTTGTGTCAAAAAACCGTCAGTGTAACTGCGGATTTGTATCGACCCCAAAGATTTGAACCGTAACATCACGAGGGAACACTACCCTATCCCAAAGCGCGAAGAGCTCACCTGCGAAATGGCTCGCGCCAAATTTTTCACAAAGTTGGATGCCTCCAAGGGGTTTTGGCAGATACAACTTGACGCATCCTGTTGGAAGCTCTGCACTTTTAACACCCCGTTTGGCCGGTATTGTTACAACCGGATGCCCTTTGGTATCATCTCCGCCTCGGAGGTGTTCCACTGAATAATGGAGCAAATGATGGAGAGCATCGAGGGGGTGTGGGTGTACATCGATGACATCATTGTCTGGTCCACGACTCTGCAGGAACACATCGATCGACTCAAGCGAGTGTTCCAGAGGATCCACGAGCATGGCCTCCGACTCAACAGAGCCAAATGCTCGTTCGGTCAAGCAGAAATAAAGTTCCTCGGTGACCATATTTCGCAGTTCGGTGTGCAGCCAGATGCAAATAAGGTGTCAGCGATCAATGCTATGAAGGCACCGGAGGACAAGAAGGCGGTCCTCCACTTCCTGGGGATGGTCAACTTCCTTGGGAAGTTTATCCCCAATCTTACATCTCACACCACAGCTCTCCGCAATCTTGTAAAGAAAACCACCGACTTCCAGTGGCTCCCCGCTCATGAGCGAGAGTGGCGTGAACTCAGGGCGAAATTCACCAGAATTCGTCGCCCGCCACAGAGACTGAATTTATAGACTGAATGTTTTGTTGCCTTGTTCTTCGTTTACTCGCCTGTACATATTGTTCTTTATAATTTGTTGTATGCACTCTAGCTGCACTAGACACCTTCCCATGTAAATACGTTCATATTCTTTGTATATAGTCAGGTTCCTAGTCATGTAAACACGCTCACATACTTTGTACATAGTCAGGCACATTCACATACTCACTATTTATTAACATATACACATTTTTTAAAAGGGGGGAGATGTCATAATATACACACAAGTATATGATGGTGCACAGACAGACATTGATTGACACACAGGATGACCAATGAATACACAGAACACAGCAGCCAATCACCAAACAGGACACGATCACTACAAAGCCAGAGGGAACTAGTTTTCCCGCTCTCTTGGGATCCAGCCTCTGAGACAGCCAGAGCCCATGAGCAACAACACGAACATCCACCATGTGGTAGTAAGATAGTCTGGTCAGGTTAGCCTCAGGTCTCCAGTCAACTCAGCATAGTGTCAACCCACAGTTAAAGTATGTTTAACAGTTGGTAGTTCAATAAAATGGAGTTCCACTTCTCCAAGTGTTGGAAGCCTGTCTCTCTCACTGCTCTGGTAAATGCAGTCCTCGCAGACCCAGCATACCCAACACATCACTTGCCATGAAAATTTATGCATGGCAATGAAAAGGCTGGCCTTCCCCGAGGGAATCCCGCTATCGGGCCATCATTTCAAGCTGGAGGCCCAATAGCGATGGACTTTGGAGGCAACTCCCTTAAGAAGTTACACCCTTGGCCCACCATGAGGTTCACCACATCAGGCTCACGTTTGGTGAAACCTGTTGTAATCCCTGCCCAGAATAGAGTGCCGGCCCCACTAAATGGATGCAAATGGATCATTAGGACCCATTTGCATTGGTTTGCAACCTCTCACAGGCGTGTGGGCGCAAACCTCGATTCTTGTGCCAGCGGGAGGGTCAGAGAATCACGTTTGGATCAGAGCCAACAAATGCCCGGCGCCAATCTTAATTTTTCAATTCTCTGCCGCATCGGGGCTCCCACAACTAGCGGTGGGTGGCAGAGAATCCAGGCCCGGATGTCACAACAGGGAGCTGAGCACGCTTCCTGGCTGGGTGCAGGATAGATGGGATCAAGGGCATGATGGACAGGCAGGGCTTGGTGACATCTCGTGATCCTCAGGGATGGGATAGATGATAGACACACTGGTAAGGCTGTCACCCTGAGGGTCTGTGTGCCAGGGAGGGTTCCAGCAACACCAGTGCATGTGTCCTTTGTTTGGGGTGAGTTCTGCTGATCCCTTGCTAGCTCTGCTGTGCAGCAGCACTTTGAAGAGGTGCAATGAGTAGTGCCAACATCTGATGGACATTAAGCATGGCCATGCCTATGCCCTTGATTACACTCTTGGGATGTGGGAGTGTCCGGATGTGCAGGCCGGATGGGAAGCCACATGATCACTGGCTCTCTGAGCATTTCCAGAATTCTGTGAACAGCCAGGAGCCTGTAAGTTAAAGCTATGCAGATAGATTTAAATGAATGTATAGGAACAATGGGTGTCTCAGGCAGGGCACCCCGATCCCGAGGGGCACACTCCATGTCCGCACTTTTGCCACAAAGCCATTCCCTGCTTGTAACTGCTTGCACCAAATCACGCCTGCATGATTCCTGACTGTGAGGGGTGGAGCATTGCAATGAGATGGAACTTCAGGCTTCCAGCCGTTAATGAGATTTAAATCCATGCAAATCCACATCATGGGGCGGAAAGGTCGCTTAGGCTGGCGGCGGGGCAGCGGAGCATCGCAATGGGTCTGGCGCCGGGTGCCAATCCTGTTTTTAGCCCATGCTCGATTCTCTGCTAGATTAGGAATCCCACTCCCCCAAGGGTGGCATGTGGCACAGTGGTTAGCACTGGGACTGTGGCGCTGAGAACCCGGGTTCGAACCCCGGCCCTGGGTCACTGTCCGTGTGGAGTTTGCACATTCTCCCCATGTCTGCGTGGGTTCCACCCCCACAACCCAAAGATGTGCAGGTTTGGTGGGTTGGCCACGCTAAATTGCTCCTTAATTGGAGAAAAAATAATTGGGTATTCTAAATTTATTATAAAAATGGGATCTCACTCCCAGTGACGGATGACAGAGAATTCCCCCCTGTATTGTTTTTGCCCTTTTTCATAATTACTTTCAACTGAATTATTTGGCAGCTACTGTTAGTTAGCTGACCAAACATCTTGCCCCACTTCACTTTCCAGGTCCTTCCTTGTTGGACTGGAAGCTTATCGATTGAGAACGTATTGTACATACAACAGCAATTTCTCTCCTTACCTATGCTTAGCACTATGTCCTACCCAGTCTATAATAGCATCATTAAAGTCTCCTGATATTGTTTTAATATGAAATTATTGTTCCACTCTTTTGAAATTTATTGACAAAATAGCCCATCTATCTCCTCACTCTTTGTAGCTCCATAAAAATTCCCAGTAATTTAACAGCTTCCCTGTTTCTTAACTCAAACCAAATATATATGGTCTGAGAGTTATCCAATAATTCCTTTCTATTTATATTGGGTGGAATCTTGTGAAACTGCAAAACTGTGAAATAAGGTAGGCAGTGGCACTTAATTGTGTGAGAGGCCAATTCCCTGCAAACCAGGAACATTATTCTCACTGAAGGAAGGCAATTGTTGCCACCTCCTTTCCACACGGATCTCTGGAGCATCAATGCATGGAAAAGGTGGCAAATGTCTGAGCGCAGAAAGAAAGTGGCCCCTCAGTCCAGCGATGCCCCCCTAGAGGTGCTCCAACAGGCCTTTCAGAAAGTAACTTCTGCTTCCCAGAGATGGCAGCAGGAGGCCCTCCTGTCTTGATCACTGTTGACCAACAGGGAGCCCTAGACTTAGCATCAGTCACATTCTGCTCTCCGCCTCTCCCACCATGGGCAACTCCACCCTCGAGGTTCACTGCAGAGAACTCTCTTTTTGGCACAGCCGTGTTCAAAATCTCACGCAGCACCCCGCCATCAGTCAGTCTCAATCTTCACTCCAATCACTTTTACACTGAATTCAATGACCTTTCATTCTTGACCAGCTTTCATTGACGTTTGAGCTATCCATGTTACTCTCAACCTGCCGTCCATCATCGTCACCATCCCTCCATCATCCTTGACCATCCCTCCGTTAACCTCGACTCTCAAAACTTCACCATTGACCTTCCCTGTGTGATCATTGGTCTCCCACAATCATTCTTCAATACTGACCTTGCCTGTACAGTGCAACTTTCTTCCTCTGTACCCTACGAGACTTCTTAGGGCTGTCACCTCTCTCCCTCTTGCCCCCAATCAGCCATGCCCATTCCGCTACACTGCCACTAGCATCAACACCTCTCAGCCATCAACACCTCCTCTCCAATAGATGAACAAAGTTCCCCATAGAAGAAAAAGCAGGTCCTGCTGACTACAAATTCACCAGGAAGACTATCTCACCTGCTGCATTCACATCTAGGCAGTTGTGAATCTGAAGGCACTTTACATATGACACCTGGACCTTTGAGCCCATGAGGAATACAAGGGGTGGGGGCATCGACTTCCTGTCTGCCTCACCGCATGATTCACTGTGCTCCTCGCACATGAAAACCTCATTGACCACAGAATGATTGCACGTGGCCAGCAACCCCTCCTGCTAGCCGAAGTGCTACAGACCTCGCGTACCGCTGTCAAAAATCTTACTGCTACTGGAAGATTCTGCCCATCACCTTCAATCACAATTGCCATACACCTCTTTTTCTTTTTCTATCTCTCCTGAATAATTGGTAGCTTGGAATATTAGGACGTCAATCCTGGCCTTGTTTGAGCCACGTCTCGGTTAATATGACTATGTCGTAATCTTTTATATCAACTTAAACCTGCAGCTCAATAACTGTATTTGACATTCATATAATTGAACATTTGCATCAACACTTTTTCTACTTTTTTGCAATTTAGTCCTTGAAATGTCTGGGATACTTCTAATTTGAATGCTGTTTATATTTCTCTGTCCTGTGATTCCATTATTGCTCTTTTCTGCTTTTCAGAGGGGTTCTTCTCCCCATGGCAAGTGAGTTGAAACTCTTCCAACAGTCCGAGTTAGCCTTACAATGAGAATAATGATCTTGGCCCAGTTCAGGTGCAATAGGTGCCTCTGTTGCCCACAGTGCCCTCTCTTTGTCCATTGTCCTGTGTCTTTTTTTTCAGTCTTCATTTAATTATCTGATTCCCTTTTTATGTCAATATTGACTTTGCTTCCACTTCCTTTCAGGGCAGTGGATTCAGAGCACAACAACCCACCGGGCAGAATTCTCCCAGCGCCACCCTTGGAGGGCTTGGTGGAGGGAAAGTACAGAGAATCTGGTGGGAGCCAAAGAGTCGGAAAATTGCCGGAGGAAAATCACATTGCAATTCTCCCAATGGCGGGTTAATGGCGAGTCAGTCATCCCGCTGGCAGATGGCATGGATGCCATTTGCAATAATTTCCACCCCATGAACGCTTATTAAAACAGCTGCCCACCAGCCACCCATCAGGCGTCCCAACCTTGCATCATGCCAGTGGAAAATCACATCAGCGACAAACCCCATTTTTGAAGAGTGGCATGCACAAGTCAACCCTCAGTTCACCAGAGGCTTGAAGGTGAATATAACAAAGCTTTTTATCCATAGTGCTGCACTGTTCATCAATCTCCCGGACAAAAATAATAATAGGGTAATTATATTAGGGGATTACAACTTCCCCAACATTAATTAGGATATTCAAGAGTGTTAAGGGTTTACAGGGACAGATTTCTTGAAACGTATTCAGGGGATGTTTTTATGTCATTTGTGTAAACTCCAACAAGGGATGGCGCAATGGGTCTAATTCTGGGGAATTCTAATTCACGGACACGTGTTTGAAGTGGTAGGGGGGGCGGGGGGGGGGGGGGGGGCATTTTTGTGATAATAACCACAACACAGTACGATTTAAGTTTGTTAAGTGGGGCAGCACTGAAGCACAGTGGGTAGCACTATTGCTTCACAGCTCCAAGGTTCTGGGTTTAATTCCCGGCTTGGGTCAATGTCTGTGCAGAGTCTGCACATTCACCCCATGTCTGCGTGGGTTTCCTCTGGGTGCTCTGGTTGCCTTCTGCAGTCCATGTGCAGGTTCGGTGAATTGGCCATGATAAATTGCCCTTAGGTTAGGTGGGGTTACTGGGTTACCGGGATAGGGTGAAGGTGTGGGCTTAGGTAGGGTGCTCTTTCCAAGGTCCGGTGAAGACTCGATGGGCAGAATGGCCTCTTTCTGCATTGTAAATTCTATGATTCTATTGAAAAAGAAAAAGCTGCTCTACAAAAAATGGCTTTGGATTGGAGGAAGGAAGATTTTATTAAGATAAGGCAGGATCTGGCCAAAGTAGACTGAGAACAGCTTCTTGTGTGAAAATCTACAGTAGAACATAGAACATAGAACAGTACAGCGCAGAACAGGCCCTTCGGCCCTCGATGTTGTGCCGAGCAATGATCACCCTACTCAAACCCACGTATCCACCCTATACCCGTAACCCAACAACCCCCCCCACCCTCCCGAACCTTACTTTTTAGGACACTACGGTCAATTTAGCATGGCCAATCCACCTAACCCGCACATCTTTGGACTGTGGGAGGAAACCGGAGCACCTGGAGGAAACCCACGCACACACGGCGAGGACGTGCAGACTCCGCACAGACAGTGACCCAGCCGGGAATCAAACCTGGGACCCTGGAGCTGTGAAGCATTTATGCTAACCACCATGCTACCGTGCTGCCCCAAAGAGAGCAGTGAGGGATTTTGATCTGGATTTGTTTATTGTCACATGTACCGTGAAAAGTATTGTTCTGGGTGTAGCTCAGACAGATCATTCCGTACACGAAAAGAAAATAGATAGGGCAAACATAAAATACACAATGTACATAAAATACACAGTGTACATAAAATGCATAATGTACATAAAATACACAATGTAAATACGTAGGCACAAGCATCGGGTGAAGCATACGGAGTGTACCACTACTCAGTAGAGAAGATGCGTGAAGAGATCAGATCAGTCCATAAGAGGGTCGTTTCGGAGTCTCGTAACAGCAGGTAAGAAGCTGTTTTTGAATCTCTTAGTGCGATGTTCAAAAAGGAAGTGGGCAGAGTGCAGGCCTAACGTGTTCCCTATCGGGTGAAATATAACAGCAATAAGCCTGGAGACCCCTGGATGTCTGGGAATATTGGATGAGCTCTTGAAATGTCACAACATTCAATATTATGGGCCAAGTGGTGGAAAGTGGGATTAGTGTAGAATTAGGGCGGGATTCTCCGGCTGCATTAATCCGGCGAACGGAAAATCCCGCCCAAGATCAATGGATTTTTCTGTTGTCGGCGTATCGCCCGTGGTGTTCTTGCGCCGCGCAGGGTGGAAGAATCTAGCCCTTAGTGTAGTTTTGTGGGTGCAGACATGATGGGTGGAAACGCCCCTTCTGCACTGTCTGACTATATTACTTTGTGGCAGACTGGTTCCTGTCTCCATCTTCATGCTGAACTGATTTTCATGCACGGCACCGTGCTGTTGGACACATGGACCCTCCTGTGTCACCAGGTCGGATCAGTACTGTGCCTGGGGTTGGGGATACAGGGGATCCCCTTCCCTTTGGTACCACACACCAGGGGCTATCGGGACTCATGCGGCTACTGCAACAGAGGTCTGAAGCTCCACCAGGGGTGAGTGCGAGGTGCGGCCAGCAGGGAGGGGTGGTGTGGTATGAACAAGTGAAGACTAGGGCGACCACGTGGAAAGAGAACTGTGCATGGTTGGGGTGGAGGCAAGGAAAGGGTTCATGATGGGAGACAAAGCGACAAGGAGATAGATGAAAAGGTCAAACACCGGAAGGCAGAAGGAAGACTAAGGGGAGGAAAGTTGGACCCTGATCTGCCTGCATGAAAAGCAGCCAAACAAGGGGGTCAAATGAATAGCACCTGTATAATGGAAGGGGATGAATGCAGATTGCAGATTATGGGATGGGGGCCTGTTAGTGCAGCACATTAGGGAAGGTTTGCGCGAACATTGAACAGGTCAGGCTGCAGTGGTTTGTAAAGGTTACTGCTGTCATGGTAATCTTCAGAAACAGGAACCATGAAAGGCTCCTATTCAAGTTCAGGGGGAACAGACAGGAGTCACAGAGTACAGTCATTCCTGCTGTGAAATGAAAAGGAGTTATAGATGATAGGCAGTCAAGGGGCTTTATGGATCTCACAGTCAGAAATCAGAAGTGTGAGAGGACAGATAAGCTAACCTATTACATCCTGCACACTAGTAAATCCAGAGATAGCTCCAAAACCGCTGAATCTCTGAGCCTAGTTATCCGCTTTCAGGGCATGGTTTACATAATGATGGGATCTCCTGTAAAGAACATTGGTCTCCTCCTGAATGCAACAGTGTTGCATCTCTGAACAATCGCAGCTTTGCCCTGCACTGCCTCTTATTCATTTGTAGAAGGGAGCAGCATTTGAGGTTGATCAGCCACAAGTGCTTCCATTTTGTCAATATGTAGTTGGTACGTGACCATCGAAAGCACATCCTGCAGTTGTACTCGGCTCCCTGGGGTTGTCATGACTCCTGCATCCTCAATCACACCCAGGTCCCTAGGATCTTCGAGGAGGATGGAATATCTGCAAGTTTGGTTGCTGGGGGATGAGGGCTACCCACTTCAACAATGGCTAATGACTCCGGTGCATCATCCTCAGACTCCAGCTGAGGAAAGGACAACACTGATCACGCCACCACACGCTCCCTCATAGAGCAGACCATAGGACTGCCATGGCCTAGGCGGAGAGAAACTCCCGAGGTCAAAAATAAAATCAAAATGCCATTGAATACAGCATTGGGTGAAATGATGGAGCTGAGAACCGTACTAGGTTATTGTGGGACCCAAGCCGTCTCCTTCAACTGAATGTGTGAGATCCATGAAGAGAGGACCAGTTTAATGCCATGCTGAGAGTTTTATAGTGGAGGGAGCTGAGAGAGGACTTACCTAGTGGAGTGCATGAAATCGTTCATCCACTTCCTGCATTGGATGATGCTTCGTGGGCAGGTGGTAGCCCTGCTGACCTCCTGGGCAATGGCCTCCCAGGCTGGAGAGGTGACTTCTTTGTCTGCTTCTCTGAGCCATCCCTCCTTCCGCACCAAATTCAAAATGTCATCATTGATTTCACACTGTCTATTCTCATTCTTCTTAGGAAAATGCATAAAATATATCAATTCAATTTCATTTTCCGCATGTCTGCCCATTTCACCAGTTTGTAGAGATCCTTACATAGTCTGTTGCTGTCCTTCTAATTGCCTACAAAATTTCAAAGTTGCCGTTCGATTATGTTATTCAGTTACATCATTCACAGCGATGGAGCCAGGACCAAAGATGGAGCTGCAGCAGCCAGGACCAAAGATGGAGCT
This sequence comes from Scyliorhinus canicula, assembly GCF_902713615.1. NCBI lineage: Eukaryota > Metazoa > Chordata > Chondrichthyes > Carcharhiniformes > Scyliorhinidae > Scyliorhinus > Scyliorhinus canicula. The sequence goes on along the minus strand of NC_052160.1, from coordinate 102,592,648 downwards.
GCAGCAGCCAGGACCAAAGATGGTGCTGCTCAAATCATCTCAGCTGGGCAGCAGCATCCTTCTGATCTGGGCTCGGAGCAGAATTGTCCCAACAGTGGTTGGTCCAACAACTGTTCTGAAGACAATACGCAGAGAAAATGCCTCAACCTGGTGATATCAATATATTATGTATTACACTGTGTCTCTATTTATTTCAGCCTCAAACCACTGCCAAGGGAAACAATGAAATTGGAGACACTCTCCTCCAGGATCCCATCTTTATTTACAATTTCCTTGTCAGTCTCTTTGTCCTTGTCTGCAAAAGAGTTTTTTGTTCTTTATTTTGCACTGTCTCCTGAAGGGGGAAGGAGGTGAGGAAGAATACGGCCCAACGCTCCTCCTGAATGCCCCATGAATACTGACACTCTCCCTGTGACAACATCAGCACATGTGCAGTGATACTGGCAGGCTGGGCATACTGGAGAGATGTTAATAGGTTGCCTTGTCTGTGTGGACCAGTGTGCGTGCACGGATTGCCATCTTGCATTGGCAGCAAGCTTTGAAATGACCCAAGTACAGGCCATGAACTTGAATAAAAAAATAAGTTTCCATCATTCTTACCTCTGGGAAACACCACTGTATACCTCCCTCCAGTCTGAAAAACAACCATTCACCGGTACTCTCTTCCTTCTGTCTCTTAGTTAACTTTTTATCCATGCTGTTGCTGTCATTTAATCCCACAGGCTTTGATTTTGCAAACAGGTCATCTGTTATAACCCCCACGAAACCCAAGGGGATGACCTGATCCATTGCCTCAAGGGGCTCGTCGGATACAAGCTTCCCTGCTGAGGGGCAGGGGCCCAATAGCCAATTCCCCAAGATAAAATCCAGCCTGAGAGGGAGCCGGCACCTACTTAGTTGCTGTATTTCCTAACTGAGTAGGAAATAAACTACTTTTGACTCACCATTTTTGGGTCCCTCAGTGACTACAATAGTCATCCAATTTTAGTTTGATCATTGGCAAGAATGTCTCAGCATGCAGTTGCCCCACAAACCATTAGCTAGTTCAGCAGGCAAAGGGAGATAATGTCTTCGCCACTGATTCGTATGAACTCCACCTTTCAGTGTATATGCCTCTGCAGTAGGGAAGCAGTCAGATCTGTGTTACTTGGAGTAGGCATGACATAAGGAACCGCTGCCAGTAACTATGAGATAGAGGGAATGAGACAAAAGGGGAGAAGGAAATTAGAGGGGAATGAGAGATAATGAGAGAAAGTTCAGAATACAAACTGAAGAAAGAGAGAATGAGAGCAACACAAGGGAACTAAGAGAAAACAGAACATGGATGAAAAAAAAGGATGAATAAAAAAGGAAGTGGAAATGAAAGAGAGAACAAAGTTGTGAGAATGTGCCCAAAAGAGACTGTGAGAAATGCAGATGGTGAATAGGGATAGAGTTTTCCAGCCATTCACTGGTAGCGGAATTCTCTAGTCTCGCTGGCAGCAAACCCGCCCATGAGAATTCCTATTGTTAGCAGTGGAATCCCGCCACTAGCGAGCGGCCGCTGCCAAGAAACATGTGGCTGGGGGGTCGGAGAATCCCGCCCTAGTAGAAAAGAACTATTTTAGCAATGAGAAAAATTGGAAAAATGGGATTTGGAATAACTAGGACAGAATGAGGAAGGACAGGAAGCGAAGACAGCGAAGATGAACAGTGGAAATCAAAGAACCCAGAAGGGAAAAAAAACAGTAAAACGGGGAAACAAAAATACTGGTCCAGACTGATTACTGCAAGACAAAAATAATGGGAAAGAAAACAACAAGAACGGAGGGGAATGAAGAGAGAATGAACAAGACGGTCAGAAAATGAAAGTCAGGGAGGAATGTGGCAAAAGGCACACTTTGTCAGAAACAGGAAATGAGAGAGAAACAGAAAGAGGAAATAATAGATTGAGATTGTGAGAGAAATGAGATTGTGAGAGAAAATGAGAAGGGAGAGGGCAAGTTGTGCATGTGAGAATGTACAATGTATAATACCGATTTAGAAACACTTGGCAAAAAAGTACATCAAGATTCATAAGTAGGTTACATTTTCTGCATGCTTTAGCGGTTATATTTTCCACAAAGGTGGGAATACCAGAAGCATATAAAGTGCTTCCTAATTAAAATGTGATTCTCTCTTAGCAATGCTGACAGGCCAGCTGCTTGCGTTGGTTGTTTATATCTTCTCAGCCATTTTTATAGCTTGTAAAGTGCACACCTCCATAAAAAGACGCTACCCTACAGATAGATCGTTTTTTTTTACTGGTTTGAGCAAACAAAGCAGCACTGATGCCATGTGCTGGCAACTTATAACGCTAACATATTGTCATTTAATAAGAGCCAGCTTGGAGGCCATGTGCATTCAGATGATGCAAACCTGGTTCATAAATTTTGAAGTAACACATTAGAGAAAACCAATTTACCTCATTATCAGGCCGCAGATCCAATTAACTTACTACAAATCGCAAATAAATCTGTGACATCTTCCATTACGGTTAGAAATCAAGCTATTCTGTAATTTACGTAAATTAATTCAGAATAACTCAATTAATTCATATTGTGCCTTTGTTCTCCACCACCAACTGCCAAGCCACCACTTACAATAATAATAATCTTTATTAGAGTCACAAGTAGGCTTACATTGACACTTGAATAAAGTTACTGTGAAAATCCCCCAGTCGCCACATTCCGCCGCCTGTTCGAGTTCATAGAGGGAGAATTCAGAGTGTCCAATTCACCTAACACCATGTCTTTTGGGACTTTTAAAAAAAATATATTTGTATTCTCCTTTTCCACATTTTCTCCCAAATTTGCACCCACCAACAATAAGCAGTGACGAATATAATGTCAATCCCCACAACAACAACAATCCCAATCCCATCCTCCCACCAACCCCCAAACAACTGCCCGCTTGTTAACATAAACAAATAACAAAAAGGAATCAAGAATCACCCATAGTCACCATTAACACATGTAGCCCCCCTCCCCACAACCCTCCCAGCCCCCCAGCCCCCCCCCACTAATGTTCGATGTTATCCAGTTCTTGAAAGTGCATAATCAATAACGCCCACCTTCTCAAGAGTCAAGAATTCCAACAAGTTCCCCCGCCATGCCAGGGCACAGGGTGGAGAGGTTGTTCTCCATCCCAACAGGATCCGCCTTTGGGCAATCAACGAGATGAAGGTTACAACATCTGCCTCCGCACCAGATTCCAACCCCGGTTGGTCTGACACCCCAAATATGGCCTCCTGAGGGCCCGGGTCCAGTTTCACGTGCACTATTTTAGAAATGACCCTAAAAACCTCCTTCCAGTAATCCTCCAGCTTTAGACAGGACCAAAACATATGAACATGATTTGCGAGGCCTCCCCCCCCCCCCCCCCCCCCGCAACATTAGAACATAGAACAGTACAGCACAGAACAGGCCCTTCGGCCCTCGATGTTGTGCCGATCAATGATCACCCTACTTCACACATTCACACACATCTTCTACCCCCTCAAAGAGCCGGCTCATTCTCGCCCTTGTGAGGTGTGCTCTATATACCACCTTCAGCTGTATCAGCCCCAAACTCGCGCATGAGGTGGAGGCGTTCACTCTCCGGAGCACGTTACCCCAGAACCCCTTCTCCATTCCCTCTCCGAACTCTTCCTCCCACTTTGCTTTGATCCCTTCCAGTGGTGCCTTCTCCTCTTCCAAAATAGCCCCGAAAACCGCCAACACTACCCCCTTCTCCAGTCCCCCTGTCGACAGCACCTCCTCCAGCAATGTGGAGGCCGGCTCCACCGGGAAGCTCTGCATCTCCTTCCTGGCAAAATCTCGAACCTGCATGTATTTAAACATTTCTCCCTGCTCCAACCCGTCTTTTGGGGATTGTGGGAGGAAACCAGAGCACCCGGAGGAAACCCACACAAACATGGAGAGAGCATGGAGACTCCGCACAGACAGTGACCCAAGGTGGGAATCGAACCTGGGACCCTGGCGCTGTGAAGCAACCGTGCTAACCACTGTGCTACCGTACCGCCCTTCTGTCTTTGTCCTTGGGTACTGTCTTAGGTTGATTGCTCGCTGCTCGGAAACCTATTTCATCCTAAACCAAGCTTCTGACTCCATTCTTTCTTCACAATGAATACCACTTGCTTCCACGTCCATTGTACCACCTGCCCCACCATTGCTTCAGCCCCTCTGCAGCAGAAATCTTCATCCATGACTATTGCTCAACATTTCTAGTACTCTCCTGGCCAGCCTCCCATCTTTCCCCATCCATAACTTGGAGCTCTTGTGAGATGCTTGCTGTCCTCAACGTCCCATTCACCCATCACTTCTTTGCTCGCTGGTTTACATTGGCTCCCTGTCCATCTGTTCCCCAATTTAAATCTTAATTTCCTCTTGTGCATTATCTTGAAGCCCCCTATGTCTTTAATTTCTTCCGTGGTGCAAATCTCCAAGAACTAACTCCACATTTCTCCAATTGCGATGAGCTCTTTGCAGGCCATACTTATTTCACCTAACTGATGGTGACCATGCCTTTGGTTATCTAAACCCCACCATCTCTCATCCTTTAAGGCTGCTCCTTAAAATTTACCTCTTTGACAAAGCTATTGGTCACCTGCACTAGTATCTCTTTCTTGGCTTGATGGCAATTCATATCCGAATAAGGAATTTGAACCGTTTTCACTGGGTGCTCAGGGTTAAAGTCACCCGCATGGACGTCTGACCCAGTTAAAGCTAAAGTACAAACTCAACGAATCAAAGAAAAGGGTGCAACAAGGTTAGAATGCAGGGGAGTAGCCAGCAGGTACTTTGAATAAATCCCAAAAAAATGACCCACCCCAGGGCCGGGATTCGCCCCTACCCGGCAGGGCGGGGGGCCCCGGCGTAGCGGAGTGGCGAGAACCACTTTGGCGTCGAGCATCCCCAAAGGTGCTGAATTCTCCGCACCTTTAGGGGATAGGCCCGGCGCCGGAGTAGCTCCCGCTCCGCCGACTGGCACCAACGGCCTTTGGTGCCCCGCCGACTGGCACGAGGCTGGCCGAAAGTACTTCGCCGGTCGGCGTGAGTCCGCGCATGCACCGGTGCGTCAGCGGTGGAGGGGGTCTCTTCCGCCTCCGCCATGGTGGAGGCCATGGCGGCGGCAGAACAGAAAGAGTGCCCCCACGGCACAGGCCCGCCCGCTGATCAGTGGGCCTTGATCGCGGGCCAGGCCACCATGGGTGCACCCCCCAGGGTCCGATCGCCGGCACAGAAGTGGTTTAAACCACGTCGGCGGGAGAGGCCTGACAGCGGCGGAACTTCGGCCCATCGCGGGCCAGAGAATCACCGCGGGGGGCCCGCCGACCGGCGGGGCACGATTCCCGCCCCCGCTGATTCCCGGGTGGCGAAGGATTCCGGCCACGGCGGGGGCAGGATTTACGACGGCTCCGGGCAATTCACCGACCTTGCGGGGGGTCGGAGAATTCCACCCATCATGTGGGAATACCCAGTGTGTTTTATTATTTTCTATCATTTCTCTCTAAACTTTCTAATTGAGGTGGTTGATATATATTTGAAAGGAGACACACTCTGTTGGAACTGCAATACATAAGGATAGCTGCTAATGTTAGCGAGATCACACATATTGAACGCATACAGCAAATATTCCAGAAGTTTGAAATGCCACGACAGAGCAAGATCCAATCTATCGGCGCAATGGGATCAACAATGCTATCAAGATTAATAATAATTGTCTTTGTTAGTATCACAAGTAGGCTTACATTAACACTGCAATGAAGTTACTGTGAAAATCCCCTAGTCGCCACACTCCGGCGCGTGTTTGGGCACACTGAGGGAGGATTCAGAATGTCCAATTCACCTAACAGATTATCCCCAAATCCCCCACTATCCACTGTGTGAGGTGGTGTGTGTGGGGGATGGGTGGGATGCACTGCAGTAATTTGCGAAGTCTCCTCAGACTGCACCTTCCAAAGCTGCGTGCCCTTTACTGTCCAGACGGACAAGGGCATAGAATGAAAAAAACACATTTTGCAATCCACATACCATTTCGACTTGGAATTATATTGCTGTTCCTTTAATGTCACTGGGTCAAAGTCCGAGCCGTCCCTTTCTAACAACACCGTAGGTGCATCTAGCACTAGCCAAACTGCCACATTTTAAGAAGGTGGCCCAATAAGCAAATTAGTAACTAACAAGTGCATGACTTCCTGTCTATAAAGAAAACAGCTTTGCAGAAAAAATTTCAAACCCACACGGGTGCAAAAATAACCAACAAAATTTTTTAATAAATTATTTAATGGGATGTAAGCATTGTTGTCAAGGTCAGTATCTGTGCCCATCCCTACTGCCTTGGAGAAGTTGGTGGTGCGCTCCCTTCTTGAACAGTTCCTGTTTATCTGATGCACCACCAATAGTGCATTTAGGAAAGGAATTCCAGGTTTTTGACCCAGTATCAAAGAAATAACAGGGATAGTTTGAAGTCAAGATGTTGTGTGACTGGACAAGGAACCTGCGGATAGAAGAGGTCACAAGTCAGGCAGGCAGCTTGGCGAGCTGAAGGAGGACTATCTTTCAGAACAGCTGGAAAATTCCCTGCCCATCTTCAATTTGTGCCATATATTACGTCGATCTGGACAGGCAGATTGATCTCTTGTTCAACAAATACATGACTACACTAAACACCAAACTGCTAGCTGCCCATTGGCATTCCTGAGGAACAGGGTGCTAGAACAAAGGCAGCAATGTAAGTGATCATGAGGAAACCAGGGTGGAAAGCCCAGATTAACACTCCAAGTCTCATCTAACTAGTTCTTACTTTCTAGGAGTAACAGGAACAGATATTGCCAGAACGTGGAGAATGGTATGGATTGAGCTAGCATCAAATTTTCCCTTGAAGTACCAGCGCTTGAACCAATCCAAAACGATTAATTGGTCTCATTGTTGCTGCACTGGTTAATATTTAGACTGTTTACATTCTGTTTTTTGTCTGGAGAAGATAAGACACTGCTTTATGTTGCTGCTGTTTAAGACGCCATTGAACAATCAGCGTTTCCAGCTCACAACTGTGAACGGCGTGAACTCCAGTCAGCAACACAGAAATTTCTATCAATTATCATTTGGAGAAAATGATGAACTCAAGGAGTAGCAAAGTTTCTATAGTCTCTGATGTGCCGACAACTTCTGACAGTCGCGTGAAATCTATTACTTTTTCCCTATCATCAGAGGGATGTGCTGCATCAAAAGAATTAGCCCGGAGTCTTTCAGTATATAGTTCATGTGATCACTTAAATCACTGACTTATTCCACAGCTATTGATGTTCCTGACTACAGGGTGTGTGTATTTTAATCTTAACTTCTCAGAATCCGATAAAAATATCAGAGAGCTGGTAACACCATTGTATGTGGATATTGATGAGTAAAGCAGATGTTTGATGGAATACTCTGCTGCAATTTTCCTGAATGCTTGCAATGCATTCACGTGTTCTATCTGAAATGCATTCACGTGTTCTATCTGAAATGCATTCACGCGAGTACTGACTGTAATTCATGGCACAAAATCTTAGGTGGGTCTGGGCACACCTTGCCCTCCAGGAGTTCTGAATTTTCTGCTCTTTCTCCAGAAATGGAGGAAATGGTCTTTGCTGTCGGGTTCAGTGCTTCTTCTCAAAATTGCTACGTATGAAATTTGAATACCCTGAAGTGCCTCAAACAGCTTCTTAACTGCATTAACTCCTGCATGTGTGCGGCTCACTCTGTGCCCACTCGTAAAAGGAGTGATAACGAGAGGGGTTGCAAGTGAGTTGTAAAAGAAGTCAATGTGATGCCAGAGAGAAACAAATTCACACAGCGAGTGGTTTGGGTCGGGAATGCACTTACTAGATGTAACGTATTCAAGAGGGCGTTAGATAATTATTTGAATAGAAACAATGTGCAAGGGTTAAGGGGAAAAGGCAGGTGAATGGCACTAAGTCATAATGCTGTTTGGAGAGCCCAATGCAGTCATGATAGGCCAAATGGCCTCCTACCATGCCGCAATAATTCTGTGATTCATATTGGTATGCTACATGGGTAACTGTAATCCAGGGCGTGATTATTCCGCCCTCCTCAACCTCACATTCTGTGACATCTCAACTCTCTCTTCTAAATCATGATGATGGAAATATGTGCTGCGGAATTCTCCATCGGCGGGATCTTCCACTTCGCCGGCAGCGCACCCACGCCTGCAGGTTCCCCGACGGCGTGGGATGGCCACAATGGGAAACCCCAATGGCCGGCTGCCGGAACGGAGGATTCCGGGGCAGGCGGCCATCGGAAAACGGGGCAGACGAGATGGAGAATCCCGCACATGAAATCGCAAAAACTTTCCAGAGTTTAATTAACGTTCACTTTGCGAACTTGACAGTTCTGGAGTGACTTTCAGTTTTCGAATTGAGGGGGGAGGTGGAAAACAGAAAGTGTCATAGTACAGTACAGACTGCACTCTGCCTGACCGACAGCCAGTTTAACTCCAGGAAAACCACCAGAGGTTCAGATCTGTTGTCTAAGCTTTAAACAAAGAGAAGCTAAACTCTTTATTATTTGCTTTCAATTACCCTTGTTTGAATTTTAATTGCAGCTTCTGTGCACAACTGTATACTAAATACATTAGAACAGCCCAAACAAAAGAAAAACCCAGAAAACACAAAGAAGCCCTGACTATATTTCAATTCCCGTTAATCTGCTGTTCCAGTCATGGCTCCTCTTTCCCCCATCCCAGGCTCGCGGATCACTTGCCTCTCCAAGATTTCTCTCCACATGTTGCAATAACTCAGCACGGACCCACCGCAATTTGTAAAGGTTTCATAGAACATAGAACATAGAACAGTACAGCACAGACCCTTCGGCCCTCGATGTTGTGCTGAGCAATGATCACCCTACTTAAACCCACGTAACCCGTATCCCAACAATCCCCCCATTAACCTTACACTACGGGCAATTTAGCATGGCCAATCCACCTAACCCGCACATCTTTGGACTGTGGGAGGAAACCGGAGCACCCGGAGGAAACCCACGCACACACAGGGAGGATGTGCAGACTCCACACAGTGACCCAGCCGGGAATCGAACCTGGGACCCTGGAGCTGTGAAGCATTGATGCTAACCACCATGCTACCGTGAGGCCCACTTGTGCAAGTTGCATAAATAGACTTATTTCTACTAATTATCCTGAGTAGATGACACTTGTCATGAGAATTTCCTTTTGCCTCCTTTGTTAATCACAGTTTCACAACTCGTGGCACTTTTGTGCAAAAGAAAGGTGGGAGTTGAACTTCAGGCGTAAAATTGGTGTGCAGGATATCTGTTTAGGATGACCTGAGCCCCAAAAAACTGCTTTTATATTGGCTATACCGATAACAGGGAGGTTGTCAGCATGCTATTATTACTTCATAAATTGACAACGTCTAGCATTCGCACATAGACAGTTGAAATCACAGTTCTGGAAATTGCTGTCAGTAATGCCCCACTTCTCCTCTGGGTTGCAGTCTCCGTTGATGCAATTTGCACAAAGATTGCTGCTATGGTGTGAAGTATTCTCACTCGAAATACAAGTGAAAATGTTAGACCTTGTACGATCAAGAACATGCAACTTTTTAATGGTGCAATGTCATCATTATAAATGAGCGCCTCTCTTGTCCTGTGAGGGTAATTTTAAAAGCATGGAGACTCATCACCTCGGAAAGAAAATGTTGTAGATTTTTTTAAAAGCTCAAGTTAAAAATGCAATTTAAATGAGGTCTGGACAGTATCAGAATGCAACCCCCCACCCCACCAATAAACAGACAAACAAACAAAAATTATACAAAAATAACAATAAAATTAACAGTCAACAGTAATTAACTCTTTAAAGCAACATTTACTTTAATGTCATAAATTCTGTCCTCTAGCTTTCAGCTTCTGAACGGATGGATCGCTTTCAGCACTGTCCTGTGTATGGCTCATTTAACAGCACCTCGAGGCTGGTCTTCCCCAAACTTCCTGGTCATCCGGTCAAAGGAGAGTGGTCCACCTTTGCAGACTGGCACAATGTAAGGTTCAGGACCACGTGCTGAGAGATGCACTGCAGATTGGGGAAGTTGCCGCAGAAGCACAGTGGTAAAAGATTACTGTCTAAGGTCCTTCAGCCAGACAGCACACCCAGGGACTGGAAACTGTGTAAAATTCCTCAAGGTATATGTTTGACATCTAATAATTATGGTAAATGTAAACTGCAATTGTCAATGTAGTGACTAACATACAGTATTGCAAAAAGTGATTTGGATTGCACCTTATGTAATGTTAACTTTGAACGTTCATGTAATGTACTGTTATAAATGTTATGAATAATGTATATTTATGGGAGTTCATGGAGGCCCGGCCCTTCAAAGAAACAGTCAGCCTCACAACTGTCGAACCTCACTCCCCACTTGGGATCTCCCACTCTCCAGACCCGATGGTCTCTCTCTCTCTCTCTCTCTGACTCTCTCCCAGTCAGTCCCAATCCCACAATCCCCCATTCTACCACCAGCCTGATCATCAAACTTCCTAATTCCCAGTGGCTGAGAACCATCCCCAAATTTCCCTGCTGTGGCCTCCAGCCAACTAATATTCCCACCAGCTGGCTAGGCTGTCAATTTGGCTGGTTACCTGGCAATAGATGGAAGAAACCAATGATAATGAGTTAATGAGTACTATTAGATTTGGTGGGGGTCATTAGCTCAGTTGACTAGATGGCTAGCATGTGATGCAGAATGATGCCAATGGTTCGATCCCCATACCAGCTACGGTAGTTCATGGAGACCTATCACCTCACCTCACCAGTCCCTCAACACACATTTAACAAATTGTCTCTCGCTCTGCAGAAAGATGCCTATGGTCCTTTGTGGACTATAGTTAATTACTTACTGTTAAATACAGTAGGATCACTGTAACCCCCACCCTTTCCATGGTTTTTAGCCATTTCCAGCCTCTCCCGTATGTTTCCCATAAACATTGGAGTAGGTTGGTAGATAATGGGAGATAATGCAATGAGGCTTGATTTCTACAAAGTGAGGCCAGAGGTGTAAAAGCAAATGTATGCTGGATACGGATAGAAACATCAATAAGCCAAAAGGAGTGGCCTAGTTAGATCAGATGCCGATAAAAGTCGGAGACAAAAGAAGGATCAGCAAGGGTTTTATAATAGTTAATCCACGAATATTGGATAGATACTAGAAATATTTTCCATGTATAAAGCGGATTATGGCATTACAGAGAGCTGAAATGAAGAAAGTTACCATGCCTTTTTTGAAGTGCTTGGAAAAGTTTTACTTCAAAGTTTGCCTAATTGTTCTGTTTTGACAATAATCCTGTAAAACCCAATATAAAAAAGGATTAAATTCACTTGTATTCAATGGTATTTGGCCCAACAAAGCAGATTATTTTACAAGACTGCTGGAATAGCCAGAGACAAATCAGGTAGGGTATTGAATATAAAGACTTGGTGGGTAAAGATTGTTTCTATTCAGTTTGCAAAAAAAGTCACGCTTTTTTTTTCCACCAAATGCTGGGGGAAATTAATATTGCGCCAAATTATCAACAGTAACAATGTGAAAAAGCACCCCAAATAATTCTAGGCTAGGTTTTGCAGAGACCTAAAAAAGTGCTGTATAAAAATAAAATCTTCTACATTCTTACTTCACTCACACGTGGCACATTATTATGCACACTTGTCTAAACATAAACATTATCCAACTGATTGTTAAAGATGAAAAATAATTGATGCTTTTAAAACCGCTGTCTGTAATTGTGTATAGGTTTCGTCAGACTGTTCCTGCAATGATGTCTGTTGTTTATTTAGAACACAGAATAATGCATGCTCTCTTTAAATTTCCAGTGAAGAGCACCCTCAGATGAAGGAGTTAATTGCCTGTTCATGTATCCATTAAGTGCACTAAATAACAGGGGGTTGTCTAGTCATCTTGCTGAGGTATTGCGTCCTTCATTCGTTAAGAAAAGTGCTAGATCACTGAGGCAGACAGAAAGAAGCCCTGCAGTTATGAGAAGACTCACACTGTCACATTTTAATGAATGTAACTTTGCTATGAGTCTGCTGCACATTCAAGGTTAATAAGGGCAATTAACATTATCTATGGAAATTGAGTTCATTTTGTAAAGATCGCGTCCCAAGGATTTGGTTCTCTCTTCTCTGACCCACGAAACATGTAGCTGCATAGTAATTATGTGTAGAACTGGGTTCAAACAACACCAAACATTTCTTTAACACCATCATTCAGCAGGACATGTTCTAACTTGCTCTCGGGTCCCTTCTCATCTATGAATGGTAGCATTATTACCTCTAAAACAAAGCTCCATCTTGTGGATACTTGTGGAACTATATGATCAGAACATCAAGAATAGGAACAACTTGGAGGCACATAGCTCCTTGAACAGGATAAAACGTTCCAAGGTATTTCACAGGAAAGATTGTTGAACGAAAGCTGGCACAATGGGCTATTAGGTCACTTGGCCAAAAGCTTTTTGAACCAGTGTGGAATCATAGTCACAAATATAGGTAGGTCTAAAAAAAAAGCACCTTAAAGGAGAAAGTGAGATTGGAGAGATTTAGGGAAGAAATTGAAGAACCACAAGACTAGACAGCTGAAGGTATGGCCACCAATGGCGGCATGATGAAAATCAGAAATGCGCAAAAAGCCAGAATTGGCAGAATACAGAAATGTTGGTGGGTTATAGGACTGGAGAATAGTACAGAGATATGGAGGCCTGGAGGGAATTGAAAACAAGGTTGAGATGCTTAACATTGAGGCCAGATCAGGAGTAATGGGGTGAATGGTAATTAAGAGTTGGTGCGCGTTAGGGTTCAGGCAACAGAGGTTTAGCTGAGCTCAAGTTTATGGAGAATACAAGGTGGGAGACTGACTAGGAATTGGAATGCTTGAGCATAGAGGCAACAGAGGCATAGATGAGTATTTTCAGCAGCAGCTGAGCTGAAGCAGGGGTGAAGACAAGCAATGTTACAGAGGTGATGATGGAGAGGATTTCATAGAATCTCAACAGCGCAGAAGGAGGCCATTCTGCACCAAACCCCCGAAAGAGCACCCTACCTAGGACCACTTCCTCACCCTATCCCTGTCACCCCATCTAACCTGCACATCTTTGGACACTAAGGGGAGATTTAGCACGGCAAATCCACCTAACCTGCATATCTTTGGACACTAAGGGGCGATTTAGCATGGTCAATCCACCTAACCTTTGGACTGTGGAATGAAACCGGAGCATCCGGGGTAAACCCACACCAACATGGGGAGAATGTGACAACTCCACACAGTCACCCAAGACTGGAATTAAAACGGGGTCCCTGGTGCTGTGAGGCAACAGTGCTAGCGACTGTGCAACTGTCTGGTCAACTTAGGGTCTAATAGGACAACAAGGTTGAACACAATCTGTTTCAAAATCAGATAATAGCCATGGACAAGGATGGAGGATGCAGGTGAGCGCTGTGACAGTTCTTCTATTTTAGGGTCTGTGAATTCCGCTTCTGCGCTGCTCTCAGGGCTGGAGTTAAGGAGCTGGCTCAGCTGCTTCCCAGATGTCCCTCCAAAAGAAAGGAAAGCTTCTTTCTCTCCTGGGCAGGAGCCTAAAAACAGGAGATATCACTCACAGCTTGGTTATCTAATGGATGGTGCAATGCTGGATCCCAACTTGGCTGATCACTGCCGAACTCTCGGACTCTTGACCCAAGTCGGCCAAACATCTGTGGACGCTGCGCCATTTTTAATCTTCAATAATAAAATTGATAAATGTTTGACTTGGTAAAGGCTCCTCAAGACGTGGAGCAAAGGCAAGTAAATGGAGTTGAGGTACAAACCCAATCTGATCGCTCTTCATGTTCCATTATTGCAAAATGATAGCAAACGGTTGGTCGTTGTTGAAATCCTTCAATGGAATATTCCCTTAAATCGACCTGAAGGCATCTCAAGTCATCTCTCTCACCTATTGCACCTTTGTTTGACATTGAGCTATTCCGATGCTGCATTAAGGTGGAAGTAATGTCGCAGACCAGGTCAGAGGTCGCTGTTCCACTGTCGGCACTGACCTGAAAATAGATTAGATCGCTTAGCAAGAACAGCTGTCTCACAATTAAAATAAAATGCAGTCGTTTGGAACTCAATTCCATAGGATGGATTTTCCTGAAAACACAAACCAATCCAAAAGGAGAAACCTTCAAATAAATTCATAATCCATTTCACATTGTTATGGTAGAATCTGTTGTTTTCCTCACACCACTGCGTCTGGGTGGAAATGCAAATGAGCACCATAATTTTCTTCAAACCTAAACGTGTTTCTGAAAATAAACTTCTTCAGAAAACAATGTTAAATTAAAATAAGTTCAGACTCTTAAATAGCTACAGCAAAGTAAAGAAACCTGGTTTTCTCAATGATTACAACTGATGGTCAATGTTATGGGCGTAGCTGTTGGCAAAGGCCACAGGGTAATTGTAGCCTTGGGTTTCATTCACTTACTGCGGGTAGCAGCACATGTAAACAAAAACTCCAAGGCAGTATTGCTTTCTCCCCATTGTTAAACTGAGGAGCTTCTGACATTCTCCCTTCAATAATTAAGAGCAAACTTATAAGTCAATGGACCTGAACACATCAATCGCCCTTCTCAAAGACAGCACAATCAGTACATACGGTGGGTGCACAGCATACTCAGATGAGTGTAAAGTAAATGAAATAATATCTTCTCTCCTTTACTTGCCACCTGCCACGCAGTCTTAGTGGCTGGAAGGATTGATTGAAGATTGGCTCCTAAGTCACTGCTGCCAACATTGTGCAATTGTTCAGTGATTGCCTTATTTTGGAACTGGCTATGTTGTTAATAACTTGGGGCCTCAGTGACCAGTGTTATTTCAGATTTCAATCCCAAATGTCATGTTTCGTCATGTTTGGTAGATAGGCAAAACGGTGGAGAGGCAGACAGAATTAAGTTTCCTGCGTGTTTGCCGCAAGAGAAAATAAAGGCAGACTTTGACTTCCGGATGATCTCATTCACATATTTCTGAAACATTTCAAAATGCTTCAGATACAATAAATGTGGTGACAATGCGGCACACAACAGGATTCCATAAGCAGCCGTTAAAGCAATGTTTTGATTCCAACATGGTAAAAGCGCACGTGATCTTGATATTCAGTAAATATACCATCATGCTTTCAAGCAAAGACTTCATGAACCATCTGACTTTTTACAGGGGTGACCATGTGGTGTGAAAAAACGTTCCCAATAGTTTAATGGAACGGAAGTAGTGGCAGTACTGATGGATAACATCGACCAGAATGTCGATTGGAATCAAGACCACGTGGTGGAAGTGTCAGCGACTGAGAGCTGCCGGCCAATCAGAGACCAGCAGCTCTTGTACTTAGCAGCACCACTGGGGACACCATGAGTGCCGCTGGAAGGACTTGTGCCTGAGTCACACGATCGCAAAGTAACCCAGACCACAGATAAGTAATGTGTGGGGGGGTTTCCAGGATAGGGGTTTCATGGAGAGGGGTGAAGCGGATTTTGGCAGCAAGGGCAAGGGAGTGGTTCCACCTGTTCCCCAATGTCATGTCCCTCTCGGCCTGGCACTGAGAGCCTTTGATCAAGGCCCCTCCCCCCGCACCCCAGGTGCTGAAAGTAGTAGCTGTCATGCATGACACATGCGTGTCTGCAACCCGGTTAATACCAGCAGTGCTGGAATGAGACCCTTAAGTGCTCATTAATTGGCAACGTAAGGACCTCAATTGACAGTGGGGCAGGAAGGTTGACTATGGGCCCTCCCGCCCAGAATTTAATTCTGGCCAAGGTGGGCAGGCAGTTGGTTGAGGTGTGTCACTTTTCCCACTTGTCCCACCTGCAAGCTGGACATCAGGGGGAGCTGAAGATTCTTCCCACAGTCTGCGAAAACCAATACTCTTTTATAATCCTAAAGGAAGGCCCATGTCAAAGCATTATGGAAAGATCTTAAACAAATGAATCATGAGGGTAATACTTTAGAAAATCTCAGCTGAGCACCAATGGAAATGTTTTGGAGCTTCCGTTCATCACATAAGTAACTACATACTGACAATAAAATAAGGGGAGATAAGGAAACATCATCCAAAATAGATTTGTAAGGCACTGCAAAGAGAAATCATTAATAAAGACAAATTTTACAAAACTACTTAACCTATCACACCGCTTCATGATGTTGAACATTGCTGTTAAATCTTCTCTTCACATTCTCTGCACCCAGTGGGTCACTCAATGAAGAAGGGAACAATTGTGCATGCACAATTACTGACTCAGAAACCAACACAAGCGTACTCACCAAACACAGAGACATTGGAAGGTCGAAAATGGTTTGGCTCAATTAGCGATTGCAGATATCTTCATTGTTAGCTCTAAACAGAGGCAGTAATAACAGAGAGCAGCTTCTTTTCAATTTCTTTTTTTTTGGAAATGTTTTTATTGAAGTGTTTTATTTTATACACTACACAATAAACAAAGATATGTGGGTCAGATAAAATTTACAAGAGCTCAACATTAGAAGTAAACATCCCCCCTATAACCCCAACTCGTGTTATTTTAAGATATTTTATTGGAATGCATATTTTACCAAAGATGATTGTCATCTATTTACAAATGTATAACTCTTTGCCTCCCTTCCCCTCTTCCCTGCCCTGATGACTGACCCCGCCAACCTTCTCCTCCCCACTCCCCTCCCCCCATGCTTTAGGTGTTCCTTTGGGGCCTTGTTCTATTTTGTTTTATTTGTTTGTGCCCAGCCGGGCTCGAGGTCCTATAGCTGGTTTTGTTGGTCTGCGGTTGTCAGTTGGTGTGGACCTTTCTGCCCATGGGTTAGAGGGCGGTTCTGCCTTGGCCGGCCCTATTTGTCCTGGGGCCCTTTGTCCCTGGTGGTGGGCACTGGCTTTGTAGCCTTGTTTTTGATCCCCGTTGTCTATTCTGGCCATTCCCCACCCCTCCTCCCACCTTGGCCTCCCCCCTCCCTCCTCTCCCCCCTCTGCCTGTTCCCTTGTGTCTTGTTAGCCTCTGTGTGTCACCCACCCTCCCCTTGTTCTATTGGCTGTTGGCTCCAAAAAATATCCTGGAACAAGTTGGTGAATGGCCTCCACGTTTTGTGGAAGCCCTCTTCTGACCACGGACGGCAAATTTGATTTTCTCCAGGAGAAGTTCCGACAGATCTGCCAGCCAATCTCAGGCTTTGGGTGGTGCTGCTGATCGCCAGCCGGGCAGAATTCTTCAGCGGGCGATGAGCGAAGCAAAGGTAAGGACGTCAGCCCCCTACGCCATAAATAGTTCTGGCTGGTCCGATAACCCAAGGATTGCACTTTTGGGCATTGCTCCACTCTCGCCTCCACAATCTTGGACATTGCTTCAAAGAAGACTTGTCCAGAACCCAACAAGTCTGGGGCAGGTTGGCCAGGCCTCCCGGGACCGTTCACATTTGTCCTCCACCTCCGGGAAGAACCTACTCATTCAGGTTCTTGTTAGGTATGGTCTGTGCACCACTTTCAATTGCATGAGGTGGAGCCTTGCACAAGTGGAGGTGGAGTTGGTCCTGCTCAGTGCTTCGCTCCAGAGTCCCCATGGGTGGGGGAGAATCGGCAACAGACCGATTAGCGGCAGCTATGGGTAGGTGGACATCATTTATCTAAACAGGGTGTATCCTGTACGTCATGCTAGCAGGGCCGTTGCTAGGAATTGCGGGCCCAATTAGAAAAGTGATGGTGGCGCCCCTACTCTACAAAAGTAAAAATTTATGTATGTTTATATTTCGTGTAGTATGCTCGTCTTTAACCAAAAAAAAAACATTAAATGCTTGATATACTAAAAGTTTGAAACTTACTTACCCGGGCGGAAGGATTTGGCGGCGCAGGGCTGAAGGATTTGTCGACGGTAATGCGGTGCGTTCCCCAAAAGTAAAAACTACCCTATAGTTCCGCTTAGAATACAGAAAAGGCTTCAAACGGTAACTCTGTCGCTGCTGGCGCGGGGCCCCCTTAAGGTGCGGGGCCCAATTTGATGAAATTGGTCAAATAGGCTTAAAACCGGCCCTGATGCTAGATGGCACTTAATGGCAGGCAAGGACATCTGAAGCACTTCTCACTCTGTCTCTCCACAATCAGGGGTTGTTGTTCCTGTTTAAACAAACTAAAGTTCAATAATCGTGGTTAGATAACCCTCCCAACAGTGATAAGACAACCTGAAAGGGCAGAAAGCGCCCTTGTTCCGGGCTTCTTTTGAGAGTTCTGCTCTTGTGCACATTCCTTTCCAACTCATTCAGCTGCTTATCTGACAGGATGTTAGCAGCCACAGCAGAACTTCAGATTACCCTGGTCTTTCCAAGTTTCACGGAAAACTGGACTGTCGGTGCTAACTCCTGAGATCAGTTTATTGCTGTCAGCTCTTAATTGTGCAAAAATGTGGCTTGCTTTAATGAGACCAGTTTCACAGTTAATGAGATGGAGATGCCGGCATTGGACTGGGGTGGGCACAGTAAGAAGTCTTACAACACCAGGTTAAAGTCCAATAGGTTTGTTTCGAATCACCAGCTTTCGGAGCACTGCTTCTTCCTCAGCTAGTGATTCGAAACAAACTTATTGAACTTTAACCTGGTGCTGTAAGACTTCTTACAGTTAATGAGCTAATTAGTGTTATTCCTTGCAGATTCACCATTCTGTTCTGATAAAAACCTAGGGCGGAATTCTCCGCTCCCACGATAAATCGGGAAGGCCATCGTGAACTCGGCCGAGTTTCATGACTGCCTCGGAGGCCGCTCCTCACACCTAAAATTCACCCCCACCCAGGGGGCTAGGAGCAGCGCTCCGTAAATCTCGGCCGCCGGGCCTTGACGCTTGCGCCAAGGCGGCGCGCCGAGAATGACGCGACGGTGCCGCCTATGTGACGTCAGACGCGCATGCGCAGGTTGGCCAGCTCCAACCCGTGCATGCGCGGCTGACGTCACGACGGCTGAAGGCTCCAACCCGCGCTTACGCGGTTGCCGTCTTCGCCTCCGCTGCTCCGCAAGATGTGGCGGCTTGATCTTGCGGGGCGGCGGAGGGGAAAGAGTGCATCGCTTTGAGTTCCCGGCCCGACGATCGGTGGGCACCAATCGCGGGCCAGTCCCCTCCCGAGCACGGCCGTGGTGCTCACTCCCCTCTCCGCCCCCCACAAGCTTCAAACTAGCATTTGCCGCCCATGTTCACGACGGCAGCGACCAGGTGTGGTTGCCGCCGTCGTGAACCAGTCGGGAATGGCAGGCCGCTCGGCCCATCGGGGCCGGAGAATCGCCGGTCGCCGTGAAAAACGGCGTGCGGCGATTCTTCCGAGCGGGGGGGGGGGGGGGGGGGGGGAGTGGGAGAATCACGGGTAGCGCCAGGGGGGCATGTCGTGAGTCGCCCTGCCCTCCCGCGATTCTCCCACCCGGCGTGGGTGCGGAGAATTCCGCCCATAATGTCAGAAATTTATTGTCTTCATTTCTTTTTTTAAAATTTTAGATTACCCAATTATTTTTTCCAATTAAGGGGCAATTTAGCGTGGCCAATCCACCTACTCTGCACATTTTTGGGTTGTGGGGGCGAAACCCATGCAGACACGGGGAGAACGTGCAAACTCCACACGGACAGTGACCCAGAGCCGGGATCGAACCTGGGACCTCAGCGCCGTGAGGCGGTTGTGCTAACCACTAGGCCACCGTGCTGCCCCTTGTCTTCATTTCTAACAGAATTGTACTGACCCACTCAAGACGGATGTATTGCAAAAACTTCTAACATCATGAGATGCATCTCCACAGATGTTGAGACAATTTGTTGCTCTATCATTTTATAATTCTTTGCATCATTCTGCCAAGCAAGTTGAAATGTACTCATTCGCTTTTTAAACTTGCAAGAAGTAATATTATTTAGGCAGATGTTTCGAATCAGTAAAAAGTTGTAAATAGGAGGTCAAATCTTATCGGATCTTAATGCTGGGATAGTCATATTGACTTTTGTGCTGGAATAGATGAGTGCTGCATTCAAAATGTAAGATGCAGCCAAGCTCTTTGATTAATTTTCTGTCCCTCTTCCAGGATTGTGATGCAATTCCGAAGACATGGCAATTGCGTTCACTTTAAGGATTTTAGCATTGATATGAAGTGCCTGCTTCCTCCAGCTAATATGGTCTTCAGGGTTTCATTACTTCAGTTCTTTGAAGTAGAACAGTAAATTAACTTCAATATGAAGTGATAAAGCTGTGATTTAACATTAATCGGCAATGTTGCTCATTAAAGCCCTGCTTGAAAGTAATAAAAGGGCACTGTCTTCAAGCTTTTAGCAAACTTTATTTCCATGCACATGAGGCCCCAGTCCAAATCACATTAGAATGTATCGTTGCATCAAATGTAAGATACTATTATACTAACCTGGGTTCACATCTCTCTCCACAGACAGAATGCTAAACATGTCACCATTAGGATAAGACCCCTTTAATGAGATGCTTACGGATTTATTTCATTTCAGAAATTTATACTCAAAGATTGGGGGGTTGGATCCTCCATTTCTCAGACTAAGGCCTGGATTCTCCGATTTTGAGGCGATGTCCAGAGGAGATGTCTAGTTTTACAATGGAAAAGTCGGCGTCGCCCCTGCACCGATGCTCCGCCCAGCGGGTCCGCTTGCACCCTGCTTTACCTGCAGATATGGATGGAGAATTGCCGGGTGCAAGTGGACCCGGACTGCGAGATAGTGGCCCCCTGTAACCCCCGTCGTTGCCACCCCCGGACCACCCCCCATCAGTCCCCCCAGCCCCCGCTGAAGCCTCCCCATCCAGCGGAACGCCCCCCCCCCCCCCCCCCCCCCCACGCTGGACACAGTCATCAGTTGCCACGCAAGGTCCCAGAAAACTGTGAGCACAAACACCCTACGCCCTCGGAAAGTCCATTGGGGGTGGAACATGGGGGGAGGGCCTAAGGTGACGTCCTGAGGCCGTCCCAATGGCGTGCGGTGTACTCAGCGATGACGCAGGGGGCGGAGGTTCCAAAAAACAGCACCAATCCCGATTTCGCCGTAAAAGCGGATTCTCCAGCCAATCGCCAAATGCAATTTTGGCTCTGGCAATTGGAGAATCCAGCCCTAAGTGTTGAAGCCGACGCAGAATGAGTGGACTTTCATGTCAGCAAAACTGCAGCCAAACCTGGACCGATTCAGCAACTGTGGAGGAACTAGCACCGGCACCACATGGAACACAATTGATTCCAATGATAAACGGTGCGGGATTCGCTGGGCCCTTGATTGACACTTGGGAGGCTGACAAGCTGCAGGCGCATATACACATTACAATTCCCAGCCAACAAGCTGGCACTAGTTGTGCTGCTGGAGCACGCCCATACAGCTGGTGGGTCAGCTAGGGTCAGAGGGCACCTAAGGTGGTGGTCGGGGGGGGGGGGGGGGGGGGGGGGGGGGGAACACCCATACAGCCCGTGGCTCTAAATTCACAGTAGGCTGTCAGCAGCATTTGCAGCTGCATGGCTGCCTTGCTGGCAATGGTGTTCCGTGTCTGTCCACCCCGACCCCACAATCCAGTTCCTGGCCACCCCCGCTACTCCCCCTGGCCTTGGTAGAAGCCCCCGGCCAGCGGCACAAATGTCAGCAAACTATGGCGAGGTTGGACACTTTCTGTACCCTCCCCCTTTCACGATACCGGTTTCATGATTTTAAAAAGTACAAGTGAGCTGCGGCATCAGGATCTCGGCCCATTGGAGGCAGAGCATCGCGGAGGCCGTGGAGAATAACGGGTCGAGCCTGCTAATGACATGTAAATGGTGTCTACTATACACGCATGCTGACCACATTGATCCTGCTGTCGAGGTGATGCAGAATTGCGATTTGGCATCAAATTGCCGCCGCCATCCGCCACTGACTTTCGCCACTGCAAACCTGTGGGTGCTCCCAACACCTTTGTAAACTTGACCCTCAGATGGACGTCGGTCTTCTGATCTTGTCTCCCAGCCTTAATATACACAGGCAGAGCTGTGTTTTCAGACTCTGAATTTTACCCCGATGAACACAACTAAGGTTGGACACCCTTCCACACTTCTCCACACGCCACCTTAGTGCTCACCCTTGCCGAGCATAGGAGATCATTGAACCTATTTCAACACTGAATCCATGTGCAGTGGAGCAAATCATGCCCGCTGACCTTGGCTGCCGCCTCTGGCCAAACTTTCCTGGTGACGTGGGGGTGGCCTATTTTTGTCGTCTTACGGCATCAATATGTCTCACCTGGCACCCACTGCCTCCACAAGACCACAAGAGCAGTCATCCAAGAAACAGGAGGCTTGATGCCCACCTGAAGTGACCTCCCACCTGGAGAATGTGCTGGATGCTGTTGATGTGTGATGCAGTGCGTCCTCTATCTCTGTGGATGTCTTCAGCAGTCTTGGGCAGTCATCATTACATGACCCGCTGGGTCGCAATGGATCCTGGCACCCACCATGCCCCCGCCCCCACCGGCCTCGTTGAACCTATGCAGATAGGTTTCCCACTGGTTGGTCCTTAATATACCTGCAGCATTGTGGTTTTTCCAGAATCTCGAGTGTAACCGGAAAATGTGGTAGTTTCTGGTCCCATCCACAGTGTGTGCATGTCGCGTGTACAATTCTCACCCAAGAACTTGTCTCACTTTTAACTCCAAATGTTATTACAAATTTAAGAATATAGTTTATTAAATGGCCACCATGAAGTGATTAGCCTCTCAATCATACCTCCTACCTTCTCGGTGTTTCTAACAGACAGTGGGCGAGATCTTCCTGCTGTTCATGGTGGTGTAATCCTCTGGCCCCGGAGACGGCACACCCTGTCACGGCTTTCCCGGCAGTGTGGGTGGATTCAATGGGAAATCCCATTGACAGTGGTGGGGCCGGAAGATTCACCGCTGGCAACAGCAGGGCACCTCACACTGCCGAAAAATATGCCGCAGGGAAGTCAGAGAATCTGGCCAATCATTGAAATATAACCTAATATAGATCCTTTCTGGCGCGATTCTCCGCAAATGCGGCGAGTCGTAAAGGCTGCCGTGAAACTGGCCGTGTTTCACGGCAGCCTCCGCGCCCCCTCCTGGGACCCGATTCTCCCCCCCGGCCGGGGCTAGCAGACAGCATCGCGGGCTTAGCGACCGTCGCTAAGTCCGCGCGCCAAGCGTCATGGCGGCTGATGCGCAGGCCGTCATGCCCCTCAACCGCCCCGCGGACTGATCCTGTGGGGCAGTGGAGGAACAAATAGTGCGTGGGTATCGGACCTGCTGCCCGCGATCGGTGCCCACCGATCGCAGGCCCATGCCACCCTTGGCACGGCCGTGGTGCAGCCGTGCCAATCGGTGCCATGGTTGTCCGGGACGGCACTTTGCGGCCGTTTTTACGAACGGTGAGAGCAGGTGTGATTGCGTTCGTGAAAACGGTCGTAAAGGCCTGGGAACTCGGCCCATCGGCCTGGGGAGAATCGCTGTTCGCCGTAAAAAACGGCGAGCAGCGATTCGTGTCGTAGGGCGGCCGTGGGGGGGGGGAGAATAGCGGGAGGGCGGGAAAAATGTCGGGAAGGCCCTCCCGCTATTCTCCGACCCGTTGTGGGAAGCGGAGAATCGCACCCGCTGTGCTTGGTGTGTTAATATCTCCTTTAGATTGGGCAAACTGCTCCTTTGAATAAGACTGACTGACAATTATATAGAAAATTGAACTTACATGATAAATATACTCAAAGATAGGGAAATCACAGGGCCTGGAGTACTTCTATATGTTGAACATCGTGAATAAAACAATTCAGCAGCTGAGGTATAATTGAAAGGCACTCCCTTATAGTCCTTGAAACAGGCACTCAGAAATATGAGTTTCAGCAGCAAACATAGCAACCTAGTATATCCTGTTGTTTCACAAACACATGATTGTTCTTTGAAAAATTAGGCAATCTGAGCATACATAATTAGATTCAATACTGAACATTTCAAATGAAAATTATATTTAATTAAATAAACCGTCTAAACCAAATAGACAAAACTAGATAACAGCTTATGACTGAGCTGACTCACCAAAATCCATTCAGAAGAGTCATGACTCATTGGCTAGTGCTGGTAAATATTCCTTGATATTCCCATTTGATTGCTACCCCAGCAACAAACATTCAATCCCATCACCACCAATGAACAGTGGTAGCCGTGTGTGCCATCTACAGGATTCACGGCAGGAACTGACCAAGGTTCCTTAGGCAGCACCTTCCAAACCCATGACCGCTACCATCTAGAAGGACGAGAGCTGCAGATACCTGGGAACCCCAGCACTGGAGGTTACCCTCCAAATTACTCACCACCCTGACCTGGAAATATATTGTCGTTCCTTCACTGTCGCTGGGTCAAAATCCTGGAATTCCCTCCCTAACACATGCACCTCAAGGACTGCAGAATCAAATCACAGAATCCCCACAGTGCATAAGAAGGCCATTCGGACCACAGATTCTGCACTAACCCTCTGAAAGTGCACTCTACCTAGATCCAATTCCCAACCATATCCCTGTAACTCTATAGGGGCAATTTAGCACAGGCAATCCACCTAACCTGCACATCTTTGGTTTGTGGGAAGAAACTGGAGCACCAGGAGGAAACCCACGCAGACACGAGGAGAATTTGCAGACTCCACACAGCCACCCAAGGTCAGAATTGAACCTGGGTCCCAGACACCGTCAGGCAGCAGTGCTAACCACTGTGTCACCGTGCCGCTCCTGATGTTCAAGAAGCCAGCTCAACACCACCTTCTGAAGGGCAACTAGGGGTGGGCAATAAATACAGGCCGAGCCAATGACGCCCACATCTCGTAAAATACATTTTAAATAACCTCATGTTCATTTCATGCTGTCCTGATAGGAAAGTTGCAACTACTCAAGGACATTTTCCGTGACTCCATTGACAATGCCTTGCAACGCCAGGATCTCCACTGAGTAGGGCAAGAACAGCAGTTGCATAGGGACACCACACCATCTGCAAGTTCCTCTCTAAGTCATAAAAGATCCTGACTTGGAACTTTATTGCCATTCCTTCACAGTCACTGGGACAAAATTCTGGAATTTTTCTATTCTTCAGTGGCTCAAGATGGCGGCTCACCACCAGCTCTCAAGGGCAATTAGGGGTGGGCAATAAATGCTAGCCTCTCCAGTGTTGCCCACATCGCAAGAACCGAAAAATTTGTCAATGTTTATAATTCTGTGAGGCACTATCTCAAATTTAGTATTTTTAAAAGAGCACAGAGCATAACCTCTCTGCCATTTTCTAAAGTGGAATGTCATGAAATATAAAAAAATTCATTCTTCTTCTCTTGGAATGCAATAGTAATATGCAAAAAACATTGTTAGGCAACACCATTGGCCACGAATTGAGTGAGTTAATATCTCCATTAAGATCCATGTCGGAAATACATTTAATTGATGTCATGAAGCATACAGGATAATTATTATAAGGAATGCAAATCTCGGCAACAAAATCTCGTAATTTGGTAGCCTTCGCCACCGCCATTGTCAAAATGAGGTTCCTGCAGGGAGGTAGGGATCCTAATTTGAATACATTCTCATCTGATTAGTGGGCAGTCCCGCTGGAACCTCCCCCCTCATCGCAATGTCCGACTCTCACAACAGGTTGATAAAAATGGGAAACTGGCAACCTCACCTTTGAGGGGGATATCGGAGGTAAGCCCACAGGTCGACTGTACCCCTCCCCCCCCCCTCCTCCTCCAGGGAGTCCATGGGGATTGAGAACAGCAGAGAGCCATGGAAGGGGGACCCAGTTAAGAGGGCCGCACTGCGTGGGGGTAAGGGGGAGTGGGTTCAGGGATGCTGCTGGAGAAAGCCACGGGTTTGGGGGAGGAATACGGTGGGTTGTGGGGGGGGGGAGCCAAGAGTTCAGCCCCTCAGTGGGGCTGTGAGTGTTCTAGGGGTAGTGGGCAAAGCCCAGGCACCGGGGCAGCACAGTGGGGTGGGGGTGGAAAGGGCAATGTTGATAAGCAGGGGTGAGGTTGGCGGCAATCATGGAGGTTCCACCATTGGCCTGCTTCTGTGAGGAGGGAATGGCTTTGCCCCTTTACCAGGGAGGTTGGACACAGCAACAAGAGGGTGTCAAAGTCAATTGTAAAACACACCCACACTGGGGCTGTAATCCACAAATGAAGGCCTCTTCCTTCTCCAAGGGCTGGGTTGAAAGGCCATGTAGCTGGGTTTAGTTGGTGGGTGGATGCATCACTAGATTGCAAGGCCTGGGGGAGCCCCAAGGTAGGGCAAGAGCCTGCCAGTGCTAGCTGACTGCTCATGTAAGCTTCAATATGGAGCCATGTGAGCAATGAGCACACACTTGCCTACCAGATTAGAAACCCACTAGTCAATTAATATTCCTTAGCTTTGACCGACAGGCCAGTTATGCTCGCAAACAAAGTTCTGATGTATGCTTGTGCCACTGATTGTTTCTCCTGAGTTAACACTTTGCTCGATGAGCTCCCTATTCAGTTAATTCCAAGGCTTGCCTTCAGCCTTTGCTGAGAGGCCGAGCTGATGTATAGCATCCCAGACAAGGGCCAAAGGTTTCAGAGCTCACCAGGCTTTATCGCAGTTGTGTGATCACATGTCAATCCCCCCCCCCCCCCCACGCTTTGAGAGCCTTACACCTATCACATGGGGCTGATGCCTTCACTTGTTGTGAGACCTCAGGGCTCAAGAGGGTGTCTGAAGTAGACGCCCATCAGTCATGCTGAGTGGGGGAATGCTGATGTATGGTCTTGGCCAGTTTGAGAGATTGTAAGGGAATGGGGCTCAGTATGATGGCTAGCACAGCAGTCATGGTGCATCAGAAGGATAGTCGTGGGTTGAATGGGCAATTAGTCAGTGCATGGACTAGACTCCTCTATGGTCACTCTTTCACTTTCTGCCCATGCAGTTAGAAGAGCGATACAAACATGGAGCCAGTAGAGTTGGCAGTAATCCGTCTCGCCATGAAGCAAGGGAGGCAACGCCTGTGCCACTGTGCCAGTGGCTCCCTGGAGGCAGGAGCTTAACCCTGAGGGGGAAAGGTGGCAGGGTCTTCTCAGCTGCCAGAAGGTGGGCCACCGAGGGTGACCACTCGGATGTGAAATTGTCACCCCCACGTTTAAAGACAGCGTCTGACTTTCTTGGGGGTGACTGAGAGCCCATGTCGCAGGAGACATGGTCATGCAACTTTACCAGGTTCTCTGAGAGTTGGCTCCACGTGGCTTTGGAAGCCACCCACTGCCTGGTGCCTTGAAGGTCACAGCCTCCTTAAAGTTCTATGCCAGTGGCTCCTTTTAGGGCACCACCAGTGAACTTTGTGGCATCTCCAAGGCCTCTGAACGTAAGTGCATCTGAGAGTTCACTTATACCCTCATCGCGAGGACACAGTGCCACATCAATTTTGACCCTAGCTTGCCTCAGAGTGTTGGCATGATGTCCTCGGATATAAGGCAATGGGGCTACCCCAATCGACCTTGTAAACTGAGGAGGATAACTGACATCCCTTCCTGGTATTCGTGACTCTACCAGTGTGGCTTTAGCAGCTGATGGGGGGGGGGGATGAGTCCAGAGGCACATCAGCTGACCAGCATTCAGCAAAGTCCTGGACTCCAGCAGTCCTCTAAACGTTGGATCCTTGGGGCGTCCCTGCCTCTGCCTGGTGTGAATCATCAGAAGTGAGGTGCTCACCAATTTGTGACCCAGAAGCCTGTCTGCTAAAAATTCCAAATGAGTTGTGAATAAGCGCTGGGATGGAGTTTAAATGATGCATCCCCCCCGCCCCCTACACCCCCCCAATTGAAGTGGTCAAGTGATATTAGGATGGGCACAAAATGAAATTTATGCTAAATTTTGTTAAAATGTGCCTAATAACATGTCTTGAAACCATTGTTTCACCATGTTCTAAATGGGGACATGCTTCGGAAATCAGAGGCACAAAGGGACTTGGGAGTCCTTGTTCACGATTCTCTTCAGGTTAATGTTGTAGGTTCAGTCAGCAGTTAAGAAGGCAAATGCAGTGTTAGCATTCATGTCAAGAGGGCTCAAATACAAGATTAGGGATGCACTTCTGAAGCTGTATAAGGCTCCAGTCAGACCACATTTGAAGTATTGTGAGCAATTTTGGGCCCCGTATCTAAGGAAGGATGTGCTGGCCTTGGAAAGGGTCCAGAGGAGGTTCACAAGAATGATCCCTGGAATGAAGAACTTGTCGTATGAGGAACGGTTGAGGACTCAGGGTCTGTACTCGTTGGAGTTTATGAGGATGAGGGGGGTTCTTTTTGAAACTTACAGGATACTGCGAGGCCTGGATAGAGTGGACATGGAGAAGATGTTTCCACTTGTAGGTAAAACTAGAACCAGAGGACACCATCTCAGGCTAAAGGGACGATCCTTTAAAACAGAGGTGAGGAGGAATTTCTTCAGCCAGAGGGTGGTGAATCTGTGGAACTCTTTGCTGCAGAAGGCTGTGGAGGCCAAATCACTGAGTTTCTTTAAGACAGAGATAGGTTCTTGATTAATAAGGGGATCAGGGGTGATGGGGAGAAGGCAGGAGAATAACAATGTGAAAATATTAGCCATGATTGAATGGCAGAGCAGACTGGATGTGCTGAGTAGCCTAATTCTGCTCCTATGTCTTCTGGTCTTATGGTTACTCTCCGCTTTTCTTGTTCAAACCAACTCTTAGCCTTAAAAAGGGAAAATTACGCCCGAAGGCTTTGACACAATTCATTCGGTGATGAAAGTAGCAAAGGCATGGCATTAACCTGTAAACTGTTTTCATTCTGAAAGCAGATCTGCTCTACACGTATGGGAATGACAGTCAAATGTATTCTGAAAATATTCCTCCATTTACCTTAATTAGTTCACTAAATCTATTTTAATGAATGGTTTTCCCACTGATTTAGTGTCTGTTGATTCCTGAGTTTATGATTAACAGTTTACCTCAAGGATAACCTGTAAAAGTAAATGCTCGAAATGGCTTCTGATTTTCTGAAGGTAATATAATGGTACCTGGTTAAATTGTAACAGAATTGTCAGGATATCAAATTACTTCACAAACTTTACTACAAGCGATCCAAGGGACTGGTTCTGACAAGAAAAGCATCTGACAAGTCAGCCGAAACCTCTGACGAAAATTACAGGCTGTGGTGTTTAGCCGGGATCTGGGAAGGGGATCTGAAGGTTGAGCTGAGCAATGATTTGAATATTTTCAGCTTGAAGCAGGTTTGATTCTGAACTGAACACCCTTGTCACATGGCCTGAAGAAAATTGATTGGACAGGTTAACGCCACACTGTCGATAGAAGCCTTGCTGACATCGCATGATGCAATTATCTTTGTTTTTCGTCAAGCAAAGTTCTCATCACATTTCATTTCATTGGGAGTCCTTGTTCACGATTCTCTTCAGGTTAATGTTGTAGGTTCAGTCGGCAGTTAAGAAGGCAAATGCAATGTTAGCATTCATGTCAAGAGGGCTCGAATACAAGACTAGGGATGCACTTCTGAGGCTGTATAAGGCTCCGGTCAGACCTCATTTGAAGTATTGTGAGCAGTTTTGGGCCCCGTATCTAAGGAAGGATGTGCTGGCCTTGGAAAGGGTCCAGAGAAAGCAAATGTTTAAGCAACCATGTGCACGTATGAAAACTGCGAGCAGAAAAAAATAACTGGACCAGTAAAGCTGCTTCGTAAAGAAAAAATTATCAATTTTTCATGCAGAAAGGGAAGAATGGACAACTAAATCTGAGTTTCAAAGCACCAGCATAGTATTGGTAACATCCTGTAACTTCATTTAACAAAAATAGAATTTAGATTATTGAGTTATCATATACCAGTGAAATAACAGATTGTGAGCCCAAAACCCCAAGGCCAATAGTGTCAGTATAACGGGGGACAACCAAGCCCTCAGTGGATCAAAGTCATAGATTTACAGTGCAGCAAGAGGCCATTTGGCCCATCAAGTCTGCACTGGCCCTTGGATTTCTTTCCCCATAATCCAGTAACCCCACCTAACCTTTTGGTCACTAAGGCCCAATTTGGCATGGCCAATCCACTTAATCTGCACATTTTTGGACTGTGAGAGGAAACTGAAGCACCCGGAGGAAACCCACACAGACACGGGGAAAAGTGCAAACTCTACAGAGAAGGTTACCCGAGTACTGGAGCTGTGAGGCAGCACTGCTAACCACTGGGCCATGCCACCCCTTACTGCTGAAGAGGAAAATCCACTGGTTCTGCAGTGTGACAGTTGCTTAGCATCTGGACAGGTGGTGTGGACAGTTAAAGTAGCAGAAGAGCACTAAACAAGGAATAGACCTTGGTTGAAACCAAGACCTTTAAAGGCTAGTGCCAACGGTTGAATTGGAGGGAGAGGAGCTATCTATTGACACCTCTTCTTCGATTCAATCAATGGGAGATCAGCACGCCACTTCTCCAGACCCACTGCCAACATTTTCCCAGATATTTTGGAAGATCCTTTGTGGCAGTGCTTGCTCTGTACAAGAAGAGATCAGTCAGTTCCACTTTCCTGAAGCTTTCTGCCAATGTGCCAATCTACCAGCAAGTGCATGCTTTGGCAATTAAAGATGGGTAATTGTTATTGGCTCAACCTCCGAGAGAGAATAAAATGAAATGAAAATCGCTTATTGTCACAAGTAGGCTTCAATAAAGTTACTGTGAAAAGCCCCTAGTCGCTGGACACAGGTGGGACAGCTGATGTGAGGGAACCATAAAGGGTTTGTATCTCTGTTGAGTTTACGCAGAATAAACTTGCTGAAGGTAAAAGATCAGTTGCCGTATTATTCCTCCATCTCATCATGTACTAGCATTTGGTATTATCATTTACTGTCGCTTTCCTGCATCATTTTGAACAGGGAGTGGAGGAAATTCCATCACGAGAAGCATTTTCCCAGTCAAGAGGAGGAAAAGCAGGTTTGGGTATGTGTGGAGAGATAAACCTCTCGGAAGAGCTGTCAGGTTGAGAAGCCGAATCATCCCACCCTCTTCTGTTTTCTCAGGGCGGTTTATTGAAGCCATCAGGGAACCTGTCAGGAAAACAAAAAGGATATTTAAAAAGGCAATTGAGGCATTCCTCGACTCTGCACCTGGCTTTCCCTGCCACTTCACGCTGAATACTTTGTCTACACCTCGTCAGATTGGCAGGGGCAAGTGCACAGCGAGACGTCATTGGTGATTTGCTTGTAACAGTGCAAAGACTGAAATTGATAAGCCTGGGGTTAGCCAAATACAAAAGGCGAGAATTGACGGGAATAGTTCTTTCAGCCTGAACTCACAACTTCCTTTGAGAACGGCAACCTTGTCCAATAACTTCCAGGTGCCTTGGGAACCACTGACCTCAATCTCACCTTCCCCTTAACACGAAGCAAAATTTGCCAAACCTGGGAGGAGGAGGTGCAGCTTGATCCAGTCCAGCAGCCACATCAACAGAAGCAGCTCTGTAAGCAGCTGCCTTCTTTTTTTTCTTAATTTATTGTTTCATGGCATCACTAGCTGCATTTGCTGCCCAAGCTTCTGAATTACTAGTCCAGTGACATTATCGTTGCACCACCGTCTCCATGAAGCTGCATGCAGCTGCAGGGAACAATGAGGATAATCCCAACACAGGTACTATAGGCCTTCCTCCTCAATATGTCCGAACAATGGCGCCTCACAGGTTCTTGCAGCAGGCGATTGCAGACATCCGCAGCCTCCTGGAAGACCTCTACCCAAGAGGAGCAGGTGGCCACAAACTGGCTGTAGCAGTCATGGCCATCCCAGTTCCCAATTTCTTTGTGCCCGGCTCTTTGTAGGGAATTGCCGGAAACATCCATCTGCAGCCCACAATTGCCTCACGCCGTTGCCGTGCTTGCCAAGACTTCCCACTGATGGATGAGGTATGTCAAGCCCAGGGGGTCTGTCAGCTTTACTTTTTTCCTGAGATTTCCATGGGTCCAAGCAGTGATTGACTGCATCCATGTCACAATCAAGGTTCCATCATATCAGCCAGACACCTTTGGTAATCAGAAGGATTTCCACTCTTAACTGCTATCTGACCACTGCAAGAATGTTGTACAAATCTGTGCCAGATATCCATAGAGTTGTCATGGCTCCAGCATCCTTTGACAATCTCAAGTACTGTATATTTTAGATCCAGCAAATAGTCTTGGAGCCTGGAAGACAAGGAATACTAACTCAAGACTCAAGTGCTTTAGAGGCACAGGAGAAATACAACAGGTGTCATGTCACTACCAGAATAATAATAGCTTGAGCTATAGGATCCCTACAGTGCAGACGGAGGCCATTCAGCCCATCAAGTCTGCAGCAACCCTTTGAAAGAGCACCCCACCCAGGCCCAATCTCCTGTCTTATCCCCGTAACCCCACCTGTCTTTCACATCTTTGGACACTAAAGGGCAATTTTAGCGTGGCCAATATCTTTGGACTGTGGGAAGAAACCGCAGTAACAGGAGGAAACTCACGCAGACACGGAGAGAATGCACAAACTCCACACAGATAGTCGACCAAGGCCAGAATCGAATCCATGTTTCCTGACGATGTGAGGCAGCGGTGCTTACCCCTGTGTGACCGTGCACCATTGGCTTGCTCAAGGTGAATTTCTGCACTGGCATATCAGGAGGCTCCAATCTATATGGTCCAGCAAGCGTCTCCAGGATTGCTGCGGCCTTCTACACTCCGACCAACGCAATGTTGCCGAGGGGACTGGAGCTGGTGCAAGAGGAAGGTGGAATCTTCGGAGGAAGAGGAGGAGGAATTTGATATGCCCCTAGTGACTGTAGCCAGTGACTTGTCTTCCAGAGAAGTGTCATGTGAGAGTACGTTTAAGAAATGGGTGTTTATAAATGGGTGTGTATATAAATATCTGTAGTGAGAGTACCTTTAAGAAATGGGCGTTTACTACTGCAGTGATGTCAGAGTGGGTGGAGCTGGGCTGTCTGTCAGCTTTTTACTTCCATTTTAGGCTGTCTGCTGCAGGGTGTGTTTTAGTTTTGTTTTCAGTGTTGGAGCTGAAGCCAGACAGAGCAGGTGTACTGTTCTCTCTGCCATGAAAAGACTATCTCTTGATCATTTGGTGAATTCAGAATTATAAATGTTCTCAGTAGTGAATGTAAACCTAATGTGCTTCTGTTAAAAGATGTTTCTTTTGTTTTCTGGATGTTGTTTGGGAAGTTATTAAGGATTGCTTAGTGTTGTATTCTTTGGGGGTTGTATTTGAATTGATGGTTGCTAAGATGTTCACTGTATGTTTTAAAAAGGTTAACTTGAGTTCATAGAATAAACGTTGTTTTGCTTTAAAAAATACTTTTCCATTTCTGCTGTACCACAGCTGTAGAGTGGGCCGTGTGCTCCCCAGACCACAATCTATTAAAAGTTATGGGTCAGGTGAACTCCATGATACAGTTTGGGTTCTCTATACCCTGGCCCATAACAGAAGTCTACAACATCCTCATCCAGACACGCTTCAGTTAAAAATTGTGTTTGTCGCATTCAACGCTTTCCATCATGACTCCATTATTAACATATTAACTACATTATTAACACACCTCCTTCCCACAGTCACCCAGCCAACTATCACATTCACACCTTTTACAAGACACAAGAAATAGAAGCAGGAGTAAACCATATGGACCAACAAACATTCTCAAGCATGGCTGGTCTTAAGCTTCAACTCCATTTTCCCACTCACTCTTCATATCCCTTAATTCTCAAAGAGAACACAAAATTGCCTGTCTCTTTAACTGTTACAGCCTTTGCTAGTTAGCTTTATCCTCATTCTCTAGATTTGATTAAGTGAACACTTAATGTAATTATATTATAAATTATCAAGTTGGTTTTAGTTGTATGCTAATAAAATCTAGTCTTACTTAATAGTTGATTAATGTGATGATTTAAACTGTACATAGTCCTCTAGCTATGCTCTAAGTTGCGTTTTATACAATTCTTGCATAAACTCCCTCCTCTATATTCTCGGCCCAAGATGGAAAGTGTCTCAAATATCTACTTGACCATTTGGTCTCCAGTCCAGCCACCTTCATTCACACTTCTCTGGGTTATCCCACTTAATATTTATTTCCCTTTGCTATGTTTACCCTCTCCAAATTCTTTGGCCGGGGTTTTGCACCTCTATTTTCCATAAGCGTAAATCGCAACAGGGGCGCAAAAACTCGCAAGAGCCAAAATACAAGATTTGCGCTGCCAGGATTTCACGATGCCAGTGTCCAAGACCCCTGCCGTTGACGTAATGGGGTTCCCAGAATGTAATGATGGGAACCCTATTTAATAGCATTTCAATATCATCAGCGGCTTCCCCGCTGCATCGCCCCTGTTGGTTGGGTTTACAATGGGTAAGTACAGCCCATGGAGAGAGAGGGGCATGCCCAGGCAATACCCTGGCACTGCCTGTGCACTATTCCCTGGCACTTACCCCTGTCACTGGGGGCAGTGCCAGAGTGGTGCCGGATGGGAGGTCGATGCATTAGTGGGTTCATGTGTCCACGGGGTGGTTCTCTGGGTCCTTTGAGGGGAGGGTGGAGATCCCCATGTGGGTGGGGGGCTCTCCGTGTTTGTGCTTAGGAACCTGGAGCGGGATATTCCAATGGCTGACGGCGAAATCGGGACGTATGATTGGGCGAAAAATGGGCTTTGACACCAAAATCGTGGCGGGCACCGGTTTCACGCCAAATCGTAATTCACTGGTTCCTCGGCGGCGCCGTCAATGTGTTCCATTCCGCACATAGAGAAAATGCTGCTGGCATAACATTAGCGATCCTGACCTGGTATTCTCCGGAGCCTCCGTGATTCTCCGCCTCCACAGGAGCGAATTGCCAATGGCGAGGTTAACTTGTGCTTTTAAAAGTTGAGAAACAGGCACCCTGCCATGACCGGGGGACAAGGGGATGGACATGGGGCCGTTGGGACCACCCATGGGACTGGGGAGGTTCCCAGGAACAGACCGCCATTACCGCGGTCTGCAAGGCAGCCATCTTGCTGCACACCCCACTGACCTCCCACCTTGGCCCGGATTCTGCAAAGTGACAATGGCTGTATGGGTTCTCACACACCAGCAGCCACATTTACACTCCACCACCCCTGCGTTCCAGGGGCACCGACGGGGCCATGGGTGCGGGGAGCGGGGATTGGAACATGCGGGGGCAGAGTCCGCAGTGCCAGCCAGGGCCACTGTGTAGCCCGGTGGATCTGGTTGGGCATGGGGTTATGCAGCATGCTAACATGTTGGCCTTTCAGACAATGGATATTGGAATGCAACCAGCACTGGAGGCCTTCCTCCAAGTCGCTGAGAATGGAGAGCCGGCTACCCAACAGGCCGAGGAGGAGGAGGTGCAAATGAGGCACTGCATGAGGTAGCATCTGCCGGACCGGGCACGCTATCAAAGACGGCTGAGCAGGTCTATAAACTTACAGCTGATGTGTGACCATCAGATGTGCATCATGTACATTGCATATGATACCTGGGCAGTGTGCACGATGCCTTCATCCTGGCTTTTGAGGAGCAGCCCCAACTTGGGGATTTGGCTCCTGGGCAACAAGGGTTGTCCACTGCAGCTGTGGCTGATGACACCTATCCGGAGGCCATAGACTGAAACGGAGACCTGCTACAAAGACGCCCATGCAGTGACCAGGGATGTGATCGAGCGGTGTTTCGGCCTCCTGAAGATGCGGTTTAGGTACCTGGAGATCTCTGGAGGGGTCCTCCAGTACAGTGCTGGGAGGATTGCCCGCATCGTGGCGGCCTGCTGTGTCCTCCACAACATTACGCAGCAGAAGGGGCAACGTGCTAGAGGAGGGGGATGAGCACCAGTCCTCATACAACGAGGGAGATGATGAGGATGGACAGCGCATGGGGCCTGGGCAGGCACAGGAGGCTGGACAACTTGTGCGCCAGGGCCAATGTACACACGATGCTCTGATTGCTCCCAGGCTTCACCAACTGGGCGAGGTGGGAGGGGGGGGGGGGGGGGGTGGTGGTGGTGGTGGTGGTGGTGCTGCTGGCATAGGAACTAGAATCAAAAGCAGGCTATTTGGCCCCTCGAGCCTGCTCCGCCATTGAATAAGATCATGGCTGATCTTTTTGTGGGCCTAGCTCCACTTACCTTTAATTCCTTTCCTGTTCAAAAATCTATCTATCTGTGCTTTAAAAATGTAACAAGGCAGCCTCAACTGCTACACTGGGCAGGGAATTCCACAGATTCACAACACTTAGGGTCAAGACGTTCCTCCTGAACTCAGTCCTAAATCTACTCCCCTTTACTTTGAGGCTATGGCCCCCAGTTCTAGTTTTAGCCGCCAGTGGAAACAACCTCCTGCTTCTATCCTATCTATTCCCTTCATAATTTTGTATTTTTCTATAAGATCCCCTCATTCTTCCATATCCCAACCCTCTGGTTTCCCACCAATCTTTATCACTTTGTATTCATTTTCTTTCAATTTGATACGTTCCTTTATTTCCTCATTTTCTAAAGCTGATTAGCCCTTTTCCTACAGTTCTTTCTCTTCACAGGTATATACTTTTGCTCAGCACTGTGAAAAATTGCTTTGAAAGTCCTCCACTGTTGCTCAATTGTCCCACCATAAAGTCTTTGTCCCCAGTCTACCTTAGTCAACATCTCTTTCATCCCATTGTAGTCTCCTTTGTTGAAGCACAATACACGGGTATTGGATTTTACCTTCTCGCCCTCCATCTGTATTTCAAATTCATTCATACTATAAGGCCATTACCCATAAGACCATAAGACATAGGAGCAGAATTAGGCCACTTGGCCCATCGAATCTGCTCCGCCAATCAATCATGGCTGATATTTTCTCATCCCCATTCTCCTGCCTTCTCCCCATAACCCCTGATCCCCTTATTAATCAAGAACCTATCTGTCTCTGCCTAAAAGACACTCAGTGATTTGGCCTCCACAGCCTTCTGCGGCACAGAGTTCACAGATTCACCACCCTCTGGCTGAAGAAATTCCTCCTCATCTCTGTTTTAAAGGATTGTCTCTTTAGTCTGAGATGGTGACCACTGGTTCTAGTTTTGCCGACAAGTGGAAACATCCTCTCCACATCCACTCTATCCAGCCCTTGCAGTATCCTGTAAGTTTCAATAAGATCCACTCTCATCCTTCTATACTCGAACGAGTACAGACACAGACACAGACAAATGAGGAACGGTTGAGTTCCTCATACGACAAGTTCTTCATTCCAGGGATCATTCTTGTGAAATTCCTCTGGACCCTTTCCAAGGCCAGCGCATCCTTCCTTATATACGGGGCCAAAACTGCTCACAATACTCCAAATGGGGTCTGACCAGAGCCTCAGAAGTACATCCCTGGTCTTTTATTCTAGCCCTCTTGACATGAATGCCATCATTGCATTTGCCTTCTTAACTGCTGACTGAACCTGCACATTAACCTTAAGAGAATCATGTACAAGGACTCCCAAGTCCCTTTGTGCTTCTGATTTCCTGAGCATTTCCCCATTTAGAAAATAGTCTATGCCTAAATTCCTCCTTCCAAAGTGCATAACCTCACACTTTTCACATTGTATTTCATTTGTCACTTCATTGCTCACTCTCCTAGCTTGCCCAAATCCTTCTGCAGCCCCCTTGCTCACTCAATATTACCTGTCCCTCTACAGATCGTTGTATCATCCGCAAACTTGGCAACAGTGCCTTCAGTTCCTTCTTCCAGATCATTAATGTATATTGTAAAAAGTTGTGGTCCCAGCACAGACCCTGAGGCACACACTCGTCACCGGCTGCCATCCTGAAAAAGACTCCTTTATCCCCACTCTCTGCCTTCTGCCAGTCAGCCAATCCTCTATCCATGCCAGGATCTTACCCTTAACACCATGGGCTCTTAACTTATTTAACAGTCTCTTATGCGGCAACTTGTCAAAGGCCTTCTGGAAATCTAAATAAATCATGTCCATTGGTTCTAATTTGTCTAATTTCCTTGTTACCTCCTCAAAGAACTCTAACAGATTTGTCAGACATGATCTCCCTTTGACAAAGCCGTGCTGACTCAGTCCTATTTTACCATGCACTTCCAAGTGCTTCGCGATCTCATCTTTAATGACAGACTCTAAAATTTTACCAATGGCCGAACTCAGGCTGACCGGCCAATAATTTCCTGTCTTCTGTCTCCCTCCCTTCTTAAACAGTGGTGTTACATTAGCCACTTTCCAGTCCTCTGGGACCCTGCCTGCCCCCAGTGAATCCTGAAAGATCACCATCACTGCCTCCACAATTTCCTCAGCTACCTCTTTTCGGACCCTGGGGTGTAGACCATCCGGTCCAGGTGACTTATCCACCTTCAGACCTTTCAGTTTCCCCAGAACCTTCTCCTTAGTGATGGCCACTGCACTCACCTCTGCCCCTTGGTTCTCCTGGAGCTCTGGCATCCCACTGATGTCTTCCACCGTGAAGACTGATGCAAAGTAATTATTCAGTTCGTCTGCCATTTCTTTGTTTTCTATTATTATTTCTCCAGCCACGTTTTCCAGTGGTCCAATGTCTATTTTTGCCTCTCTCTTACCTTTTATATATTGAAATAAACTTTTCCTACCTACCTTTATATTACTCGCTAACTTGTACTCATATTTCATCTTCTGTCCCCTTATTGTTCTTTCCGAGAGGATCCCTAACTATGAGATCATTCATTATTCCTCTCTTATTACACAAGGCCAGATCTAGGATAGCTTGCTCTCTCATAGGTTCCATTACATACTGTTTGAGAAAACCATCACGGATACATTCTATGAACTCCTCCTCAAGGCTGCCTTGACCGACCTGGTTTGACCAATTGACATGTAGATTAAAATCCCCCATGATAATTGCCATGCCATTTTTACATGCATTAGTTCTTTCTTTGTTTATTGCCCGCCCGACCGTGATGTTATTATTTGGTAGCCTATAGACTACGCCTATCAGTAATCTTTCCTCCTTACTATTTCTAATTTCCACCAAATGGATTCAACCTTTTTCTCCAATGAACCTAGATCATCTCTCAATACTGCCCTATGTCTTCCTTAAATATCAGACACATTCCTTTGCCTTCCTGCCTGTCCCGAATAGTTTGATGCTCCCGGATATTTAACTTCCAGTCGTGACCATCATGCAAACATATCTCTGAAATGGCCACTGAGTCAGACTCATTCGCGATGATTTGTGCCGTCAACTCATTTACCTTGTTGCAAATGCTCCGAACATTCAGGTAAGTTGCCTTAATGCTAGTTTTTATACCATCTTTTTGAATCCCAACATCTCCATTAATAACATCTCCTGAGTTCTTCCCTTTAACTTTTTTCATAATTTCCCATGTAGTTGAACCCACCTCCCCACGCGCTAACCTGATGCTTTGCTTCCCAATAACCATTATATTTCCCATAGGTTTACCCCCTCCCCCCCCCTCCCCCGCCCTGCACTTGCTGGTTTAAAGTACTTGTGACCTCCCTATTTATCCTTTCCACCAGAACACTGGTCTCAGATCGGTTCAGGTGAAGACCGTCCCAATACTTCTTATCCAATACTGATGCCAATGCCTCACACAAAGGAACCCCTCTTTCTCAGACCACTCCTTTAGCCACGTGTTTACGTCCCTAATTTTCTCATCCCTACACCAATTCACAAGTGGCTCGGGAAATAATCCAGTTATTACAACCGTTGAGAACCTGTTCTTTAACTTAGTTCCTAATACCTTGAGGAACGGATCCTCATGGGTTGGAATAATCCCCCAACAGGTCCTCTTTCCTAATCTTGCCTATGTTGTTTGTCCCAAAGTGGACCACAACAACTGGTTCCTCCCCCTCCCACTCCAATATTCTTTCAAGCCGGTCAGAGATGTCCCTCACCCTGGCACCCGGCTGGGAACATTACATGCGCGAACCTCAATCCTGCTTACAAAGGATGCTACTAGGTGCAGGAGTGCGTGACTAGAGGATTTTCGCAGTAACTTCATTGCAGTGTTAATGTAAGGCTACTTGTGACAATAAAGATTATGAAAAAAAATGATCAATTCCCCTTATTATACAATCCCCTGCAACTACCACTTGTCTTTTTGCTCCCCCGCTTGAATGGCCTCCTGTACCACGGTGCAGTGGTCGGCTAGCTCATGCTCTCTACAACCCCTTAACCTCATCCCACAGAGAGCAATTCCTCATATCTGTTGGACAAGATCAAGAGTTAAGGCTCCTCCATTCCTGAATTCAGATCTCTCTATCTGCTTCACTTGCAGTTATACCCCACTGTCCCTAGCCACTGCCCGAATTTGAGGTACTTAATCTACGGGGTGTGACCGCCTCCTGAAATAAAGCATCCAGGTAACTCTCCCCGTCCTGGATCTGCCATAGTATATGAAGCTCAGACTCCAGCTCATTAATTCTGAGATGAAATTCCTCAAGCAACCAACACTTGCTGCAGAAGTGGTTAATGCGGCTTGCAATGGGATCTGCCAGTTCCCACATCATGCAGTTACAGCACATTGTCTGCCCAGACATCTCTACTTAGTTAATTAGTTAATTGATTAGTTTTGCAGTGTGTATTTCAAATTTGGCACAGATTCTTTACCAGCCAATCGGGTCACAGCTTTGTGATATCATTTTTTCAGTTTTTGTCCGGCTTCAGTGGAATTCCCGAGGTAAGTTATGTTATACTCACCGAGTTTGATACCCCACCCTCCGAGACTGCTCCCTGGAGACTAGGCCGCAAATCCCCAAGATAAGTTACTTTATACTCACCGAGTTTGATACTCAGCCCTCTGAGTCTGCTCCCTGGAGCCTAGGCCGCGAATCCCCAAGGTATGTTACTTTATACTCACCGAGTTTGATGCTCCTCT
This sequence comes from Scyliorhinus canicula, assembly GCF_902713615.1. NCBI lineage: Eukaryota > Metazoa > Chordata > Chondrichthyes > Carcharhiniformes > Scyliorhinidae > Scyliorhinus > Scyliorhinus canicula. The sequence continues at coordinate 102,551,696 of NC_052160.1, read as the reverse complement.
CTCCATGTCAGCAGGCCATTCCATCACATGGTCCCATCGAATCCCTGGGGTGGCAGAGGTGGGGATGATGGCAGAGGGAATGGGGGTTGGGGCTGGTGGGGGTTGGGGGATGGTGAGATTGGGGTGGGACATCGAAGCGGTGAGCACTGGCTGAACTGTGGTCCCCTGAGCCAAGCCCACCTACAACATCCGGCAATCCCCCCCCATCATCCCGTGCCCCCTCTGCGGCCAGCCCAGACCAGCCCACCCCTAACACTCTTCTGACAGAGCACCGAGGCAGGTTGAAGCAATGTGCACAGGTGTTTAATGTGCAAACCTACATACAGATACGCGCCCTAGCCCATATCACTAAACTGTGCCATGCACCCGTGCCAACTTGACTGGTATCTAATTTTCTTGCCTTATGTGTCCCAACACTATGTCCAGGTGGATTCCCAGACTGTACATCAGCAGTGGAGGTGGCCTGCTGAGATCCCAACCTGTCAACCGTGGTCCCCTTTGCCAACCTTTTTAGAAACATAGCAAAAATAGGAGCAGGAGGAGGCCATTCAGACTTTTGAGCCTGCTCCACCATTCATTATGATCATGGCTGATCATCCAACTCATTAGCAAATTATGCTATTCCCCCATTTCTTTGATCCCCTTTGCCTCAAGTGCTATATCTAGCTGCTTCTTGAAACCATACAATGTTTTGGGCTCAACTACTTCCTGGGGTAATGAAATCCACAAGCCGACCACTCTCTGGGTGAAGAAATGTCCCCTCATCACTGTCCTAAATGGTCTACCCCATATCCTCAGACTGTGACCCCTGGTTCTGGACACACCCACCATCGGGAACATCCTTCCTGCATCTACCCTGTTTAGTTCTGTTCAAATTTTATAGTTTTCTGTGGATGGGCCCGGCTGCTGCTCAGGTGTCCCTGATGGCATGGTGCCGCCCTGATCTTCCCTCTGACCACCAGATGCACCAAGACAGGATTGGGGGGAGTCCAAGGTGCTGCGATGTGCCAGCACCTCCCCTGCGGGAGTTGCCGGCATGGGCCCCATCACCTCTTCCTCCCCCGATGGCCCCCCCAGGTTACTCCATGGAATGCGGTTGTGAGCGGAGCTAACCCCAGAGGCTCCCCCGCCACCTGGAGCTGCCAGTCCCGGAGGCCCACTGCCGGCTCAACCAGGGTTTGCATTCCTACGGCCATGGAGCTCAGGGAGTCGACCACCTCCACCCAGGACTGATCCACATCACACTGTGACTGTGCAACCACCTTCTGGCTCTGTACCACATCAGCCAGTGACTGCGCCATCTCCCTCTGGGACAGGGCCACCTCCCTCTGCGCCTGCGCCACATTGGCCAACGCCTGGGCAATGTCGCCGATGTTCTCAGCCATGACCTGCTGTGACAGGCTACGCTCAGGAGCTCCACTGCAATGTCCAGGTGGCTCTGTGAGAGGGCAGTCCTGTCCTGGGCCTCGGCCACCACCTGAACAGATTGGTCCAGGCCTTGGACTTGCTGATCCATAGCCAAAGCCTCAACCCCAAGGCCACCCTGTCACCTGTGCGGTATTTGCCGGCACCACCTCCTGCTCCTGCACGCAGTTGGACTCTTCCACCTGCGCCTGCACGTTTCAGAAGCCCAAAACCCGTCTGGACTACAGCTAGACTCTGGGGTCTGTCCGCCTCCTCGGGGGCTCCTACTTCCACCTGATGTACGCACTTGTGTGGTGAGCCAACAGATAGCGGAGCCTCTTCACTAAAGTGCCCAACTGAGGTGAAGGTCTCTGGGACGGTGGAGAGGTTGGAGATGGCTGTGATGGGAAATCCATGTCATCCTCAGACTTGAGCTCCCGGGTTTCCTGGGTCTCCCCTCCGTGTCGGTAACTTCGTCGCTCTTGGTGACTGCCCTTTCTTCGGGCCCACTGACCACGTCCTGGGCCCATAGCTCTGCCGCGGTGAGGGGCAGCAGGTCACGCGGTTCCCCCTCCAGTCTTCTCCCGCTCCTGGAAGTTATGGGTAGCCTTCTCCTGGGGCAGAAGATAAGAAAATGCACAGCCCGATGCATGGGGTAGGTAGCTGGTGGCTTCAGTGGACAAGGCACGCTCATGAAGGACAGGTCATGATGGCAGATACGGGTGCCACATGTAGTGCAGGGTGGGGGTTCGGCTGCCATCCAGGTGAGTGGGTGGGTTAGGGTTATGTTGTCTGGGAGGGGGATTGGTGCCAGTGGTGCAGTGCTGCCTACTCACCCTGGCTGCCCTGAGGAGATTGTGCAGTTTGTTTTGGCACTGCTCGCCGGTCTGGATGTTATCGCTTACAGCTTTGCCACTTGCGCCCAGACATGGCGAACGGTGGTGGCTGGCAGCCTCCTTCCCATGCCGGGGGTAAAGGGTGGTCTGCCTCCCCTCATGGCGTCCAGGAGGTTCTCAAGCTCGCCGTCTGTAAATCTTGATTCCGCTCTCCTTGCTGCCATCTTGTTGGCTGGGATGGTGTGTGTGGGGAGCGAAGTGTGTATATGCGGCTACAGCTTATTAGCCTCCTGAGTGTCAATTCCGAATACAGCAAATGCGACACCGTTTCTCATTGGAATCATTTGTGTTCCACATGGTGCTGGCCCCTTACCGGTTGGGGAATCGGTCCAGTTTAGCTGTCGTAGAAATCCACAAATCCTACCCTGGCGTTAACATACTTGGCGGGATTCTCCGATTGCTGATGCCAAAATTGAGTTCGGCGATTGCCAGATAATCCGTTTTTATGCCGAAATTGAAGCCGGCGCCGTTTCTGAGATGCTCCGCTCACTCAAAAACGGCATAATAGCTGAGACCCTCCCTCAATGTTCCACCCCTGATGGGCCGACTCCCTGATGGCGTCGGCCGCTTGTGCTCATAGTTTCTGGGGACCTCGCGAGGCAGCTGCGGCCTGTGTCCAGTGCCGCCACAGTCGGGGGGGGGGGGGGGGGGGGAGCCATTCCGCTGGCCGGCGTGGCTTCGGTAGCGGCTGGGGGGACTGGTGGACGTGTTCCAATGGTGGCGGTGAAGGTTACAGGAGGGTACTATCCGGCAGGCCAGGTCAGCGTGCGGCCGGCGCCATGTTGTACGGCGCGGCCGCGGACCCGGCAATTCTCCATCCGTATCTGCCGGTAAAGCAACCGGGCGCAGTTGCTGTCCCCCCCACCAGTGGGAGCATCAGCGCGGGGGCGCCGCCGACTTTTTCATTGTAAAACTGGATAGCTGCTCCGGACATAGCCTCAAAATCGGAGAATCCAGCCCGCAGTCTCAGGAATGGAGAATTCCGCCGCTTGTTTTTGTTTTTATTTCTGATTGCTGGATAGCTGACATTGTCACGGGGGTGGGCTCTTCATCGGACCCGCCTCCAGTATTTTCGTTAACTAAGTTTTGAAAAATACAGCGGTAAAGTCCGGCAGTGGGGCTGGCGGCCTAATCACCGTTTTACCCGCTCGAAAACACCACTTAGTTAAAAAGAAAATGCAGAAATCCACCCAACATCGCACACTTCTTCAGATTGAATTCTGTTTACCATTTTCCTGCTATCTGACCAGTCTATTAATATCTTCCTGTAACTCTCATTCTCATTGTCAACCACAAAGCTAATTTTTGTATCATGTCCAAACCTCTTCATCGTGGCATCTATCTTGAAGTCTAAATCATTGACGAGTACCACAAAAATGCAGAACCACACTGGCAACAGGCATCAAGGCACGGCTCAGTACTGGATGTGATTAACAGCAGAATCTAACCCCTGCTTTCAGATGTGAATTTGCTGGTGTCCCAGCAGGTTGTTGGACTGAGCGAATCCCTTCCCACACATGGAGCGGATGAATGGTCCCTTCCCTGTGCGAACACAGTGGTATGTCAATGAACCTCTTTCACTTTTAAAGCTCTTATCACTGGTTGAATATTTAAAAGGTCTCTGACCAGGGTGAACAAGTTGGTGAGTGAAGAGGCTTGATAACGCTTTCAACCCTGCTCCACATTTAAAGCAGGTGAATAACCTATGACCTGTATGTACTCCAAGAAGTGTGTAGAGTCTGGATGGCCACATATGAGTGGTTTCCCCTTGCTGTGAATGGTATAATGGGTGGGATTTCCAGCCCTTCAGGTCCTGCCGAAGGCGCCCCCCTCCCCACCTCACCCCTGGCAGGTCCCCTGGCTGTGAGGCGGGAAAATAACGCAAATGACCATTGACTTTGGTGGGACTGGAAGATCCTGTCAGCAACCAATGGCAAGCCGCCACCGCTGCCGGAACCTTCCCCACAGAGAAGGCCGGAAAATCCCGGCCAATGTATTCCAGGCTATAAAATTGGTAAAAGCTCTTTCCACAGTTAGTGCACTGGAACACTCTGACTTGGGTGTATGTGTCTTGGTGCTCTTCCAGTCACACGGATATTTGAAATCTTTTCTCACAGGCAGAACAAACAAACATATTTCCTTCCACATTCAAAGGCCGGCGATGGAAGATTCAGATGAATCAAGTGACCCTGTCAGAATCGAGTGACCCTGACAGAGCTTCACATGGCGTTTGGTTTGACTTTCCCATATGCAAATCCAACCTTCCCATTGACCCTTTACTGCTGCCTTTCCTCCTCATCAAACCTGATCATTCCATCCCCCGAAAGGAAACCGATCATGACACAATAATTTTTACGACAATGAAGAGTTCACTTAAACATAGGGGGCGGGATTCTCCGTTTCTGAGACTAAGTGTTGACACCAACGCAGAATCGTGGACTTTTACGACAGAAAAACTGGCGCCGCACCTGGACCGGTTCTGCTACCGTTGAGGGGCTAGCACCGGTGCCGCGTGAAACACAATCAATTCCATTGAAAAACGGTGTTGGATTCGCCGGGAGGCTGACAAGTTGCAGCAGCACATACACAGTACAAACCCCCACAATCCTCCATCCTCCCTCATGCTTGGAAGGTTCTCAGGAGTCATTTGATGGTGTGCACTCAAAATGCTGGTCCTCCATTCAGGATTCCTCACCCTCCTGCCTCATCTACTCCATTGGGACCTTCTGGAAATGAAAGGCATGAGTTAGTGCTGAAAGGAAGTGAAATAGGGTCCACAACATTGTGCAATTAAATCTAAATGCACTCTGTGTGTGTGTGTGTGATACCTGATGCGATCTCCAGGCCTCTGCGACACCCCCATCTCTCCATTGCCATGGTCAGGACTTGCGCCACTCTGCTGAACTCCCTTCTTTCTCCATCGCAGTCAGACTGGCGATAGCTGCAGTTCCCCCCACCAGCATCTCTGACTCTCCCTGGAGCTGTGGGCTCTCTTCTTCTGCAATAAGAAAAGGCAAAGAGTTGGGAGGTGAGGGGTGGGGTGAGCGCTTGAGGGTGGACACTGAATATTTCAGAAGGAAATGGACAGAGACTGAGTGTGACTAGGCTGAAGTTGAGATGGAGATTTTAGGAGGAGACTGGATTGTATGTGGCAGCTAGGTGTGTCGATCAGAGCAATGCTGTGCAGGAGAATGCTAAGGAGGGGTGAGATAGCGATGGTTGCCAGGGCAGTTTCGAGACACTCACCTTGTCAGACCTATATGGTCTGTAAACCTTTTCTGATACTGGATCCAGGCCCTTGGTACCAGACTCCTGCTGCTTACAGCCTCCACTACTCCTCATCGCACCTGCTTTGTCAGGCTGGCAGGCATCCTTCTCCCATCCTCAGGGAAGAGCCCTTCTCTTCTGGTCCCAGCTGTGTTCACTGTGATCTCCAGGGATGAGTCTGAGAACCAGAAGACAACCGTTCCACATCTTCCTTCCATTCTTCATTCTTCTCACTAGTATATTCAATCACTGACTGCTGCCATTGTGAGACCTGCCAGGGACCCTTTCAATAACAAACCCTCATTACATATTTACGTTCATCCAGCTGTCAACTCTCTCTAATTGGTCAGGTAACCCAGAGACAGGATGATAAAACCCGGTGGAAAACTGCCTCAGTTGTCGCTTTGCTTCCCACTCCTAGTAGTGCACAAGACACATTTTCACCTCATCCCATAACTAATTTTCCTGGAACACGTCACTGGCCTGTCGCCAGAGGCTTATAGCTTGAGGGGCGCCATGCCACATCCCACATGGCTGTCCAGGAGTCTATTCCACTGTTCTGGAAAATACAGAATGTGTCATTTGAAACATAGAAGTCTGCCAATATCTGGTCTGGGAGAGTGCAGGGAAAGATCCCACAAGAGGTTGGTGGCAGCTGAAAAGAGCAAAAACTGTGGCCAGCTCTTCTGTCAAAAATGCAGTCAATTTCAGTCTGTCAGAATTGTTATTACAACCTGCAGCAGGAGAAAGGGAAAAAGAAAAAGAGAGTTTGCATAGATTTCTTTGTGCTGTGTTGAAGCACTGTGATGTACTGAATAGAGTTATTGATCCCAAGAAAGCTCAGGCTATGAAGGGCAAGGTTGAAATAAAATTGGCCCAATCTAAGGAAGTGTACCAGCAGCAGCAACCAGCAGCAATGGGGAGGACAGAGGACAAAACACAGAGAACAGAGAAAACAGAGAGAGAGAGAAACAGCAACAGGAGAGAAGGGGAGGAGAACTACAAGAGAGAGAGAGAGAGTCTGAAGGTCCCTACAACAAACCAGCAGCATCCAGAATCACTAATAGTTTTTCCTTTCTGTAAAGAAAGTGTTTGCAACTTATTTAAAAAAAGTATAATAATAATAAAATAACTTAACCTGAAAAAGTGGTTATTAGCTTACTTCACTTCCTTAGCAATGCAGGACCCAGGACATCGATGCTACTAAGGGGTAAGTAGGTAAAATTCTTCGGTGAAGGTATGGGTTATACCGGGGAATAACTTGGAAATATAGTTTGACCTGAATGGCACCCACTGAAGCCTGCATCGGAGTCAGGGAGTGAGAATCCCTGTTCACCATTTGGAATATTGGCCCTTTTTGGTATAGGGGGAATTCTAAGACAGAGTGGTGAATTTACAAAAACACCACTCTTACCAGTGCCATTGGTATATTAGAAGGATTTTGCAAGTTGATACTCACCCTGTTTGGTTGCGTTTTGGACGCACCTTCCTTGGCCCATTTGTGGGGAGGCAGTGGCATAGTGGTATTATCGCTGGACGAGTAATCCAGAGACCCAGAGTCATGCTCTGGGGACCCAGATTCAAATCCCACCAGGGTAGATGGTGAAATCTGAATTCAATAAAAATCTGCAAGTAAAGTCTAATAATGACCATGCAACCATTGTAGACTGTTATAAAAACCCTTCTGGTTCACTAATGTCCTTTTGGGAGAGAAATTTTTTGTCCTTACCTGGTCTGACCTACACGTGACTCCAGATCGACAGCAATGTGGTTGACTCTTAAATGCCCTCAAGGATGGGCAATAAATGCTGGTCCAGCCAACGACGCCCACAATAACAAAAAAGGTCCTGGGGTGGGACTCAAACCTAGAGATTCTGGCTCAGAGGCAGCAATGCTACTCACTTTGCCACAAGACCTCTCTGAACAACCAAAGTAGAATCCACTAATTAATCAAACAAGTTTGTGATTAAGTAGTTCAATCAATTCAACAGGGTCTTGGGATTGGATTCTTCAGGAACACCCGCGATCGCCATGGATGGGACATGGACCATTGGGCTATTGACCTCGGGTGGGAATTTCTGGTTGCCGTGTAGGCAAGGCTGAAGCGTCCCACCCAATATGTGGAAAATTTAATCTGTTCTTCCCAAAATTGGATTATTTGTGACGTTCTGTCCTAAAGTCTGGGTTCGATCGTAGGGCAGGGGGGACCTTATACGTGGCCGGGCTATTTTTGGATGGGCGGTCCAGGTTGGGCGCACGGCGGATCGGGGGCACTATGTTCAGGGTCCAGCTCCATGGTCTGAGTCCACCGTGGAGCACAGCGCAGCCGCTGGAGGCCTCCGCCGTGCGCATGCGTGGCCTCTGATTCGGAAGTGCGGGGGCCTGTATCTGCAGCAGAAGCTGCTAGTTTCATGCTGGTTCACTGCTAACTCCTGCAGGGCTAGGAATATGTAGCCCTTTCACGCCAGTTTTTCTGGCGCGAAAGTCCAGTTTTTACGACGGCGAGGGGACATACTCCCAAAAACAGAGAATCCAGCTCCTGATGCCACAGGTCTATGTTTAGATCATCACAAAGCATGGATTATTTCTTTCACATGTTTTACCATCAACAATATGGGTATACAATCATACTCTCTTTAGTGAAGTGCACATACTCTCCCAATCTGATTTAAACCAGTGCTTTGAAGGAAAACTATTACATATCTATCATGAGATGGATCTAGCTTCCTATTTTAGGCCAGCGACTAAATTACACCAACTAGTTAAAACTCTTTTTCTGAGTCTACACCAAAGTTCATTGCTGTGTCTCCAACTAGAGCTCCATGCCCACTACATATTCAAATGGATGACAATTATTAGGAAAATGAGAGCAATATACAAGTCTTGATTTGTATAATGTAATTGTTTAGAAAGCCCACAATTTGTAAGCCTTTTTGAATGAAGTCTAATCAACCAAATGGGTTTTTAATTTTAGTTTCTGTCTTATTCCACAGATTCTTCAATGGTTCCATGAAGCACAATTTGGAACAATCCTACCGCTGGCCTGTGAAGTATTTTCTTTTCTCCTTTTTTGTGATGAAGAGTTTGGGGATTAAATATTGTCAGTTCTTTGAATGGTAACAGTAGCTTCAGAGGAGACCATTTAAGTCAGGTTTTACAATTGTATAAAATGTGCAGATAAATGGGTTGCACCGTTGTGCTAAAAAATTGATGTCTCAAAATCTGTATATTGCCAAGTGTATTACCAAGAACTATTCCTGTCACTCTACAGAAAAACATAAGAGGGAAAAGGAATTTTCAGCATGCGGTTATCCGAAGCTCTTGTGCTCTGGCTGGACCAGTGTTTTTCAAACTTTTTTTTCCGGGGACCTATTTCACAGGGGTCATTGATATGTGGGTGGTTTGATTTGGAAATTTGCAAATGGCACAAAGATTGGCCATGTAGTTAATAGTGAGGGGGATAGTTGTCGACTAAAGGATGGCTGGCACGGTAGAACAGTGGTGAGCACTACTGCCTCACAGCTTCAGGGACATTGGGCGGGATTCTCCAATAATGGGGCTATGTCCCCACACCTGCGAGAAAAGAGGCGCAAATCACTCCGGCATCAACGGTCCCTGATAATGAGGAATGCTCCCCTTCCGAGGGGGTTTGGTCGGCGCCGAAGTGGTCCCCGCAGCTCCAGCCGGCGCGGAAAGGCCGACGCGAACTTACGCATGCGCGGAACGGCCAGCGAGGTTCTGCGCATGCGCGGGGGTTCCCTTCTCTGCGCCGGGCCCCAGGCAATATGGCGGATCCCTATAGAGGCCCGGCACGGAGGAACATAGGCCCCCATGGAACCAGCCCACCCGCCGGTCGGTAGGCTCTGATTGCAGGCCAGGCCAACGTGGAGGCCGCCCCCGGGGTCAGATCCCCCCGCACACCCCTCACCAGGGTGGCCCCCGCGGACACGCCTTCCAGGTCCCGCCGTGTGGGACCTTAGTAACCCACGCTGGCGGGTATCGGCCGAACCCGGTGTCCACTCGGCCCGTCGGGGCCCAGAGAATTGCCGGGAGGGGGCCCGCTTTCAACGGCCCCCAACTGGCGTGGCGGGAATCCCTTGGGCACCCAAGAATCAGCGCCAGACAATCGGTAAGCCGGTGTCGGGGAGAGATTCTCACGTCCCCCGGGGATTCTCCGACCCGGCATGAGGTCGGAGAATCCTGGCCAATATTCTTGCAAATATCAGGGGCACGGGTTCAATTCCGGCATCGGGTTACTCTCTGTGTGGAGTTTGCACTTTCTCCCCGCGTCTGTGTGGGTTTCCTCCTGGTGCTCTGGTTTCCTCCCACAGTCCAAAGGTATGCAAGTCAGGTGGATGGACCATGCTAAATTGTCCCTTAGTGTGCAAAAGTTTAGGTTGTGTTACTGGGTCTATGGGGAGAGAGTGGAAGCATGGGCATTAGAAGGGTGCTCTTTCCAAGGGCCGGTGCAGACTCGATGGGCCGAATGGCCTCCTTCGGCACTGTAAATTCTATAATATCTATGGTTTGGCTGAGTAGGCAGTGATGTGGGAAATGGAATTCAATCCGGCCAAATGTGAGGCATTTTGGAGGGGGAAACAAAGCAAGGGAAGATATTGAAAGGGGTCGAGGAAGTGACAGACCCTGAAGTGCATGTCCACAGGTCATTGAAGGAGGCAGGACAGGGTGGACAAGAAAGCATACGGAATGTTTTCCTTTATTAGGCATGGTATTGAATACAAAAGCAGGGATCTGGTGATGGAACTGTATAAAGATTCTTCGGCCACAGTTGGAATTTTGTATATAGTTCTGGTCACATTACAGGAAAGTCCTAATTACTCTCGATAGTTTTACAAGAATATTGTCAGCCTTGCAAATTGCAGTTATGAAATGAGATTGGATAGGCTCGGATTATTTTTCTTCGAACAGAAGAGGTTAAGGGGTGACCTAATAAGGTGTGCAAAATGATCATGGGCCAAGATAAGGTAGACAGGAAAGACTTGTTTCCCCTTGCTGAGGGGGTCAATTAACAAGGGACATAGCTTTAAGGTGATTAATGGAAGGATTAAAGGGGACATGAGGAAAACTATTTCACTCAAATGGTGGCTGATGTCTGGAATTCACTGTCAAAGTTGGTGGTTGAGGCTGAAATGCTCAACTCGTTTAAACAGTACCTGGACCTGTATCTGAAGTGCTGCAACCTGCAAATCTAAGGACCAGATACTGGGAACAGGGATCAAAATGAACTGCAATTTATTTTTTATCTTTTTAGGCTGGCGCAGACATGATGGGCTGAATGGCCTCTTTCTGCACCGTATCCTTTCTATGGTTCCCTGAGGATCGCCATTTGTCAAGGCTTTGTCTACCCACATAGTCCCAGGGTGATGGGGAGGAATTACAGGTCAGTCATACAAACCTACAAAATGAAAACAGCAATAACAAAACCTACAACCAGTATGATTAGTTGTTTTTTTTATTCTAATACTTCTGGAAATATATATTTTATTTACACATTCACCCATTGTGTGAACACAGCAATTTCATTACATCAAACCATGACATTTGTATTTAGCAATTCATTTAAATAATACTTTTCATATATACAGAGCCGCTTTCTCTTTTGTGCTATTCTGAAATTCCTTTTACAAAACAATATCTGATGGTGAAATGTTGGTGTATAGTAAATAGAATTCAAAAGAACAACTGTGAGAAGGTGAAAGGGTCAACTGCGAATCCTGATGATTCGACATAAGAGTTTGAAATCGAGAGCTCAGCTCATTTATTGATGAAAAACACTTTAAGAGATACTACATATTATCGGGGAAAGCAAAAGATGGTTTAACAATATGATAAATCTGATGCATTCATCACACTGCCTAAAATATGATGGCTCATTTCATACTTAATACAACAAAAAGTTAATTTGTCTTCAGAAATAATTAATTCAGGTAAGGTATGCCATGGAATGTGTTAAATCCAGTTGAAAGGCCTTGCATGCGTTGGAATTGTGACTTTTATAACCCTTAGAAGGACCACAGGAAAACAATTATTGATCTCCCCGTGGGACCCGCGGAGTGCAAGCTTCCCAGATAGGGTGCGGAGGACACCCAGCTGGAGCTCACTGAAGACTTTTAGATAAAAGCCTGCCCAAAGCAGGGTCTGATATGGTTAGTTCTCCCAGCAACAACTGTACTGGGAGGGAGTTACTGCCATGAGCAGAATATCGTACATAGTTAAATAGATCTCTGTTCCACGATCTGTTCTTTAAGTTACTAAAGTGACCTACTGCAGTCATAATCATATTTAGTTTCACTTTCCATTTCTGATGTCCTCTTACTTCAGATGATGTATCGCCAAGATCATAAGGCAAATAACACAGGAACTTTTCCCACCTGCAGATGGTTTCCAATGTCACTTAACAGGCCCAACTATGAAGCAGAGTTTCCAAATTCCGGTCATATCACTACTAAATAAGTCTCAACCCGTCCAATCATTCTGATTCAAAAAATTAGCTTGAGGAAGAATATGCGTGTGTGAAAACTATTCATGAACACGTGATAAGATGTTGTCTGAACAACTTATTTCATTTCCCGGTCCTTTTATTAAGTTCTCTTCATTATAAATTGCAGCATCATATGACTTTCTGTGCTTCTGTCAATGTCTTTCAGGCAGCTCTTATTTTCAATGTAAGACTATCATTATTTTGGGTTTTTATTAAGTATATGAGATGAGGTGTCCCAGGATACGTTCGAAACAGGAATGTCACCTCAAATTGATCGAGAGTAGTTTGCTTTGATGGACTAAACATTTTTGTTCATTAATTGTCTTATAATATAGCAGAGCTACTTTTTGACTCAGAGAAGACAATCCAGCAAAGTTATTGCAATAGAGTAGAAGAAATATTTATACAAAGCATTTTTAAGGAAATATGTGTATTAACTGGTCATTTTTCACACCTGTAATGGTATCACCTGCACAACTGTCATTCCATCTGACAAGACGTCTTACCTTCATAAGAGTCTCAGGTATCACAAAGTCTCAGATTCTGCTCATACCTGATTTGAAACAATCGATACTTATTAAACTGTTACAAGAAAATGAAAGTGGTCGATTGGTCTGGTTACCAACATGATACGAATCCAAGATATTGGAAATCAATTGGAGTCTACATCGCAAAAGAGATGACCTGCTGATAAAGTCTAGACTAATAGGAGCAATTACGGTTACAATACCTTCCTTGTCATTTAATTTTGTTTCATTTCTCATTTTGACGTCTCTATTCATAAGCTTCAAATGCTACCACAAAATGACAAAGGAGTGTCCATTTCACAAACCTAATTGTAATAAAGTGCATTTGGAAAATTTATGGATGCATATGTAATAATTCTTAAAATGGGCAAATTAAATGATTTGTTAATTAAACATTGAGTGATCAGGATATTGTATTTCACTGAGTGACTGAAGATTTTGGATGATTTTCCAGCCCTTCCCAAACCCCTGCGGCAGGCAGGATGGACAAACCACGCAGAATGCCATCGGCATCCAGAGACCCTACAGTGCAGAAGGAGGCCATTCGGCTCATCAAACCTGTGCCGATTCTCTGAAAGAACACTCTATCCAGGCCACCTCCCCTGCCCTATCCCCGTAAAGCCACGTATTGATCATGGCCAATCCACCTAACTTGCACATATTTGGACTGTGGGAGGAAACTGGAGGACCTGGAGGAAACCCACGCACACACGGGGAGAACGTACAAACTCCACAGAGGCAGTCACCCAAGGTTGGAATCGAACCCAGGTCCCTGGCACTGTGAGGCAGCAGTGTTAACATTACACCACAATGATGCCCAATTGGCGGGATCAGAAAATGCTGAGCTATCTCCACTGCCAGGAAACACACCGGAAAATCCTCTGTATTAAAATAAGTAACTCCTCACTAGAACACAACCTGAAGTACCTTAACCTCTGAATGTGCATGCCTAAAGATTCCTTCAGTAACAGTAAAGTACATTATCCTAGCCTTGGAGAGGAAGTACCATGCCAAATGCTTGAAAGGTACAGCCTCCTTTCCTGAAGGCAATGAGTCATGCTGAGGTATAGTTCCACTGGCACCAGCAATGATCTAGTACCTCACACAAATGATCATTTGTCATATATCAAGTCTAGACGGTGAGTAATGGAATGCTATTACATTGAGGATGGGATCACAACCAAGCCTAGCTTTGCTCTCGTGAGTACCCACCAATGCCCACAATCCACCATGAATCACTGGATAATAAGCAGATGCAAAAGCTATGGCTGATTTTTCGTCTCTGTTGTGCTGAGCCAACAGAATCTTTCCGATGCTCTGGTTGAGATCACCCAACAAAGGAGCGGTTCAGGATCAAAAAAGGTCCTACTCTGGGTCTTTCTGTAAAAAGGCCAGGTCTAAAGTGAACCATATAAAAAACAAACTATTCATGTTTTTCATAAACTGACGAGGGAGAAAACTTTCTTATAGGGATATCTATAGAGGAATCAGTGTGTCAGCAAGCCTTGTGGCAGAATGGTAGTGCCCCTACCGCAGGACTAGAAGCTCTGGGCTCAGTCCAACGCCAGGACTTGTTGGCCAAGGAAGGAACGTTCAACATGGTTCAACGGGCTGACTGATAATCAGTGTGAAAATCCTCCCCCACTATTCCCCACAAGGGTATAGGTACGCTAGCAACAATCTGATGCTCGGTTTACCCCCGACACGGTGCGGCACGGTTTCCAGTATGACTTGGGCAAACACTTAATTTTATGTTGAATAATGTCGAGGAAACAAAATTATTTTTGCATGCCAAAGAAGAATTTTCAATTCGCTTTAAAAGCAACATTACATCAAGTGGAACTGTTCTGACATGCGAAGAAATCTCTGGATGGGCAGGAAAATATAATCCACCTTTGTTTTTGTTATGAAGAAATCGGGGGAATGATACAAGTTAACGATGCATGGGACCTTTGGTACTCATCCTAGTCTGTCTGCTGAAGCAACTGCTGTGTCACCAATAAAACTCTTTAACCCACTCCACCATTATAACCATTTGCTAACATTAGATGCTTATCAAATAATTAGTGCAAAGTAGATTGGAAACATGAAGACGATCTGGCATCACATTTTCTACAATGAACTGAGAGCTGCTTCCGAAAAACATCCAGCCATTCTCACAGAAGCCACCCCTGAACCCCAAAGTCAACAGTGCAAAAACAAAATTCCATTTGATAGGTAAAGCATTCCTTTGTCAAAATGCTCCAGTTAGACTATAACACCCGACTGAGATGTACCATTGATAACTACGTATCTTTAGAACTCCTATTGGTAACAGCACTGATGCCACCATATGCAGAGCTCCTGCTAAAGGCATACAGATTGGCACTGCCCCAGTGTATCCACTCTAGATGCCGTGCCTGAGATAGATTTCTCTCATGAAGCTTACATAAGGAACTGAAACAAAATGAAAATGATTCACCGACAAATATGAGCTGGTGAAGACATTGGAAGCTGAACACATTTAATCAATGGTGTCAGGCTGAAAAAAATTGATAAATGATAAGTCGCTGAAAGTAAGCGCACATGTAAAGCAGGCAGTAAAGAAGGAAAAAGGTATGTTGGCTTTCACAGAAGAGGATTTGAGTATAGGAATAGAGATGCTTTTTTTTTCAATTTAGAGTACCCAATTCATTTTTTCCAATCAAGGGGCAATTTAGCATGACCAATCCACCTATCCTACGCATCTTTTGGGTTGTGGGGGTGAAACCCCATGCAAACACGGGGAGAATGTGCAAACTCCACACGGACAGTTACCCAGAGCCGGGATCGAACCTGGGACCGCAGCGGTGAGGCAGTTGTGCTAACCACTGCGCCACCGTGCTGCCCAGGAATAGAGATGTTTTACTGCAATTGTATAGCAGTACACACCTGGAGTATTTTGTACAGTTTTGGTGTCCTTATCTGAGAAAGGATGTGATTGCTATGGAGGGAATCAACAAAGGCTTACGAGGCTGATTCCTGGGATGGCAGGTGAGACAAAGTCGGTTAGGATTAGGGTGGCACAGTGGCTAGGACTGCTGCCTCACAGTGCTAGGGATCTGGGTTCAATTCCGACTTCAGATGACTGTTTCTGTGGACTTTGCACTTTCTTCCTGGGTCTGCGTGGGTTTCCTCTGGGTGCCCCAATTTCCTCCCACAGTTCTAAGATGTGCAGGTGAGGTGGATTGGCCATGCTAAATTGACTTTACTATCTAAAAGGTTAGGTGGGGTTACTGGGTTATGGGAATAGGGTGGGGCCTGACTTTAGGTAGGGTGCTCTTTCAGCGGGCCGGTGCAGATTAGATGGGCTGAATGGCCTCCTTCTGCACAGTAGGAATTCTATGATTCTATATTCATTGGAGTTTAGAAGAGTGAGAGGGAATCACCATAGAAACTTACAAAACTCTGACAGGATAAGACAGGGTAGATTCAGAAAGAATGTTCCTGATGGTGGGGGAGTCCAGAACTATGATCATAGTTTGAGGATAAGGGAGTAAACCTTTTAAGACTGAGGTGAGGAGAAATTTCTTCACCCAGAGAGTGATGAATCTGTGGAATTCACTACCACAGAAAGTAGTTGAGGCGAAAATGTGTAATTTTAAGAAGGAATTAGGTATAGCTCTTGGGCTAAAGGGATCATGGGATATGGGGGCAGAAGGCGGGATCAGGGTATTGAACTTGATGATCAGCCATGGTTATAATGAATGGGGATTAGACCCCAAGAGCCAAATGGCCTACTCTATGTATATTAGATAAACACCTGGGAGCCACTCTATGCATAAATACGAATCTCTGATGGTACTGGGTTGCTCTGCATGATGAAATGTCATTAATTATATGACATGTATTTTACACATGGAAATTATTCAATTGTACCATTGGCTTACAACATCTGAATGCAGGTAAATGTTCAGATTAAATACAGAAGAAAGTCATGTACATCCTGCTCGTTACAAACTCCGTAGTAAGCGGCATAAAATAAACATGGGCAATCAACACATCTGTCGACCGCCAATGTCTTAGTGCAAATTTTAGGTCAATAACAATGATTTCTCTCTTCTAATTAACCACCAAAGATTCAAATGTCAATTAAAAAGTACCACAACAGTAGTTTACAACTAAATGTAAGGCCTGCTGGCTCTATCTTACAGAGTAATAGAGCGAAATGAACCACCTGTATCAGCAAACATACACTCGTGATTTTATAAAACACACTTGCTCGTAAAGCATATCGTCAGGCCACCACATTCCTCACAATGATGCACAGCGACGGTCTTGAATAGTAGTCTCATTTTGGCTGTTTAAGTGCATCACCGCCTTGATCTAAGTTAATGGCAGTCTGTTAAGATAATTGAATCCTTGAGGAAAGTTCACTGTGCACGTGGAAGGTGGCATCGTGGCACTTTAGCAATGATGCTGCTAGTGGAAAAGGATCTGTTTATTTGGGAACTGGAACATCTTTTCCCTCGTCGATGTGATTGACGAGGCCAGGGACTGGAAGCTAAAACCACTCTCTGCACAGTGCCGTCTGCAGCATTTCTCATCCTCCTCAATCCAGCAGCCTGGTATCTCAGCTCGTGCTCACCCTGTTGTTAAATTCTGAGAACATGTAAACATGACAGGGAGAGAAAACACAGAGCAAAAAAAAACGGTGTAAAAATAAAGGCTCAGAAAGACCTTGCCAGCTATGGTTCAAACCGTTGGGGGAAAAAAAGACATTCTTTGCTCGGATGTCACGTGACAGCTGAGGATTCATTTTGAAAGTTTACCATAGCAGCACACAGTATTTTAAAAAGTTGATGAGCTCAATGGCAATGTATCAAAGTCAGCCATGATCATTATTTTTGCACTTGATTATCCAGGCCCAATCACTTCAGGTTAAGAAGTAAATATATTACATAATACTTTTCTGTTCTCTTATAGCCCTTAAATGTTCTCTGCTCAAATTATTTGAGTTGTGATTTTTATTGCACCAAATGTACTGGCTCCAAATCTGGAGAAAAGTCACCCGGAACTTGTTTATCTTGAAGGCATAGACTATGGGGTTTACAGCAGAGTTTGCGTGAGTTAGAAAGATGGCGATGTACATCACTATATTTGGTTTTTCACAGAATGGACAGAACAGTGTAATGCAGTTGATGATGTGTAGAGGAAGCCAACATATTGCAAACAAAAGCAACACTAGAGCCAGCGACTTGGCAAGTTTCAGCTCCTTCCCAAAGTACCTGCTTGGGTCGGTATTGTTGATTGACACTGCCTTTTGATTCAGGTGCTTCCGAATAAGATTAAATATTTCCACGTAGATCACAAAGATCAACACGAGAGGTGGCAGCACCCATCCAAAAAAGTTGAAGTAGACCATGTAGTCCATGCTGATTACCGTCTCAAACTGGCACACAATTATATTGTTCACAAGGCTCGAGTTCACCCCATTTTGAGTTGCCTCTGTGTAATTGTTCCATCCAAACATTGGGATCATACCGACAATCGTAGATATGACCCAGCACAGAATAACAGCAGCCCCAGCTCGCTTCTGCGTCACAACACTCTTGTAGCTGTGGAACAGAAATAAAAACACTAGGTTAGATCATTAATTTCACATTTAAGCTCAATGTAACAATCTTCCTTCTGAAATGATTCTACTGCATAATCTAAACCAATGCACAATGTCGGAGAAGCAGGGCCCAACCATGGACTGATAGTTTTCCACCATTCTTAGCCATTTCTTCTTGAGGTCGTTCCAATAGGAAGCAAATGCTTATCCTCAGCAAATCAAGAAGAACCAAAAGTCCATTCACTCTTGGCTACTTTGAAGTACCTCCACGGAACTCTCTGGCAAAGGGACAAATGGAGAAGAGAACGTTGGGAATAATTGTAAACACAACCCTTCATTTTAATCCAGAACGTAATCCAGAATATCCAAAACTTTATTTCCCTTATAATAAACAGGACACAGATTGTGGCCTTAACTCTTCAAAATGGAGCCTGAATCAGCTCAACTAAAGCCATGGAACGTAGCACGAGAAAAGCTGATTAGTAGAAAATGATTGGTTTCTAACAGCCGCTTGCCATTAAACTTAGATTTTTGCACAGCAGAATCAAACAGTAAAGGACCTGTTCTAGATGGCAGGATGTTGCATCTGTGAGAAACATGCATTTAATTAGTAAACAATGATTGGATTGATACATTGAGTAATACAGAAATGCTGCCAATGTTAGTTTCAATTTCACAGAATTTAATTTGCTTTGATGCTTTGCCGTTACAAGTTCCAGGAAGTGGAAGGCAGAGTTGTCTAAGGTCTCACGGTAATTTGCAGACACAAAATTAGATTCGGCAGTACCACTTGTGCCGGTTTCATGGACAGCTGAAACTGCCTAAAACTGGGCCAATACTCTTCCAGCCAGGATGCTAACATGTTTGAGTTGTGCCTGCCGTTGGAAGCCTGCAGTGTGGGAAGACTGTGATGTCAAATCGCTAACACTGATTTAGCCACCATCTGCCATTTTGAGCGTGCAGGCCCATTTAACACCAAGGTTCCGGTTTCACTGCAGAGCCTGAGCACAAACACCAAGGCTGACATTCAGTACTGAGAAGGTGCTGCACTGTCAGAGGTGCAGGTGAGACATTAAAGCAAGTCACCCCCCGCCCCCTCCACCCCCCAAATCACCCCCCCCCCCCCCTCAACCACACCTACATGGACAGATGTACAAGATCCTACGGCACCATTTGAGGAAGAGTGGGTAAGTTATCCCCGGTGTCCTGGCCAATATTTTTCCCTCAATCAACACCACAAGAAAAAAACATGGGCCGCGATTTAACGGTAAAACTTATAAGTGTTATTTTGGGCGGGTTGAGCGGGATGTTTCTCGCTGGCATTTTCGGTGAGATCCACACTGGTATTTACCCACATTTATTTTTGGGCCTTGGGGAGTGTCTTATTATGCTCTAGGTGTAGCATAAGTGGCTTCCTTGTGGTGCACTTGACAAAGGAAGGATCATACGTGGAGATAACTTCAACACGTTTATTAAACTATATACACTTCTATTACTTGGGTTCGACACTACTGCTAATCCTACTATAGCTACTCAGACTGACTAACCAGACTGCTACAATCCACTTGGTGGCAGTGATATCAAATCAACCCTGTGTCTCTACTCACTGACTGTCTCCACTGGAAAGAGGCAGATCATGTGTGTGGTGTCCTTTATATATGAGTTGGTGTAACGCCCTCCTGTGGTCGTGTCACCTCTGTGAGTATCGTGAATGCCCATCGGTCGTGTCCTATCCAACTGATCTATTGGTTGAGTGTGTGTGTGATGTCTCTGGTGCTCCCTCTAATGTCTAGCTCGTCTACATGTATTTACATTAACCCCTTGTGTATTTGCAGTGATGCACATCACCACAGGGAGTTTCTCCCCAATCAAGCCCAAGCCTAGAAATGTTCTCAGCATTGGGTAGCTGAAATTGCTGGCGAGACTGGCTACTCAGAGATTGAGCCACCATTTTGAAAGGGTGCCCCAATCTCCAACTGAGCTTGAACTCCCCCACGCTCTCCACCCATGGGCAATGTCACCCGCTGCACACGTACACATTTCCCCAAACCCCCCCCCCCCCCCAAGTGAGGACATTCCCCCCTCCAGGGCCAGTCAGGGGGCCCCCTTTTCAGGCCTCCCTACCACACTTTTGGGACCTGCCCCTTTCAGGATCCCCAGCGTTCAACTCCCAATCTTTAGGAGGCCCCTTCATACCTGCGCTTCAACCCCCATCCTTCAACCCCGTTTTCGTGAGCCTGGCCCCCGTCAGGCCCTGGCCCTTGGCAATGCCACCCTGGCAATGCCACCCTTGTACCTTGACAGTGCCAGCCTGGCAGTGCCACTGGGGCACCTTGGCAGTGCCAGACTGGCAAGGTGCCTGGGTGCCAAAGCGAGAACCAATGTGCCACACTTCCCTTTCCCTGACCACCCAAGGGTCTCTAATGACCTGGGAACATCCTCCCAGGTGTCGTTAGGCCTGTTCCACATTTGTGTGGACCAGTGATAAACAGCACCATGGCGAGGTCTCCTAGGCACGGGCCTTAGCTCCCGGGCGCTGGAGTAATCCCTCACAGACAAATATAAGTGAGCTCATTTAAATATATATATATGGATGTCGTCCTCGCGTCGCCTTGCGAGATCTCGTTAGATGCCACAACACGTTCTGAATATCGCATGTCCTGCGAGAGGACTCTTGCGAGATGTAGCGGCCTTGTTGCATTACGATGTCGGGCGTGACGAGGCCGTTCGATCTGGTCACTATCACATTGCTGATTCCAGGAGCTTGCTGAGTGCGTATTGACTGTTTCCATTCCAACAACAGTCAAATTACTTCAAAAACTACCTCATTGTCTTTAAAGCACTTTGGGACGCATGTGGTCATGAAAGTCACTCTATAAATATAAGTCTTCCTTTTTCTTTCTTAATCATTTCCAGTTGAACATACTTTTAGCTGCACAAGGGACCCTCACCCCACCGTGCCACCTCCCAACCCAAACTACTTGTGGTTAAAGGGCGAATCATCCAACAATCATGTGAGGTTCTTGTGACGTTCTTTTGTTGATGCAGAGTTAGTGGAAGGTATTTATATTTGTTCACAGGATGTGGTTGTTGCTGACAAGACCAGCCTTTATTGTCCATCCTTAATTGCTGGGGCTACAATTCCTCAATTAATAAAGCAGTGTGCATGCAGCAAAATCTGGACTATATTTGGGTCTGAGCTGATAAGTGATAGACAATATTCACAGCCCACAAGAGCCAGACAATGGCCATCTCAAATCTAACTACCTCCTCTTGACATTTAATAGCATTACTGTCCCTGAAGCCCCGACTACCAATATCCTGTGACAACATTGACCAGAACCATAATAAGATCATCTATATAAACACTGGTTACAAAACCGAGTCAGTGGCTAGGAATTCTCCGGTGAGTAACGCACCACCTGACTCCCAAAAGGCTTGACCACATCTACAAAGACACAAGTCAGAGTTGTGGAATGGTCTCCACTTGATTGGACAGATGCAACTCCAGCAACACTCAAGGAACTTGACATCATTCAGGACAAAACAGCTCCTGTGATTTGCACCCCATTTACCCAGCGTCACCCAATGGTTCCTATGAACGCTGAGTGTGAACTGATTAATTATAACTCTCGCTATAGTTCCCTCATCTTCCACCAAATGAGGGAATTTGCTTTTAATTACCAACTTAAAACAGATGTTCAACTGCAGCACAATTTCAGCATTAAAATGGAGCACCAATTCCACAGGGCTCAGGTGATACGAGTGTGCCTACCCCATCTAGTTTTCTGCTGCTTTCTGTGGTTTTGATATGCTGTCCTGCAAGAAAGGGAAATGAATGTCAGTGTGTGTGTGCTGTAATGTGTTTGGGTGATGTGCCTGCACTAGCTGAATAGCTAGAGGAATGCAAAAAGTGGGTGTGAGGTGGCAAAATTGGTGTATGTTTGCGGGTGAGATGGAGCATCTGAAGGTGCGGCGTAAGTCCTGATTGCTAGAAATGGCCAATGGGCGAGTGATGGGAGTCTGGTGGCTGGAGATGTCTTTGGCATATTCATTCGCCATCCTCGACCACCCGTGTGAGGTTATTGACATCTTGCGACACTGAGGCCAAGTCCTGGGAGTTAATCACTTTACCACCTGTCCCCATGTCCTGTTTAGGATCTGTCTGAAAGGCCTCCTGGCTCCTGCGGAAACTTGGTGCCTTTCCTCCTTTCCACCTCCATCATTAGTGCCTCTAGAACCATCGTCAAATGCCTGAGAGCCTCTCTCGTTCTCTCTTGCCCGTTGCTCCAATTGTTGCACTTTGCTTTCCAGCCAATTCTCTCGCACGCCTGCAGCTCTCCCTTAGGTCTCCTGCCTTTCAGAGGTCCGGGCTGGCAGTGGGCCGTGTGAGCCAAGCACACAATTTGCTCCTTACTGAACCTGCGGCAGGTTTGCAAAGCACGGCGTTGCACGCTGAAATCTTTTCAATATGCGAGCAGCGCAACATCTGTGTGCCGGACATTGGGCTAGTCTAACCTCCCCCAGGGTATTTACTTCAGGCGAGGTTATTGCATTATAATAACATCAAATTGATCAGTAACAAGACAAGAGCTGAACACTGATCATCAATTCTGTGCAGCAGGAATCGTGTTTCAGAAAACACTGCTCACTAAATCAGACAACATTGACATTTGCAATTGGCTGAATTCCAGACACGGTCAAACACAGCACAGGGTACAAATCACTTGAAATATTTGCTGGAATCTATTTCCCTTTGCCAGCTCTATCTAATTTACTTTTGTACTTTAACATCCACCCATTTATCTGCCTGAACAGCAGTCCAAAGGTCCAACTTCCATTGTGGCGCTGCCAAGTTATGCCAGTTTGTTACTATAGCAACATAGGAACAGAAGTAGGCCATTCAACCCATCAAGCCTGCTTCTTTAATATGATCATGGCGGATCAGACACTTCAACGCCTTTTACACCCACTCACCCCATAACTCTTTACGTTACTATGAATTAGAAATGTATCAATTTCTACCTTAAACATACTCGAATGAGCTTCCATAGCTCTCTGAGGTAGAGAGTTCCAAAGATCCACAACCCTCCGTGAAAATAAATTTCTCCTCATCTAATAGTAATAATAGTAATCTTTATTGTCACAAGTAGGCTTACATTTACACTGCAATGAAGTTACTGTGAAAAGTCCCCAGTCACCACATTCCGGCTCCTGTTCGGGTACACAGAGGGAGAATTCAGAATGTCCAAATTACTTAACAGTATGTCTTTTGGGACTTGTGGGAGGAAAGTAGAGCACCCGGAGAAAACCCACGCAGACACAGGAAGAATGTCCAGACTCCACACAGACAGTGACCCAAGCCGGGTATCGAACCTGGGACCCTGGAGCTCCGAAGTGGCTTTTCCATTATCTTAAAATTGTGCTCCCTGGTTTTACACTTCCCACCAAGGGAAGCATCTTACCGGCATCTACCCTTTCTATATCTTTAAGTCCCACTACATTTAGGCGTGAGTGGTGGCAGCCATCTATCTCGTAAGATGATGGTTTGCATCACAGTTAAGCCTCAGCTGGAGCGCCATTCTGGCCTAGCAAGTCTCTGCCACATTTGCTGCAGAGGAAGACAGAGGGCTGAGAAGGTTCATAAATTGCTGGCCCCTGAGCTTTTCAATTCTGTTCACCTCTTTCAAAGTCCTTGCAAACTGTCAGACACCCGCGATCACAGCCATCAGCCACTGTCCCCCCAAGTTGTCAGTGTCTGCCATCTTCATATCTCAGTGGCTGATGGCTGTGATCTCTGATGTCTGTGTGGAGTCTGGACTTAAATAAACTGTTTCTGCTCACATGGTCAAACGTCCCGATGAGATGAATTAAGGCAGTAAATAGTGGCCTCCTTTGTTCACGGTATTTTTCTTTCAGTTGCTGAACTAAATGGATCATATCAGCTGTACATCTTTGCAGATTACTCCTTATCGATCATGAATGGAGGTGGACAATTAGACAACTTAAAAGACAAAGAGGCTCCACAAAAATCCCTAGCTTTAAGACATGTATAAAGCATCCACAACCATTTCAGCCAGATGGAGTAAGGGCACGATCTACTGGCCACAACCTGCTGGAATCGGAGCAGCATGCGAACTGTACACCCTGAGAGAGGCCTTCCCCCGGATTTCTGACGGCCGTCACACCTCGCAAGATCTAACCAAATCTCACGAGATGTCACATTCTGGACCCTGGCCACAATGTGCAGGACCCAGTGGTTTAAGAACCCACTTAGCTGTGCTGCCACCGGATCGATCAGCCTCCCGGCATCTACCAGTCTCACCGAGGAGGCCCCAGATAGGGGCTATTCAGGATTGGTCCTCGCAAACAGGGACCAGGCTGAACGGTACCTGGGGAGTCTCCCGGGTGACCGGAGGCCCCCGGTGGTCAGCCTGTGGGCAACGTGGCACCCTGGCACTGCTGGTGCCACCCAGATATCTTGGCACTGCCAACCTTGCACCCTGGCAATGCCACCTAGGCACGTTGGCAGTGCCACCTGGGTGCCAACATGACATTGCCAGTGTGTCGAGGTGGCACTACCAGTGTGTCAGGCTCACAACTGATTCTCCGCCAAATTGCCTTTCCCGATTTTGGCCTCACCCGACAGAGAATCCCACCTGTTGTTTTTAACCTTAAGTAAGTTGGCCATGGGACTCGAGTTGGATGAAGATGAGGTACATAATGGGAGGAGCCATGTTTGAGGCAGGCAGTAGTTTTAGATTAGCTTCTGGGATCGACGAGCTGAACAGCAGCTTTTGGGCAGAAGGCTTGTTGGGTCTCACAAGCGGCTGCAGGACATTCTGGGGGGGGGGGGGGGGGGGGGGGGTGAACAGCCAGCTGTCATGGTGCACATAGGCACCAACGATATAGGTACAAAATGGGACGAGGTCCTACAAGCTGAATTCAGGGGGTTAGGAGTTAAACTGAAAAGTAGGACCTCAAAGGTAGTAATCTCAGGACTGCTACCTGTGCCACGAGCTAGTCAGAGTAGGAATGTCAGGATTGGTAGGATGAATGCGAGGCTCGAGAGATGGTGCAAGAGGGAGGGATACAAATTCCTGGGGCATTGGAACTGGTTCTGGGGGAGGTGAGACCATTACAAACCGGACGGTCTGCACCTGGGCAGGATTGGAACTGATGTCCTGGGGGGGGGGGGTTTACTAGAGCTGTTGTGGAGGGTTTAAACAAATGTGGCAGGGGGATGGGAACCAAATCAGGAAGTCGGAAGGGAGTAAAACAGGGACAGAAACAAAAGGCAGTAAGGGGGAAAGTGTAAGGTAGAGAAGCCATAGTCAAAAATCAAAAAGGGCGACAGTACAAGGGACAGTGACTTAGGGGAGCTCAGTGAATAGGCCCAGTAATACTAAAAGGAATAAAACGGGAAGTAAAAATGTGAAGGGTAAGCGACGCGGCAGGTTGTTACATGAAGATATGGGTCCAATGACAAGGAAAATTAGGAGAAAAGTTAAGAGGAAATATAACTTAGGAGAGGTTACTGATCGAGGTGTTAAGATTCAAAACAGAGGGGTATGAAAGCCAACATAAGTGTACTTTACCTGAATGCTCGTAGTATTCGGAATAAGGTAAATGAGTTGATGGCGCAAATCATCGCGAATGACTATGATTTAGTGGTCATTACTGAAACATGGTAAAAGGATGGTCAAGACTGGGAGTTAAATATCCGAGGGTGTCAAACTATTCAGAAGGAGAGAGTGGATGGTAAGGAGGTGGTGTAGCTCTGTTATTTAAGGATGACATCCGGGCAATAGTGAGGGATGACATCGGTGCTATGGAGGATAAGGTTGAGTCCACTTGGGTAGAAATCAGGAATAGTAAGGCGAAAAAGTCACTGATAGGAGTAGTCTATAGGCCACCAAATAGTAACATTATGGTGGGGCAGGCAATAAACAAAGAAATAACTGATGCATGTAGAAATGGTACAGCAGTTATCATGGGGGATTTTAATCTACATGTCGATTGGTTTAACCAGGTCGGTCAAGGCAGCCTTGAGGAGGAGTTTATAGAATGTATCCGCAATAGTTTCCGAGAACAGTATGTAATGGAACCTACGAGGGAACAAGCGGTCCTAGATCTGGTCCTGCGTAATGAGACAGAATTGATTAACAATCTCATAGTTAGAGATCCTCTTGGAAGGAGCGATCACAATATGGTGGAATTTAAAATACAGATGGAGGGTGAGAAGGTCAAATCAAACACCGGTGTTTTATGCTTAAACAAAGGAGATTACAAAGGGATGAGAGAAGAGCTAGCTAAGTTGACTGGGAGCAAAGACTTTATGGTGAAACAGTTGAGGAGCAGTGGAGAACCTTCCAAGCGATTCTTCACAGTGCTCAGCAAAGGTTTATACCAACAAAAAGGAAGGACGGTAGAAAGAGGGAAAATTGACCGTGGATATCCAAGGAAATAAGGGAGAGTATCAAATTGAAGGAAAAAACAAAGTGGCAAAGATTAGTGGCAAAGTGGGAGACTCGAGGACTGGGAAATATTTAGGGGGCAACAGAAAACTACTGAAAAAGCTATAAAGAAGAGTAAAATAGATTATGAGAGTAAACTTGCTCAGAATATAAAACAGATAGTAAAAGTTTCTACAAATATATGGGAGATGAGGAAATGGCTGAGGAACTGAACAGGTTTTTTGGATCAGTCTTCACAGTGGAAGACACAAATAACATGCCAGTGACTGATAAAAATGAGGCTATGACAGGTGAGGATCTTGAGATGACTGTTATCACTAAGGAGGTAGTGATGGGCAAGCTAATGGGGCTAAAGGTAGAAACGTCTCCTGGCCCTGATGGAATGCATCCCAGAGTGCTAAAAGAGATGGCTAGGGAAATTGCAAATGCACTAGTGATAATTTACCAAAATTCACTAGACTCTGGGGTGGTCCAGGCGGATTGGAAATTGGCAAACGTGACAGCACTGTTTAAAAAAGGAGGTAGGCAGAAAGCGGGTAATTATAGGCCAGTGAGCTTAACTTCGGTAGTAGGAAAGATGCTGGAATCTATCATCAAGGAAGAACTAGCGAGGCATCTGGATGGAAATTGTCCCACTGGGCAGACGCAACATGGGTTCAGAAAGGGCAGGTCGTGCCTAACTTATTTAGTGGAATTTTTTGAGGAATTTTTTGAAGGCAGCAGGGTAGCATGGTGGTTAGCATAAATGCTTCACAGCTCCAGGGTCCCAGGTTCGATTCCCGGCTGGGTCACTGTCTGTGTTAAGTCTGCACGTCCTCCCCCTGTGTGCGTGGGTTTCCTCCGGGTGCTCCGGTTTCCTCCCACAGTCCAAAGATGTGCGGGTTAGGTGGATTGGCCATGCTAAATTGCCCGTAGTGTCCTAAAAAATAAGGTTAAGGGGGGGTTGTTGGGTTACGGGTATAGGGTGGATACGTGGGTTTGAGTAGGGTGATCATGGCTCGGCACAACATTGAGGGCCGAAGGGCCTGTTCTGTGCTGTACTGTTCTATGTTCTATGTTCTACATTACCAGTGCGGTAGATAATGGGAGCCAATGGATGTGGTATATCTGGATTTCCAGAAAGCCTTTGACAAGGTGCCACACAAAAGGTTGCTGCATAAGATAAAGATGCATGGCATTAAGGGTAAAGTAGTAGCATGGAGAGAGGATTGGTTAATTAATAGAAAGCAAAGAGTGGGGATTAATGGGTGTTTCTCAGGTTGGCAATCAGTAGCTAGTGGTGTCCCTCAGGGATCAGTGTTGGACTCACAATTGTTCATAATTTATATAGGTGATTTGGAGTTGGGGACCAAGTGCAATGTGTCGAAGTTTGCAGATGTCACTAAGGTGAATGGTAAAGCAATAAGTGCAGAGGATACCGGAAGTCTGCAGAGGGATTTGGATAGGTTGAGTGAATGGGCTAGCGTCTGGCAGATTGAATACAATGTTGACAAATGTGAGGTTATCCATTTTGATAGAAATAACAGCAAAAGGGATTATTATTTAAATGATAAAATATTAAAACATGCTGCTGTGCAGAGAGACCTGGGTGTGCTAGTGCATGAGTCGCAAAAAGTTGGTTTACAGGTGCAACAGGTGATTAAGAAGGCAAATGGAGTTTTGTCCTTCATTGCTTGAGGGATGGAGTTTAAGACTAGGGAGGTTATGCTGCAATTGTATAAGGTGTTAGTGAGGCCACACCTGGAGTATGTGTTCAGTTTTGGTCTCCTTACCTGAGAAAGGACGTACTGGCCCTGGAGGGTGTGCAGAGGAGATTCACTCGGTTGATCCCAGAGCTGAAGGGGTTGGATTACGAGGAGAGGTTGAGTAGACTGGGACTGTACTCGTTGGAATTTAGCAGGATGAGGGGGGATCTTACAGAAACATATAAAATTAGGAAGGGAATAGATAGGATAGATGTGGGCAGGTTCTTTCCACTGGCGGGTGAAAGCAGAACTAGGGGGCAAAGCCTCAAAATAAGGGGAAGTAGATTTAGGACTGAGTTTAGGAGGAACTTCTTCACCCATAGAGTTGTGAATCTATGGAATTCCTTGCCCAGTGAAGCAGTTGAGGCTCCTTCATTAAATGTTTTTAAGATAGAAATAGATCATTTTTTGAAGAATAAAGGGATTAAGGGTTATGGTGTTCTGGCTGGAAACTGTAGCTGAGTCCACAAAAGATCAGCCATGACCTCATTGAATGGCGGAGCAGGCTCGAGGGGCCAGATGGCCGACTCCTGCTCCTAGTTCTTATGTTCTTATGTTCAGCATTAATCTGAAAGGCAGGCATCTGCAGGCTGTTTACAGATGGATCTTTCTCTTTCTTCAAGCAGTCTTTTAAAATAATTCTTTATCCAGAGGCTAGCAAGTAATCCTGTGTTTGCTAATTTTATTTAGAAGTTTTTTTGACCTATAATGGATTTTGCTTGCTTGGAGATAAAGACGATATCAGTTAAAAGTTAAAGTGTTGCCTTTTATTTTATTGTTAAGCATTGTGTAACTGTTGCTTGTGAGTTACATTTCTTTAAGGTGGTTTAATACTGTGTTAATAATAAAGTTTGTTTTATTCTACCATATCCTTGCTTGTGCGTAGGATCACTCCTGGAACAAAGTATCCTTTCCTCACAGTTTTACAAATTTAAAAACATGTTGGGGTTCTTGTCTGGTATCCGAGCAACTGCTGGGGTCTGTAATGTAATAATCTTCATCCATTCACATTTACAATTTAAATGTAGTGACAATATCACAAATTGATTTGCATTTGTGGAATCGACACAATTTACAAAGATACCTCAATTGGGTTTGATATTATAATCTTCATTTCAGACACCCTACAGTACTGACATTCCTGTCCAGACTCTGAGTCGCAGAGATCGCTCCCAAGGTCAGACAACTCAGCTGAGAAAAGTAAGCTACACTGTCCATTATTGTTGACAGGTTCAAATATCAGCCAGCGCTGCTCTTAACCCCATAATTATAGCTGTCATGTGACCAATATCACAATCACGATGTCATTTCAATCTTCATGACTTTTAAACAAAAATCTCTGGAACTTTCACTTCTCCTCATCTCTCCTGAAAACATTGGCTGCGAAATCCGATATTGCCCGAAAAGTGGTCCGGTGATTGTAGTGAGTGATTAACTGTTCCTTCCAATGTGGAATAATGAGAGGTCAGTGCCATTCAAAGATGGACTACACTGCTCAAAACCAGATGGATACTTCTGAAAAAGATTTTGACTGGAATAGGGACTAGAAATAGGGAGGCAGGTATGCCTGAGCAATAAGAATAGTGAAAGATGGAGGAGTAACAAGGTAGACAGATGCAGCACTGGAGGACTTAGTCCTGGATGTGGGCAAGAGGTGCTTTATCCATAGGAGACCAGGAGGTTCTCTAGACAGAGACTACAAAGGCAGTCGGAGCAGAGATCTGTCATGGTTAATGCCGGCAGATTAGCCCCAGTGTCTTGGTTTCAGTGCAATAAAAGGTTTAATGACCTCACACAAGTGGTGAAGGCGAGCGAATGCATCTTCATAATAATAATCTTTATTGTCACAAATATGCTTACATTATCACTGCAATGTAGTTACTGTGAAAAGCCACGAGCCCCGAAAAGCACCTGTTCGGGTACTCAGAGCAAAAATTCAGAATGTCCAAATTACCTAACAGCACGTCTTTCGGGACTTGTGGGACGAAACCGGAGCACCCGGAGGAAACCCACACAGACACGGGGAGAATGTGCAGACTCCACACAGACAGTGACCCAAGCCAGGAATCGAACCTGGGACCCTGGAGTTGTGAAGCAACAGTGCTATCCACTGTGCCACCGTGCTGCCACATTACACACTGCTTGATTGGCTGCCACCCTTCCATTCACCTACCAACAAGCCTCACACTCATAGCGTCACCTTATCCTCGCACACTTAAGCATGGCTGCAAGCCTCATACTCACATCGCACAGCTTACAGACCCTGTTGGATATTCAACCATGACAACAAATTTACATCCCTTTAAGGTACAAAAATCCAGCAGTAAAAGTGATCCAACAGTGGTGAACAAGAGAAATTCTATCATATGTGAGGAAGAGGCAGAAAAGG
The DNA here is from genome assembly GCF_902713615.1 of Scyliorhinus canicula. Taxonomy (NCBI): domain Eukaryota; kingdom Metazoa; phylum Chordata; class Chondrichthyes; order Carcharhiniformes; family Scyliorhinidae; genus Scyliorhinus; species Scyliorhinus canicula. The sequence continues at coordinate 102,520,914 of NC_052160.1, read as the reverse complement.
TTGCCAAAAAAAATAGTAAGCCTGAAAGGATAGGGAGCATTTTAAAATCCAGCAGGGGGCAGCAGAGCAGAGCTTCTGATTGGCTGTTCCGGGGAGATTTGCATTCGTGCAGTGCGGTCAGCGTAAGTTGAAGGTGCACCTGCATCAGTGACCCAAGGAGTTCGACGGAAGTCAAGCACCCAAGACACTACACGTGTAGTGTCTCCCACCTGCCCTCCTCCTCTAACCTAATAATAAGACCCATTGGGGTGAGCAGGTGAGTGCCTTATTACATTATTATTTTTCTTTTTCTTATTTGTTAACCAGAACTAGGTTGAAAAAGACTATAGCAGAGGTATCCAAGTTTGTTTTTTTTTAAACTGAAATTTATACAAAGTAATAAATTAATTAACTAATCAGAGATGGCTGGGCAGGTGATGTGCTGTAGCTGTATGATGTGGGAGCTGGCTGTTCCCCTTGTGAATGGCAATGACCACATCTGCAGCAAGTGTTGGTTGCTGGAAGAACTCCGGCTCAGAGTTGATGCTCTGGAATCTGAGCTTCAAACACTGCGGCACATCCGGGAGGGGGAGAGTTACCTGGACACTTTGTTTCAGGAGGCAGTCACACCTGGGAGATTAAGTAATTCACATTCAGTAAGTGATCAGGGATTTCAGAGCGTGACTGTTAGTGAGGCAGGCAGGGGGAACCTGAGTTCAGGAGTGCAGGAGCCTCAGCCCTTGACCTTGTCCAACAGGTATGAGACTCTTGCTCCCTGTATGGATGAGGAAAAGGGCTCTGGACAGGATGAGCCAGCTGACCACGGTACCATGGTGCAGAAGGCCATTCAAGAGGGGGGAGTAAAAAGACAAGTAGTTGTTATAGGGGATTCTATAATTAGGGGGACAGATAGTATCCTATGCAAGCCGGATCGGGAGTCTCGCATGGTGTGTTGCCTGCTCGGTGCCAGGGTGCGGGACATCTCTGACCGGCTTGAAAGGATATTGGAGCGGGAGGGGGAGGATCCAGTTGTTGTGGTCCACGTTGGGACTAACAACATAGGTAAAGCTAGGGTGGAGGACCTGTTCGGGGACTATCAAGCACTAGGAAGAAAATTGAAATACAGGTCCTCAAGGGTCATAATCTCCGGATTACTGCCCGAGCCACGTGCCAATTGGCATAGGGACAAGAAAATTAGGGAAGTAAACACGTGGCTAAGGGATTGGTGTGGGAAAGAGGGATTCCACTTCATGGGACATTGGCATCAGTTTTGGAACCGGGGGGATCTGTACCGTTGGGACGGTCTCCACCTGAACCGATCTGGAACCAGTGTTCTAGCGAAGAGGATAAATAGGGTGGTCAGTAGGACTTTAAACTTCTGAGTTGGGGGGAAGGGAAAGTGAAAGCGACAGGGAGCATGGAGTTAAATGGCAAGATACGCAGGAGGATAACATGTAGGCAGGTGGATTTAAGCTTGAGGCAGACTAGGAATTCAACAAAAAGGAAGGATAACTTTGGACATCTTAGGACTTCCAATATCTGTAATGATAAGAAAGTTAGCATTAAGGTACTTTACCTGAATTGCTCGTAGCATTTGTAACAAAGTAGATGAACTAATGGCACAGATCATCGTGAATGATTATGATGTGGTAGGCATCACAGAGACATGGCTGCAGGGGGTTCAGGACTGGCAGTTAAACATCCAAGGATATACAACCTATCGAAAAGACAGGGAGGTGGGCCGAGGGGGTGGGGTTGCCTTGTTAGTTAAGAACAAAATTAAATCTATGGCACTAAACGACATAGGGTCGGATGATGTGGAGTCTGTGTGGGTAGAATTGAGGAACCACAAAGGCAAAAAAACCATAATGGGAGTTATGTACAGACCTCCTAACAGTGGTCAGGACCAGGGGCGCAACATGTACCGGGAAATAGAAAAGGCATGTCAGAAAGGCAAGGTCACGGTGATCATGGGGGACTTCAATATGCAGGTGGATTGGGTAAATAACGTAGCCAGTGGATCCAAAGAAAAGGAATTCATGGAATGCTTACAAGATGGCTTTTTGGAACAGCTTGTCATGGAGCCCACAAGGGAGCAGGCTATTCTGGACCTAGTGCTATGTAATGAACCAGACTTTATAAAAGATCTTAAAGTAAGGGAACACTTAGGAAGCAGCGATCATAATATGGTTGAGTTCAGTCTGCAGTTTGAAAGAGAGAAGGCAAAATCGGATGTAATGGTGTTACAGTTAAATAAAGGTAATTACGAGGGCATGAGAGAGGAACTGGCGAAAATCGACTGGAAGCAGACCCTAGTGGGGAAGGCAGCAGAGCAAAAATGGCAGGAGTTTGTATGCATAATTGAGGACACTGTACAGAGGTTCATCCCCAAGAAAAGAAAGATTATCCGGGGAGGGATTAGACAGCCATGGCTGACAAAGGAGGTCAGGAAATGTATCAAAGAAAAAGAGAGATCCTATAAAGTGGCCAAAAGCACTGGGAAATCAGAAGATTGGGAAGGCTACAAAAACAAACAGAGGTTAACAAAGAGACAAATAAGGAAGGAGAGGATCAAATATGAAGGCAGGCTAGCCAGTAATATAAGAAATGATAGTAAAAGTTTCTTTCAATACATAAGAAACAAACGACAGGCCAAAGTAGACATTGGGCCAATTCAAACTGATTCCGGAAGGCTAGTGATGGGAGACGAGGAAATGGCTGGAGAACTTAATAAATACTTTGCGTCTGTCTTCACAGTGGAAGACATGAGTAATATCCCAAAAATTATAGAGGGTCAGGGGGCTGAGTTGAGTATGGTTGCCATTACAAAAGAGATGGTGCTAAAAAAGCTAAAAGGTCTTAAAATTGACAAATCTCCTGGCCCCGATGGGCTACACCCTAGAGTTCTGAGAGAGGTGGCTGAAGAAATAGCCATGATGTGGAGATGCCGGCGTTGGACTGGGGTGAGCACAGTAAGAAGTCTTACAACACCAGGTTAAAGTCCAACAGGTTTGTTTCAAACACGAGCTTTCGGAGCACGGCTCCTTCTTCAGGTCCTGAAGAAGGAGCCGTGCTCCGAAAGCTCGTGTTTGAAACAAACCTGTTGGACTTTAACCTGGTGTTGTAAGACTTCTTACGAAGAAATAGCAGAAGCGTTGGTTGAGATCTTTCAAAAATCACTGGAGTCAGGGAAAGTCCCGGACGATTGGAAGATCGCTGTTGGAACCCCCTTGTTCAAGAAAGGATCAAGACAAAAGATGGAAAATTATAGGCCAATTAGCCTAACCTCGGTTGTTGGTAAAATTCTAGAATCGATCGTTAAGGGTGAGATTTCTAAATTCTTGGAAGAGCAGGGTCGGATTAGAACAAGTCAACATGGATTTAGTAAGGGGAGGTCGTGCCTGACGAACCTGTTAGAATTCTTTGAGGAGGTGACAAGTAGGTTAGACCAGGGAAACCCAGTGGATGTGGTCTATCTGGATTTCCAAAAGGCCTTTGATAAGGTGCCACACAGGAGGCTGCTGAGTAAGGTGAGGGCCCATGGTGTTCGAGGTGAGCTACTGGCATGGGTTGAGGATTGGCTGTCTGACAGAAGGCAGAGAGTTGGGATAAAAGGTTCTTTTTCGGAATGGCAGCCGGTGACCAGCGGTGTCCCACAGGGTTCAGTGTTGGGGCCACAGCTATTCACCATATATATTAATGATCTGGATGAAGGGACTGGGGGCATTCTAGCGAAGTTTGCCGATGATACGAAGTTAGGTGGTCAGGCAGGTAGTGCTGAGGAAGTGGGGAGGCTGCAGAAGGATCTAGACAGTTTGGGAGAGTGGTGCAGGAAATGGCTGATGCAATTCAACGTGAGAAAATGTGAGGTCTTGCACTTTGGAAAAAAGAATCCAAGCATAGACTACTTTCTAAACGGTGAGAAAATTCATAAAGCCAAAGTACAAAGGGATCTGGGAGTGCTAGTCGAGGATTCCCTAAAGGTAAACATGCAGGTTGAATCTGTGATTAAGAAAGCGAATGCAATGTTGTCATTTATATCAAGAGGGTTGGAATATAAAAGCAGCGATGTGCTACTGAGCCTTTATAAGGCTCTGGTTAGGCCCCATTTGGAGTACTGTGTCCAGTTTTGGGCCCCACATCTCAGGAAGGACATACTGGCACTGGAGCGTGTCCAGCGGAGATTCACACAGATGATCCCTGGAATGGCGGGTCTAACATATGATGAACGGCTGAGGATCCTGGGATTGTATTCGTTGGAGTTTAGAAGGTTAAGGGGCGATCTAATAGAAACTTACAAGATAATACATGGCTTAGAAAGGGTGGACGCAAAGAAACTGTTTCCGTTAGGCGAGGAGACGAGGACCCGTGGGCACAGCCTTAGAATTAGAGGGGGTAAATTCAGAACAGAAATGCGGAGACATTTCTTCAGCCAGAGAGTGGTGGGCCTGTGGAATTCATTGCCGCGGAGTGCAGTGGAGGCCGGGATGCTAAATGGCTTCAAGGCAGAGATAGATAAATTCTTGATGTCGCGAGGAATTAAGGGCTACGGGGAGAATGCTGGTAGGTGGAGTTGAAATGCCCATCAGCCATGATTGAATGGCGGAATGGACTCGATGGGCCGAATGGCCTTACTTCCACTCCTATGTCTTATGGTCTTATGGTCTTAAAATTCAGCAAATGGGAACCAAGAAATTGATAAAGGAAGGAAAATAGAATATGATATTAAACTAGCGGGATTATAGAAATGGACTGTAAGTTTCTATAGTAATGCAAAAGGAAAAAGGTTAATTGAGACAAATGTGGGTCTATTACAGGATGAGAATTGAGAACTTATAATGGATAATACGGAAATGACAGAGAAATCAATCAACTACTTTGGCCAGGATTATCTGGTGCTGCCTGCTGTGGGAATTATTGCGGATTTGCCAGAGAATTTGACAGGCCAGCCAAAGGTTTGCTGACTTTGGGCGCGAACCTTTGGTTCTTTGATGGACAGGACGGGAAAATCCCAGCCTTTGTATCAGTCTTCTGGAAGATATGAAATATTGGGGAGCCAAGGACTGAGTGAGATTGAGGATTTGAATTAGTATGAGTAAAAAAGTCAAACTGGTGAAATTAATGGGACTGAAAGTTGGTATGTCCCTGGACCTGATGGTCTGCATTCCAGAGTGTTGAAAAAGGTGGCTGTAGAGATAACGGATGTATTGGTGATCGTCTTTCAAACTTCTATTGATTCTAGAACAGTGTCTGCAGATTGGAAGGTAGCAAGTGTAACCCTACTATTTAAGAAGGGAGTGAGAGAGAACACAGGGAACTACAGTCCTTTTATCCTGACGTCAGTGTAGGGAAAATACTAGAATCGATTCCAAAGGATGTGATAACTGCACACTGAGGAATCAGTGGAGAGATTAGGCAGAGTCAATGTGGATTTATGAATGGGAAATCATGTTTGAGAAATGTGTTAGAGGTTTTTGAGGATGAAATTAGTAGAATCGACAAGGGAAAACCAGTAGTTGTGGTGTATTTAGATTTGCAGAAGGCTTTCGAAAAGGTTCCACATGGGTTTGTAAGCAAAATTAGAGTGCATGGGATTGGGATTCGGGGAAATATATTAGCGTGGGTTAAAGATTGTTTAATGGACAGAAAACAGAGTGTAGAGATAAACAGGTTATTCTTGGGTTGGCTTGCTGTGAAACAGTGAGTTACCACAAGGTTCTGTGCTTGGTCCTCAGCTATTTCCAATTTATAGCATTTATTTGGATGTTGGGACCAAATGTAATATTTCCCAGTTTGCTGAGGACACAAAACCTGGAACTTGTGAGGAGGATATGAAAAGGCGTCAAGGAGAATTTAGACAGACTAAGTGAGTGGACAGGAACATGACAGATGGAATATGAAGGGGTTAAATCATTGAATGCAGTGGGGTTCCCCTGGGAAGCTGCTGTCAAGTTTCCACAGCTGCAGACGGGCTGAACAAGAGACAAGAAAAAGGGAACTTTTCAGCCACAAGAAGGTCGCCATAACATCCAAGCTCTGCAAGTGTGGATGTTTGGATGGTGTAGCCATGTAGGAGTGCTTTGTGGAGCAACTGACTATTATAATTAGACAAGCACTTAGAGACTGTAACTGGTTAACTATATTCACCTGACATAAATGAAGCCATTATAACTATTAGCTGTAATTGGATATCAATGACTTTAGAACAAATGTATACTTATGATTGGTATATGCAAATCACTTGTACGATAACCAATGGTATAGTTACTGTTGCAATGAGTTGCTCAGAGAGTCAGTACACTATTTTGTGGATACGTCTCCCCTGCGTACCTGAATAAACTGGTGGGCAATTTATCATTGCCAATCCACCTAACCTGCACATCTTTGGACTGTGGGAGGAAACCGGAGCATACGGAGGAAACCCATGCAGACACGGGGAGAACGTACAGACTCCACACAGACAGTGACCCAAGCCGGGAAGCCGCATGGGCCGAGCGGCCTGCCGTTCCCGACCTGTTCACGCCGGCGCCAACCACAACTGGTCGCTGCCGGCGTGAACATAGCGCAAAAGGTAAGTTTGGGGCCTGTGGGGGGGGAGAGAAGAACGAGCAGCACGGGAGGTGACTGGCCTGCGATCGGTGCCCACCCATCATCGGGCCGGCGTCTCTAAGAGACGCACTCTTTCCCCTCCGCCACCCCGCAAGATCAAGCCGCCATGTCTTGCGGGGCAGCGGAGGGGAAGACGGCAACCGCGCATGTGCGGGTTGGAGCCGGCCAACCTGCGCATGCGTGGCTGACGTCACTTAGGCGCCGCAGTCGCGTCATTCTCGGCGCGCCGCTTTGACGCAAGCGTCAAGGTCCGGCGACCGAGTTTCTCACAACGCCGCTCCTAGGGGGGGGGGGGGGGGGGGGGTGAATAGGGTGCGAGGAGCGGCCTCCGACGCCGTCGTGAAACTCAGCGGAGTTCACGACGGCTTTCTCGATGCCGCGCGGCATCGGAAAATCGCGCCCACAGTTTGGCGGTAAGAGCAGGAGAGACACCTGGTCAGCCATGCTTGATGTGAAGTGGCGCCCCTCAATCTATAAGCCCCTGGCCGTAGACTAGCAAGCTGTCCCAGGAATAACTAGCTATGAAAATGGACGAAAGTCTGCCTTAGCGCAACACTAGATGCGGGAAGAGAGAGAAGAAGAAAGCTGACTTGCAGGTGCAACAAGCAATTTGGAAGGCAAATGGCATATTAGCCTTTATTGCTTGGGGATTTGAATACAGGAGTAAGAAAGTTTTGCCGCGTTTTGTATCGAGCCTTGCGTCGCACAGGGGCGCAGTGGTTAGCACTGCTACCTAACAGCGTTGAGGACCCGGGTTCAATCCAGTCCTTGGGACACTGTCCGTGTGCAGTTTGCACATTCTCTCCACATCTGTGTGGGTCTCACCCCCACAACCCAGAGATGTGCAGGCTAGGTGGATTGGCCACACTAAATTGCCCCTTAATTGGAAAAAATAGAATTGGGTACTCAATTTTTAAAAATATGGTATCCACGCCTGCAGTATTATGTGTAGTTTTGGTCTCCTTCGGAGGGACGGATTCACTGACCAGAAAAGAAGTGCAGTGAAGTTTCACCAGACTAATCCCAGACATGGCAGGATTGTTCTGTGAGGAAAGATTGAGGAGCCTGGGACTGTATTCTCTAGAGTTTGGAAGAATGATGGGTGAACTCATTCAAGTGTACAACACTCTTACAGGGCTTGACAGGGTAGATGCAAGATGGATATTTTGCCTTTTAAGGGGTCTAGAACCAGGGCACTCAGTCTCAGATTAAGAGGTAGGCCTCAGGACTGAGATGAGGAGGAATTTCTTTAGTCGGGGCTGCTGAATCTTTAGAATTCTCTACCCCAGAGGGCTGTGTGGGCTCAGTCATTGAGTATGTTCAAAACAGATACATTTCTAGATACCAAAGACATCAAGGGATATGGGTATAGTGCAAGACGATGACCTTGATGTGGAAGATCGGCCATGAGCTTGTTAAATGGTGGAGCAGGCTTAAGGGGCCGAATGGCCTACTCCTGCTCCTATGTTCCTATATCAGCCAAATACATTGCACCACATTAACAGATAGACTTCCCTCTCTCTTGCAGTATCCTTCCTCCTCATCCAACAGTCTCTTCTCATACGCAAGCTGCAGATGGTGTAAGCTTGTCCCTCTTCCTTTCATCCCCCACTTCAACCCTACACATCTCCCTTTCTTCCTGCAGACTGCCAAGAAACTGCAACCTGGGCAGGCATCAGCAGCAGGAGCAAGACGTGGAAAGCAGGTAAGAGACTGACAAAGAAACATTGTTATTTACTCTCACATGCAACACCCACTGGCTCAGATGCTGATAACACACATACTTTAGAGGGTAGCTAAGAGGAAGAAACTATACACGATGAGACATGTGTAGCCTGCAGACAGGGCTGCGGAAAAGGTGCCGCAGGTATCAGCTCGCCTGAGGACAGGTTTCCACGGGGGTTCCGCTGCAGAGGACTCAGATGAGTTCTTTGACGGGGTGGCCAACAGAAAGTAAGTTAATGGGTGCACAATGAAATGTTTACTGCGTTGGTAGACCGGCCAATAATCTGCAGTCTCTGTCAAGGAGCGTTGAAGAGTCCGGATCCAACCCAGTACATGGCTTTGTGCAGAGCTTGGAGCCTATTGTTTCTGGTATGGAAGTAGTGACACTCCAGGAACACATCAGTAGACTCAACCATGACACAGCATCTGATGGTCGATGCCTCAGCTTCCATTACAGCATAGGCAGTAGACACTCCGTGTCAGTCTACTGCACTGGAAGCTCAGATTGAAGTCAGACAAGCTTGGCTTGCTGCCATCACTGCTGCAGGTACCAGCGTGCAAAGGGTTTGCAGGGTGTCACAGCAGTCCAGCCTCCGTGCTTCAACATGGTGGCACAGTGGTTAACACTGCTGCCTTACAGCTCCAGGGTCCCAGATTCAATTCCGGCCTCGGGTAACTGTGTGGAGTTTGCACGTTTTTCCTGTATCTGCGTGGGTTTCCTCCGGGTGCTCTGGTTTCCTCCCACAGTCCAAAGATGTGCAGGTTAGGTGGTTTGGCCATGATCAATTGCCCTTTAATGTCCTAAAGGTTAGGTTAGGTGGGGTTACTGGGTTAAGGGGATAGGGTGGGGCCTGACCCTAGGTAGGGTACCCTTTCAGAGGTTCGTTGCAGACTCGATGAGCCGAATGGTGTCCTTTTGCACTGTAGTGATTCTATGAAAACATTGCCAGGATTGCTGAGGCCCTGTCCCATGGGAATGGTAGCAATGGGAATGGGAATAGGTCTTTGGTGTGCAAAACCGTGATCCTCTTTCAGATTCAGGAATTATCCTCTGTCTCTGCCATTCTGTTAGTGACTTTCCTGTTGCCTGCCAGCCAGCTGGTTCAGTCTACATGTTCAGGCGATGCAGTCGCAAAACAGGCCTTCAGAGCTGAGCAGGGTCATCTGACAAAACCAAGTGAAGCTTTACCCATCAACCATGCAGCTGTCACTGGGGTGGCACTCCTTCAGAAGAGAGAAGACAGAGGCTAAGGGAATACACAAGGGTAATTATCCATCATTTGTATGGAATTTTGGATGGTTTTTTCGGCAAAGTTGGTTTGGAATGCATGTTTTCTGCTGACTTTTATTTTAACTCTGTGGTCATGAGGACACTTTGATGGTCAAGACAAAGGAAAGGTAAGACATGGGACTGCCGTTGAATGGGGAACTGGGGTTTGCATTTACTGGTATTGCAGTTGGACGAAACAAGCAGAGACAGCCTGGCTGGCAAGAGGATGTATAGATTGTCTCCTTCCTCCTCCTGTTCCTCCTCCACCTCCTGTTTTCCTCCTCTTCCTCAGCTCTTGCCTGGAAGTCGGGCCTGTCCTAGAATTATAGTATCCCTACAGCACAGGAGGAGGCCACTCAGCCCATCAAGTGAGCCCCGACCCTCTGTAAGAGCCACCCATCAAGCACACTCGCCCACCCTGCCCCAATAATCCCTTAACCTCACCTAACACACATCTTTGGACACTACGGGGCAATTTAGCACAGCCAGTCCACCTAACCCGCACATTTTTGGACGGTGGATGGAAGCCCACGCAGACACGGGGTGAGCATGCAAACTCCACACTGACAGTCACCCAAGGGGGGAATTGGACCCGGGTCACTGGCACTCTGAGGCAACGGTACTTTTTTAAAAAAATGATTTTGTTACAAACATGTATCGAAACAGGTTACAGCAAATAAACATACATCCCAACAATCAACAATACAGTCTGTACAGATTTTTCCCCTTTTTCACCGCCCCCACTGAGATGAACAGCTCCTCAAACACGGTCACAAACATCCCACACCTTTTCTCAACCCCGCTGCAGCACCCCTTAACTCATACTTTGTCTTCTCTGACCACAGGAAGTCGTACAGGTCACCCAACCATGTCGCTACCCAGGGTGATGATGCCAATCGCCACTCCAACAAAATTCAGCACCGTGCAATCAGAGAGGTGAAGGCGATCGGCATCTCCCTTAGCTCCACCAGACTGGCGAATCCTTTCTCCAAATACAAATCCCTCACCTTGACCAGCCCCACTTCCCTCCACCTCCTGTACACACTATCCATCCCCCCGGCTCAAACCCATGATTCTCGCACAGCAGCGTTAGCACCGACATCCCTTCCACCCTAAAATGCATCCTCAGCTGATTCCATATCTTCACCGTGGACTGCACCACCAGACTCCCTGAATACCTACTCGGAGTCATTGACAACGTTGCCATCACCATAGCCCTTAAACTAGACCCTTTACAAGATTCCTCCTCCATCCTAACCCACTCTACCCCTTCTCCTTCCAACCACCCGCCATATCTTGTCCATAGTTGCCACCCAATAATAATGAAGCAAGTTCAGCAATGCCAACCCTCCTGCTGTCTCTGTAGCAGGGTCCTCCCCGCCCTCGGCACCTTCCCTGCCCATACAAAGTCCGAGATGATTGTGTCCACTTTCCGCAAAAAGGCCTTTGGTATAAAGATCGGGAGAGCCTGCAAGATAAACAAGAACCACGGCAGAATATTCATTTTCACCACTTAGACCCTCCCCGCCAACATTAAGCTGAGACAGCAGTGCTAACCACCATGCCACCGTGCTCTCATTATGGTGATGTCCCGCAGTTTGCAGCAGACACAATGGCTGGAATTTTCCAGCTGTTCCTGCTGGTGGGATCTGCTGCTTCATGCACCGTTCATGGTCACACGCCAGCTGAACAATGAGGAATAGAAGTCCTTGTAGATGCAATGTGTCTCCAAATATATATGCAGCTTCAATAAAGTGGCATATGCCTAGTCAATGACACACTGTATCATGGGCAAGCTTGTCATTCAGGTAATGATGTATGCTCACTCTGCCTTCCTCTCTCTGGTAAGGGGAAATGCAATGTATTCCCTTCCCTGCAAACAGTTTGTCAGTCACTTGCTTGACACAACAATGAATGGAGAACTGCAAGATTTTGGAGAATGCTCCATTGGTCTGGAATAGAAGGAGCCTGACCAGAGGTTGTTTGTGGCCACGGCCATTTACACTGTTATTGGCACTGCCTTCCTCACCTTGTTCTGAAGTTACAATTTGGGCTATAAGGTGGGAGATTTCAGCGAGCATCTCCTTCGCGAAACAGAGGTATCAAACGCATTGTGACTTGCGAAGGTTGTGGTCGGAGATTTGTTCCCTGAAGATTCTGGGTGAATAAGGCCATGTCCAGAGTGCCCTCTTCCCCTCATCCTTCTTCAACCAGTTTTTTCCTCCTCTGTTTCACCTCTGCTCATTCTCCCTGTCACACAGGCCAGAGGGGATGGAATCTAGGGCCTTCAGTGTCTGAGATCATGTGATCTGAGGAAAACATTTGAGTTAAGGCCTTCATCGCATGTCACGCCATTCTTGGTAGCAGCACAAATTATCAAATACTTAACTAACCTAGAAGCAGCCAATAGAAATAAATCAGCAACATAGCCAGAAACGGTTGAGAAATCATTTAAGTAGAATTGGTGAGAGGGCTCTTTCCATCTGTTGGACACATGTTCAGCTGTTTAAGGATAAGGTCGGAGGTTTCTAAAGCACTGACGTCGAAAATGGCACGACTAGAGCCAAAACAGCATAGCACACTGACAAGCATTATGATCTGCTGTGTCTGCTGCAGATTTCTACAACACTACTGAATTACCTCAAATAGTGTCACATACGGCGTGCACCAAATCAAGCAGATCAAACCTTTTTTTGGATGCGAAGCAGCTAAAAATAAGACATTATCCAAACAAATTTTCAGCCAATATTTTTTAAATAATGCAGCTCAATAAAATATTTGTAAGAAACCCTACAAAAGAGACTCAGTGCTGGGGGATTTTGAAAATGACACTTGGCGTGATTGTATGGCCTCGTTGCGCCCCACTTGGGCGCGACAAGGCTGTCAAATCTCATGAGAAGCCTCTCGCAAAATCTGCTACACTCGGGACGCCTCACGAGATTTAATGAGATCTTGTGAGATTTTGTGAGATGTCACGATCTGGATCTCATCCTCACTGGGTGAGACCCATATTTGCATATTTAAGATTTGCATATTTATGATTTGCATATTTAGACCCACTTAAATATCTCGGCGCCTGAGTCTCCCAAGGCCCGGAAACTAACGGCTGGGAGACCTCGCCATGGCGCCATTCAATACTGGTCCACACAAAGTGGACCAGGCATAAAGATACCTGGGGGGATCTTCCAGGCCATCGGAGACCTCTGGGTGGTCGGGCTCTGGGCAGGGTTGTACCCTGGCACTCCTGGTGCTACACGGGTACCTTGACATTGAAACCCAGTCACACTGGCAGTGCCACTCGTTCACCCTGGCAGTGACACATCTGAAATGGGACTCCTTTTTTTCTGTTAAATCGTGCCCACTCTTCTTGATGCAGCAAATGGAAATAGTTGTAATAGGTCACAAGCTTTTGAGATTGTCTTCCTCAAAGGCAGTGGAAGTACAGTCTGAACATTTTTAAGGTAGAACTAGATAGATTTTTGATTAGCACGAAGGTGAAAGATTATCGGGGTAGGCTGGCATGTTGGGTTGACGTTACAATCAGATATCAGATCAGTCATGATCTACGTGAATGGCGGAGCAGGCGTGAGAGGCCGAGTGACCTGCTCCTGCTCCTAATTCCTATGTTCGTATGTACATCATTTTTATTGCAACATCACGTACAAAAATGTGAAATATATTCTCATGATACAATGCTGAACCTTGACATAAATTGCATTTGCATAATAGAAAAATGGCTAAAAACTGTGTCTAGATTGTAAACAAACTTCTGTGGAGGAAATAGCTGTTTCAATCATTATTGTACAAATTTGTTTGAAGGGATAAAGATGGTCAGACAGACATTGCTAAATAAGGACAACCAGCAGCAAATCAAAAGTGACCCTAAAACTACCCGGCCCAGTCACACTATCTTTCTTACTCAAGATATCTACAATTTTGCACATCTACAACCAATGGTTCCTTCATCCCCCTTACACACTTGAGCACCAATCACCATTCCCGTACCAGCCTACCCGGACAGGCGCCGGAATGGGGCGACTAGGGCTTTTTCACAGTAACTTTATTGAAGACTACTCGTGACAATAAGCGATTTTCATTTTTTTCATTTCATTCATTTTCCCATTCTACCAGTTTATTACTGTTCTTCTGTAATTTCATAGAATCGTAGAATATATAGTGCAGAAGGAGGCCATTCGGCCCATCATGTCTGCACCGGTCCTTGGAATAGCACCGTTCTTAAGCCCATGCCTCCAGCCTATCTCCATAATGCAGAAACCCCACCCAATTGTTTTTGGACACTAAGGGGCAATTTAGCACAGCCAATGCACCTAACCTGCACATCTTTGGACTGTGGGAAGAAACTGGAGCACCTGGAAGAAATTCATGCAGACATGGAGAAAAAGTGCAAACTCCACATGGACAGACACCCGAGGTCGGAATTGAACCCAGGTCCCTGGAGCTGTGATTCAGCAGTGCTAAACACTGTGCCACCCGTGCAGCTTTTTCCTCCACAGAAAAATGTGTTTACAATCTAGGCACAGATTTTAGCCATTTTTTTAATCATGCAAATGCAATTTATGTCAAGGTTCAGCATTGCATCATGAGAATATATTTCACATTTTGTTGCAGTTCTCCTCAGCATTGACTAGTCCCTCCCCAACTTGGTGTCAATTGCAAATTTAGAAATTGGTTTTGATTCCAAAATCTAAATCATTAATGTAATTTCTAAACAGCAATGGTTGCAAAACTGATCCCTGTGGAATAGTTTCCCTAGCTTTAATAATAGAGGCATAGAATCTAAGAGCAAGCAGGTTATGCCGAATACAGGACACTGGTTAGATCTCAGCTGGAGTGTACAGTTCTGGGTGCCACACTATAGGAAGAACGTGAACGCATTGGAGTGAGTGCAGAAGCTGATTCTCCGGTCCCCCAGGCGCGTATTGCTCAGTATTCGCTGGTGGTGGGATTCTATAGTCCCACTGCTTGTCAATGGGATTTCCTATGGAAGCCACCTCACACTGCCAAGGAAACCCACCTAGTGGGAAAAGTGAATCGCTACAGCCGGAGAATTACAGCCAAGGTTTACAAGAATGGTTCCAGGGATGAGAAACTTCAGATTGGAAAAGGTTGGAATGTTCTTGTAGAGATGAGAAGGCAAAGAGGAGATTTGATAGAGCTGTTCAAAATCACCAGGAGACTGGACAGTGAAAATGGGGAGAAACTGCTCCCACTGGTAAAAGAATTGAGAATGAGAGGGCACAGACTTAAAGTGATTTGCAAAAGAAGCAAATGTGACATAAGAAATGTTTTTTCACACAGCGAGTGGTTAGTGTCTGGAATGCACCGACTGGAAGTGTGGTGGAGGTAGGTTCAATCGAGACATTCAACAGGGGGTTAGATAATTACTTGAATAAAACCAACGGTAAAGGGTGCGGGGGAAAAGCAGGAGAATGGCACTAAGTCACAATGGCACATTATTGAGCCGGCGCAGATACGATGGGCAGTAACAATTCTGTGATGCTGTGCAACAGCAGTTCCCACCTTCTGGCATTTTGAGTAACACCCCTTTCATCCTACTCCCTGCTCTCTGTCTTGAAGCTAGTTAGCAATCCATTCTGCCATTTGTCCCATGACTCCACATTCCCTGACCTTATTCGTTAGATTATTTGGGGGAACCTATAGGAGGTCTTTTGAAAAGCCAGATAAATTACAACCACTTTCTGACTATTGTCCACTGTCTCTGTTGCCTCCTCAAAAAAAATCAGTAAGGTTGGTCAAGAAAGATTTTCCCTTTGAAATTCATGCCGACTCTATATTCATTATTATAGTTTACTTTCCACATCTTCTATTCTTTCCTTTAGTAAGGATTCTATTATTTTTCCTTGATGTTCAGCTGCTTTGTCTATAATTCCCTGGACATGTTCTATATATAGGAATTACACTCGATAGTCCCCAGTCCTCTGCCATTACACCTTTTTCTAACAAATTATTAAATATGTATAGAAATGTATCTGCTATCTCTTTCCTAGATTATTTTCAAATTACGACAAGGTGACTTGATGCAGAACATGAAACGTTAATATTTTGTTTAATTATGAAAGAAAAGAGAACATTTTCTAAAACCAGAACTTGAGTAAATTCTAAGTTAAATCCTTATTCATTGAAGAAGCAATTCAAGCCAGTTAAAACACAGGAAAGAAAATTAGGATCAGGCCCCATCAGGAAATAAATCTCACGTTAATTCCCATAATTTTCTGACAATTTATGCTTGAAATATTTTGATCCCATGCACACTACACTGCAAGTGCATAAGTGGTGAAAAAGGACATCTTAGCGAGTTCTGTAAATGTTCAATGGTTAACTTGACTATAAAATCCATGGTGAATTGCTTGCTCTTGAATTCTGTCAGCAATTCTGGAGTTGAAGATTTACGACAATCGATAGCATTGTGCTGAAAATTCTTTTTGCACCAGGAACATATTGACAACCAAGAGCAATTGTCAATAGTTTATGATGGAGAGTTCTTTTTTTATCAATGCTGCACACAACTTAGTTCTCTTAAAGTGAATTGATCAGACGTATAGGGTTGGATTGTTCCGACAGAGGCGGGCAGCTGGAGTCTGGAATTTTTCCTGACTTGGCAAACCTGCCTCAGTTTAACAGGCCCTGTTGTACACTATGGCTGGAATTCTGCGGGTTTCCCAGTGGCGTGGGGTGGCTTCAATGAGGATTCCCATTGACAGCGGCAGGTGCAAAGAATCCCTGCATCAGCAAACTGCGCACCACCTCCCACCGCCAAGAATCACATGGCCGGGAGACCAGAGAATCCCACCCTATATTTCTCCTGAAAGGCAGGGGGGGACTGTCTTTCATCAGCTGACTCCAGAAGCGGATTGTCGATGGACATAGATGCGGGAGAATGTTGAGGTGGGTTGGTTTGAAGGACTGCCTCCGTTGAACTGTTTTAGTAGCTGTTAGGCCCTCAGAGCTCTGAACCATCACACTGCCTCAACGACTTTCCATTGCCTCTCCATGCCAACTGATTCCATCCACCCAAGTAACATGCTTCCTCATACTTCTCATGCCACCCTCACATCCATGCAGTATTCACCAGGGGCTAACTCCTGGAGCTATGTGGATATGAAAAGAAAATCTTCAAACAAGCGAGTACCGCTCTCACTCATCCACACCTGACATTGCGAACACCCATTCATGAAACCCATTCAAGATTTTAAATCTCTTCATGTGGTTATTCCCTTATAAATGTAAACAAACATCTACTCAGACCCCGAATCAAAGAAAGCTAATAGTCAATAACTATTCTGACTAAAACTGTGAACTCAGATGACCCATTGAGATAATTGTAGCTCCGCAGTCATAATGGCATAATAAAAGCTTGTGGCAAATAGCAACCCAGACCTCCACTGAAATTTCATGAATAGATGATTTTTTTCCTAACTTACACCAGATGGCCTGTCAATCAAAGCAGTCTAGCAAAGGGTTTTTTCAACTCTTCCTGATAGCTGCAACCTGATTTTTTTATCATGTCTAAAGCACAGCAAATTTTAAAAACTTCAGATCATAGCTCTTAAACAGATTATATCCAACCTTCAAAAGTGTTTACATGTACTCCATCAATTTGTGACTCCTGTAGTATGGGTTAAGATCCTTGAACCAGTCAAATTGGGGTCTGTTTCAACTTAGCACTCAGTTCAAATGGTCCTGTTAAGTTCTGCTTTTCCTCCTGTGAGTCACACTTCTGGTAAATATTGAATCTGTCTGAAATGGATCCAGGTCTCACCCGCCACATTTAAAGGGTTTCAGATGCCTTTGCTCCACAAAAATTCAAACCATAGAGTTCCTATGGTAAGTTATTCAGTCCCTGGGCCTGCCGTTACTTCAAGAGGTCACTTCTATTGCATATTTTGTTTGTGAAATTTGATACGGCCCATAAATAAGTGGGGAAATTTCAATGTGTGATTAGTATTTGCCTGTTGCTTCCAAGCAGGCAGCATGCAAACTGCCTGTCAGTGTGCTGTACTGTTTTGGCTCTCGTGGTGCCATTTTTGATGTCAGTGCTTGAGAAACCTCCGCCCTGAACCTCAAACAGCTGACATGTGTCCAACAGATGGAACGATCCCTTTCACCAATTCTACTTAAAGGATTTGCCAACCATTTCTGGCTATGTTGCTGATTTATTTCCACTGGCTGTTTCTAAGTTAGTTAAGTGTTTGGTGAGTTGTGCTGCTACGAAGAATGGTGTGACATGCGATAAAGGCCTTAACTCAAGTGTTTTCCTCAGATCACGTGATCTCAGTCACCAGAGAGAGATTTATCCACAGGCGTCCGGGATAATTTCCAGGCATACGCTATCTAGGACTAAGGCTGGTAACTCCTGAACACCTTAGCTATGGAACACCCCCATGATTCCTGAGTTTGTTTAGATTGGAGTACAGGCTACTTACTGGATACTGCGAGGCCTGGATAGAGTAGACATGAAGAGGGTGTTTCCACTTGTGGGAAAAACTAGAACCAGATGGCACAATCTCAGACTAAATGGACAATCCTTTAAAACATAGATGAGGAGGAATTTTTTCAGCCAGAGGGTGGTGAATCTGTGGAACACTATGCCGCATAAGGCTGTGGAGGCCAAATCCCTGAGTCTCTTCAAGACAGAGATAGATAGGTTCTTGATTAATAAGGGAATCAGGGGTTATGGGGATAAGGCAGGAGGATGGGGACGAGAAAATATCAGCCTTGATTGAATGGCGGAGCAGACTCAATGGGCCGAGTGGCCTAATTCTGCTCCTATGTAAGGGCCGGTGCAGACTCGATGGGCCAAATAGACTCCTTCTGTACTGTACATTTTATGATCTATATTTTATGGTCTTATGGAGTACTCCTTACTTGAAGTTTTAAGCTTGGCATCAATTTCCTCAGGAAGGTGCGAAAAAATTGAACTCCAATCTGCAGAAGGTTGGGAAACCAGCAGTAGGGAAATGTCAGGAATTGGCATGATAATACAATATCCCCTAAGAGTACATTTATACCACTCTGTCAATCCCCTCAAATAACTATAAGACAGTTTTCCAGCATGCAGAGGCTGGATGCCATTTCTTCTGCGGATCTTTAGTTACTGGGCTATCTTCAGCCCAGCGGAAGAGAAGACTCAATCACTTTTACAACCTTGCAGCAAATATTAGTTATTCCCTTTCTTTTTCCTCCCTTTGGGGAGGTCACTTACAAGGAACAGAAGGTTACAAAGTAAACATAGTGTTCTTTTATAGCAATATTAATAATCCCCTCTCTTCTTCCTCCCTTTAGGAGGTCACTTGGAAGGAATAGAAGGCTACAATGTAAACATAGTTTGGTTAATAACATAATTTACACTGCATTCACCTCTGCTCCCATCTCACGTCCACTGTGAGTCATTCAATTTCCTGGGAGAGGCCTTAGGAATTTGTCCAGTTCCTATTTGAAGGACGGTGGATATTTGATTTGAAACTAATCCTAAGTACAGACGATCTGCGGTTGAGGCCAATAACCTCCTGTAAAATGATATGCTTTATCACATCAAACTAAAATTCTTGCTTAATATTTCATACACATGCCCGTTTCTCGTTCTATCTCAAATTAAGCCACCTATCTTTAGAGATTTATTTATCTTTATATCTATCTTTATAATTTTAGAATCTTCAACCACGTCTTCATAAGCCGATGCAGCTCTAATGCAAATTGTTTCAAATGAATGGGCTGAAATTGCCTTTCTTTCTTCTAAGTGCTGGTTCAGGCGAGGAAAGCAGTGACACACCTGGATTTTCTCACCATATTGTCCGGTGCTTTGAAGAAAAATATCCTGGAGGCATATCCTACGCAGATGGGGTTGGGCCTGAAAAAGCCGGTAATGTACCACCCCCATCCCCTGCTCCCGCATTGGACACAGGAAACCCTCCCCCCCCCCCCCCTCACATACAGGCGAGCCCACTCTCCACAGACACCGGAAAGCATGCCCCCCCCCCCACCATGGAACTCCTCAGAGGAACCTCCCACTTGGTACTGTCTCCTGGCATCCTGGCACTGCCCCTTGACACAATGAGTCACTCATAAAAAGTAAAAGCCCTTCGACTGGATTGGACTTCTTTGTACCTTCTCCATGGCTTCAACATCCCCTTCTTTTTACAGGACTAAAATTGGGTGCAGCGTTACAAGGAGGAGTGCACCAAATCCCTGTGTCGTCAATGTGAAGCATTTTTAGTTTTCTATTTTATTCTACTAAAAATGTAATTTATTCACTTCCCAAATGGTCTTGAAGACTGCTGAACAACTGTCCACCCCCCTTGCTCTGCATTTATTTAGTGGGAATCCTTGTATTTTATATAGTCGTCAGATGTTTTGAAAACCAAAATGCATAACAGTGCAATAAACTACATTGAAAGATGACCTTACATGTGGCCTATCCTTCTCAGCTTCTCTAAATCACGCTGTAATCTATTCATTTGACTAGATTCTCCGCTTTTGTGCAAAACGGTGCCCTTTACAAGCCATTAACGATATAATGAACAGCATTGGCCCAAACATCATTGGTAGCCTGTCTCCTTGCAGATCTATATTTTCATATTGATGAAAACTCTCTGCCGTCAGGATTACAACTAATCTTCTGTCCAGAATATCTGACTCACCTGATGAAATCGTTCACAGCGACCTTTTAAGCTGAACCCTGAAGGCAATATATTTCTTATCTCAGGAGCAAACTTTCCGGAAATGTCTACAGTAACAGTGAGGCAGCAAACAGACTTTCTGCAGCAAGCTCAGCATTTGTCCGTTCACGCAAGAAACTGCAGAGGAAACAAGGTATAAACGTACAGCAAATCCTGCTCTGAACAAAGCTGTGGGAATACCTCCCTCCTATATGCTCATGTTATGGACAGGGGAGAAATGATAGGTATCGTTCCCCTTTTTCCCACCCTCCAACTGACCAAAGGTGGCAGATTCTCTGTTGGGAGACTATGTTCATCCGCTGGAGGTGAAACGGAACTGATTTGCGCTCCCAGCTGAAGCTATCCCTCGCCATGCAGATTTAAGTATGGCGAGACATACGAGGGAATCCCGCTTTTGGGCCGTTATTTTGAGTGGGCGGCCCGAAAGCAACCTCGGCTGGTCAACTCCCCTGTCTCCTCCTCATCTCAAAGCAGCCCCCTCCCCTCCACAACACGATTCAGCCCTCCGCCTCTGGATTTTCAGGGTCCCTTTAGCCTGCTCCTAAGTATAGGGATGTCCTGACTACCCCTCGAGGCCCCTTGAATAGGGGGACTGCCCAAGACTAAAGGGGCCTCCAGAGACCCATAAAGAAAGGGACGTCCCAGAGACTCTCTAACTAAAGGAAACACCCAGAAGATAGTTAAGCGCTGTCAATTTCCAGCTCAGCACTTCAAAATCACTCAAGCATGAAGTGGGTGTGGTGATTGAAATGCACTTGGCTTTCTTTGAAGTGGTTGATGTTTGTAAACATTGTGCTTATAGCATTCAGAGTTACTCATGCATGAAGGAAGATGAATGAAGGAAGGCTGACACCTGTGTTTGTGGAAGCTGTCAATCACAGCCCAATAAGAGAAATTAATGAATGGCTTGTAGCTAAAGGATCTGAGAGGTTTAAGCACAGGCCACTGCCTTTCTCTGTCCAGGAATGGACACGTGGTGCTTTCTCTGTTTGAGCCAGCAGGTGTATGCCCAGGTGAATGTTACAACAGTAGTTTTTTTTCACTGCCTCTGTCTGGACTGCTCTCGAGCTTCCAGACAGGGGTCTCCTTTCTGGAGGGTCTGTGGGGGGGGGGTTCCTTTGATTAGGGTTCTTGGGGGGGGATCTCTTTAGTTTGGGGGTCCTTGGGGTCCCTTTAGTTAATGAGTCTCTGGGGGGGATTTACTTTAGTGAGAGGGTCTCTGGGGGTTTAGTTTAGCTAGGGGGTCTCTAGGGTTTTTAAAATCCCTATTTAGGGGATTTGTGGATGGTCCTGCTATCCAGGGGGTCTCTGTGGGGGTCTCTATATCAATGGGTTCTCTGTGGGGTCTCCCTAACTAGGGGGTTTCTGTGGGGGGTTCACCCCTACTTGGGGGTCTCTGGAGGTGTCTCCCATGTTATGGGGTGTCTGGAGGGTGGCGGTAGGGGAGGGGTGGCAGGTCGTGCATTATGGGTGGGTGGTCCTTGGGTGCACTTTGGGGAAAACTCACTTAAGGGGTTACCACCTTGGCCCATGGCGAGCTCCACTACATCAGGGCCACACTGGTAAAGACCAATAGTGATCCCCACCACGTGATTCCCGGCTCAGAGGACCGGAGAATAGTGAGGGGCTGATACTTGATTTTCCTTTAAGTCTTGAAATGGTGCAGGTGTATGTTGCTCTTTTGGTCGATGAAGATGAGTCTGGAGGTTTTAAGAAGGCAGATTTACTGGGAGTGATCTACCGGCCGCGTTGTGCCCGAACCCACATAAGCGAGCGAGACTTGGTCCAGCCATTGTTGACGGTATTCTGATCGCGACGCCTCGCGGGATCTGGCTCGATCTCACGAGATGTAATGGCAGTCAAGAAGCCCGTGGACAGCCTTTCCCGGCATTGGCTGGTCGCGTCTCGCATTCGCAAGTAGCCGGTAAATCATGCCCCACATCTCTCAACTCCATTTTGTTGTGAAGTAAAATGTCCATTTCTTGTTTATACTTCATGATGTGTGAAGTATATTATGTAATTGTGGCACTTGGACTTCCAACTCCAGACATATTAAGCAGTTCGATTGTTTCCACGCGGAATGCGTTGGGAACATGGTGGCATCAAATGGAAGGAGAAAGTGTCCAACACTGATGAACTTCAAAGAGCCAAAAAGTTTGGTATTCAAACGCTCTTCATCAAAGCTCAGCTCATATGGAGAGTACATGTAAGACATACGACCAATGAGAAAATCTCGAAGGCAGTCATGTATTCACAACTTAAACTTGGACATTGTTTGCGAGCTAGGCTGAGATTAAGATTCAAGAACTCCTTGAATGCAAACCTCAGAAAATGTGGCATACCCACCAAAGGCTGGGAGAAAAACAGATAAGAAAGAGCTACCTGGGGAGCAAACTATGGTAGTGCCATTTTTTTCCCTTCAAATAGCAAAGATAGCAGAAAAACAAAGGAGAAAAGGCAAGTTAGACAGAAAGGACGTTCCATCAAAATCAGACAACAAATCCTTAGCCTCACAGCGGATTAGGTCTGCTATTAGGTACCACGGTCATATTGGAACGCACAACAGATGACCCTACACATGTAAGAAATGACCACCTTCGAGATGAAGGGAAACCAATTATGCTGACAAACCTTCTAACCTCTATTTCATCTCAGTCTTTTGGAAATCATGATTATACATCCAGCAGAGTGCCATCATTCACTAGCTCAGTCACTTGCTCAAAGATCTCGATTGAAGTAGTGTGGCAGAAACTTAATATTCTAATTTCACACCGAGCCTGGCGAATTCTTGTCAGCTCCTCTCACCGATACTAAATTACACCCTTATCATGCCGGCCAGCATTTTCTATGCACCTCATATTACATTGATGAATGTACACCTGAACCCAATTAATAGTAATTAATATATGAACAGTCAGAATTTGTGGGAGGACTGCTGCAAGGCAGTGAGCAAAGGAAATCATTAAAGTAGTAATTGTTTAATGATTTTAGCGGTCTCTTTACCTTGCTCAGCAGCTAATTCTGCTCATCATCTTATTCGCTGTCATCTGATTAATATTTAGGGAGCATTCTGTGGAGGATGTTTGTGATAACACACAAGCCAACCATATTCTTAGGGCTCTGGATTGGCCTACATAGTGGAACTCCACTATTCCGCCTAGACAGCTGAAGTGCGCCTCAAAGATATCTTTCACTTCGGGTTTTGATGATGTTAGGCACATCTTCTGCTCTCTTCTCATTGGATAACGCCGAGGTGTTGTGATGAATGGCAACAAAGCCAATCACTTACTCCAGACGCCATCATTGGACTCTGCTTGACCGCTTGATTAAGGCTGGCACAGTTGTCAACTGTGATGCACGATCAATTGTACAAAGACTAAGGTTGGATACAACTGTGGCTTTATTGCAGTAAGATGTGTGGCCTCCCACAGCAGCTGCCGAAATGGCTGCTGAATAGAGGACACGCTCCTCCTACTGGGCAGAGCCAGCAGGCAGGGGCTACCGGCGAACCTGTAGTACAGGTCCTACCTTACATCACCTAATGCAGGTGTAACAGTGGTTTACCACAAACTGCAGAATGAATGAATCATGGGAGAGAAATGTGCAGCAATAGGCATGATTCTGCCCCCGTACTCACTGATGGCACACAGTTGGCCAGATGGATCCTGCCACATTAATCTACCTGTAACACTGGAGTCCAGTTACAGATCCCTCCCTGGAACAGGAGGTGCAAAGCTGCATGTCAGCTTCCTCCAAGTCTCTTCAGATATATTACGGTGCACAACACTGTATGATTGACAGCAGAGACCAGTCAGATTAAATCACACTTGCCTTTCATGCTTTCTCTAATCTTATCACCTCCTCTGTCAGAAAATACAAACTCTATCCCAAAGGAGTACCCATACATGGAAAGTAGATAGCTCTCTTAACAACAATGGAGGTAGTACCACATTTCAGAAGCTATCAGCAGATGGACAACTATTTCCAGTCCGTGCTGTTGTGTTATAAGATGACAATTGTGCAGGAACAGCACCCAGAATGCAACTTAAACGCCAAGTCCTTTTAAAAACAAGGGCACGACTATTGAAACGGGTATTTAGCCTTTTTTTAACAGTTCGTTCAAGGCATCAGAGCTTTGTTGCAAAGGCCAGCATATGTCACCCATTTCAAATTTCTCTTGAATGGTGGTGGTGAACAGCTGCCTTTCAGGTGTTATAGGTACACCCTCAGTGCTGATAGGGAGGGAGTTCCTGGATTTTGACTAAGCTAAAGTGACAGGATGGCGATATGGTTTCAATCCAGTAAAGTATGTGGTTTGGAATGGAACTTGTGGAATGGTGCCACAAGTTGCCCAGAAACCTGCCTTTTTCTCTGTAATGCTATTGTGTTTATTTGTACACAGTTGATTTAATGAAAAGATTGTGGGTGGGAAGATGCACAGTCCAGTACCTGGGATTAATCAATGTGTCACCAATAATACTCTGCAGCTCATCGACCTCTTTCTGAAAAATACATTAGTTAGTCAACGGTCTGAAGAACAAAAAAGCCTAAGATTGGTAACAATACAAAACCCCCAACAAAATTAAAGCACAGGTACAGCCTGGTACATTTGCAACCTGGGAATATGACTAACTGACTCATAAATCAGTGGGATGCTGCGCGATTGGAAAGCTGGCAGAGTGGAGACTTATGTGGAAAATTTCCCATACTTATATGGCAAATATCTTCTGATTCTAACAAAGATCTGGGGCGGGATTCTCTGCTCCCATCGCTGTCAATGATAATTCCCATTGAAGCCATCCCACACCACCAGGAAACCAATGGGACCAGAAAATCCCACCGGTGTGTACGGCCTGAGAATTCCGGCCCCCATTTCAAAGCAATTTAACTGGGTAGGTGATGAGCCATCAATTGCACGTGAGACGAGTTGCTGTACAAAAGTTAGGCTTTAATAAGCTAGAACTTAGCCCTGCGGTCGACTACAATAAATGGACGACCGCCGGGCGTTCTGACTATTTATACCTCGGTATGGAGGCGTGGTTAACTCAGCCTCTCGACCAATCGGAGAGCCATCACATGACTGGTCTCAACCAATCGGTCGAGAGGCACATGACCGACCAGGGCCAATGGTAAGCCGGTGTTCTGCACCAATGGCAGACAGCTATGCAAATCATACCACCACAGTAGGAAGATGTGTTCACTCTGGTTCAGTAACCAAGCCCCCCTCCCCAACCCTCCCACACGGTAGCAGGGGCGATTCATCTTTGGCTGCCAGCCGTATCCTCTGGTCCCGCCAATCATGGCTGGTCTGCCCCGCTGCCAGAGAACCCACCGCAGGAGGTGGCTTTTGGCGGGAAGATGATGCTGGCAGGAAGGGCGAGAGAATCTCTGCCATACAAATATTATCCCACATTTATTCACTTCAGTATTTTCGTATTTTGCTTTTATATCTTTAGAGCACTTTAGTTTCACTGCCCGATAATCCTTTCTTCTTGTTCTACAAAACGATAGACGTTGATTCAATAAATTAAGGTTCACTTCAGATGATTCAACTAAATGTGTGATTCTGGAATATCCATTTTGAAAGGAAATCTGGAATGAAAGATATATTGCAACGCTGGCCCGTACAGATTCTCCAATTTTACCTTCTCCTGCACTCCTGTTCAAAGATAACTTTTCAGCATAAATTCGACTCATTTGGTTAAATTGCTTCATTTTGTTTGAATAATTTATAGATAATTGCTGAGAGTCGTATTTTGAATTTTTCAAAGTTAGCAGTGAATTGTTTATAATATTTGGGATGCATAGCAAATCATTCAAATTGCATCTTTAATTTATTTTAGAGCAATGGCAATGAATGTTGCAGCCACCATTTGTGCTATCAAGGTTCTCTACATTAATTTTTAAATATCAGTGAAAGTCAAAATCAAATTACATTGCATCTCATTCAGCACTGTAACCAGTGCTCTGAATGCACTGATGTAGTAACCATGAGTAATCACTCTACAATGGGACCACAGATCTCCAGGCTATGTTATCGATGAGAGCCAGACATGCCGAACACCTTCTCCATGAACAATGCTTGTTTTAATATGTCTTTCATCTCGTATCTTGCTCTCACATTTTTTAAAACATCCATGCGAGTTGATCACAAGTACAGGAAGGAATCGCAAAGCCAGGAGATAGTTTTCATAATGTGATTCCATCCCCTAAATGAACGTGGTATTCATAGAGGAAAGGCAAATAGCAAACTAAAGCTCACTTCTAGATGAGCCTTGGATCATCAGCTCCCATTACACAAATCTCACACAGCCTGTGTCAACACACACCTCTTGGGACATTTAATGCCCCCTCTCCTGCCAAGATTTCAGGATTTCCCTAACTGCTGGGGGGATTGCTGAGAAAAGAGATCTGTCAAAGCTTTTTGTCTTACACTCATCAGACACTTTGCAAGAATACCAATATGAGGGGAAAACAACAATGCTTGGCAGTTTTCTGTCAGTTACTCTCACTCGTGCATTCTCCATGGCAACACCTCTACCAACCAGAATCTATTTGCCAATGAATCAGCATACAGTACAAATTGCTGATTTCCCCTTAAACTGGCACTCTTGCAAAGTGTCCTGATGAATTCACGATGAAACATTTTGACACATCTCTTTTCTCAGCAATACTCAGTGCTACCAATCAACCAGCTGCTGGGCGTGTTTATGCTTTGGTGATGCTGGCAGGCGTTGCTGGTGATGCCAATTAATTTCATAACATAGCCATGCCCCTCTGCTGGAGTGACACTGTCAAGATTTATCATGACATCTCTAGACCATGTACATGCACTGGCCAGAAGGTCTTGGCCAATCAGTGACAGTGGGGATTGTGGTTCGTCCACAGCGCTTACAGGAAAATCAGCAACACAGCAAAAAATTACAAGAATAGGAATGGAGGTAGAGCAGTGAAAAAGCACTTACATCAGGCAAGCTTACATAGTGGTTGTTGCGTAAACAGTGCTTGGCTATATAACTGCTTGAGATTCACTGTGTAAAGTGTATAATATATTCATTTACATCTAGATAGAACATTAATTCACAAGGGTACACAATGTACTTCACTAAATTGGCCTGGACCTTTATCTAGTTTTTGTCGCTATCACAATCCATATGGTTTGTGAAGAGGGTGGCGTCTGTAAATATTGTGATGCGCAAGGCATCACAGTTGTATGAAACAGGTAGAGTGGACCAGAGGGTGTTAATATTCCTGTCCATCATTCTTCACATGGTCATGTGTAAGTGAAGGGAGGCTATTCAATCTGTCAAGGAAAGGAATCCCCATTATCTTAACTAGTCACCTTCACTGGAAAGAAATAACTGAAAAACTTGACATGAGGAAGACAAAGTGTACAATAAATATTGAATCATTTTTAGATTAAATACTGCTGAGGTGAATCATTTGTTGCAGCACAAAGCTTATAATAAGTCCCTCAGATTTTTCACTCCAATCTCTTACAGCGTACCACAATTTTCCATTACCAATAAACTTCCCCTCCTCTCCCAGAGACCAGGGAAGGATGGCTTATGAATGAATCAGAGCAGTAACAAATCAAACACCTCTGAATAAAAAAGCCTTTGCCTCTTCATCTGTCAGAGCTCAAAGTGCACTAATTTAATATTGACAGACGATGTAAAGCCCCATTGACCTCAGGCAGAAATTTTCGGTCTTGGGCCAGGTGCGACCAGAAATCCTACTATAATAAAATGCATGTCTGAGGAGAGAGAGAGACACAAGGGCAGAAGGATTTACTGATTGAAAAGAATAAAAAAAAATGAACAAAATTTCAATCCATTCTTTCTTTGAACAACCTTTTTTGTTTCTAGTTGTCACTTTTCACGTTTCATTGCAACATAACCTTATTATTACACTGAAGCCCATCGGAGTCATAAAGAAACTCACATTAGCATTAAAATTCGCAAGCACAAACTGAGCTATAAAATTCTGACCAACACACAGTCTATAGAAATGCAACTCTAGCAGAGAATATTATATTCCGTCCAGTCAATTTATTGATTTATAACTAACCTATATTTTCATTACAACTTAGTTCACGTTAGAAACAAGACAGGAACAAAGGCAACTTTTGCTCAACTCTTAATTTTGTATGCTTAGAGGTGTGATATATTCGTGTTGGGATACAGAATATCTCAGGTTCGCCTTAGCAGTGCTCATCAGCAGCTCATGCATACAAAGCAACGTCTATAGCATTCATGTGACAGTTTTCCATTTCACATATCAGCCAACCTGTGGTTTCTCTCAGCAATGTGCCAATTTCACCATTAATTATTGTCAAATTGAAAATATTATTGACCAAGGTCCATTAATTCTGGACGCGAACTACCCAAACTCATTTAGCGTGCACCCAACAGAGAGAAAGATAATCATTCTACCAGTCTAAAATGGATTACAATCCCAGGTTAAGTGGTGGAATTCCAGTGTTGTGCCTAATGCACAATGTTTTTCCATCATCTACTTAAATATTACATCTCCGCAGAATACTAATATTTTCCTGAGAGCCTATTGGTGATCAAAGAAACCAAAGGCAGTCTTGACAGCGTATAGATTTATTCACAGAATGAATCATCACAAGTATGGGCGGCACGGTAACATAGTGGTTAGCACTGTTTCTTCACAGCGCCAGGGACCCGGGTTCGATTCCCGGCTTGAGTCACTCTCTGTGTTGAGTCTGCACATGGCCCCCATGTCTGCATGCGTGGGATTCCTCCGAGTGCTCCAGTTTCCTCCCACGATTCCGAAAGATGTGCTTGTTAGGTGAATTGGACATTCAGAATTCTTCCTCAGTGTACCCGAACAGGCGCCGGAATGTGGCGACTAGGGGCTTTTCACAGTAACTTCATTGCAGTGTTAATGTAAGCCTACTTGTGACACTAATAAAGATTATTTTTACATATCTCCCGACTCCGCTCAATTCTTGTGTCAGTAAGTCTTCACATGTTCTCAAGTGACCATCCAATCAATGCCCTTCACCTTGATGTACTTAAAGTCAGTTGATACATAACCACTGCTACTATTATTTTGACCTATGATGGAGTCAATTGTAGAGGAGACAGGCAAAATGCAGATTTACAACTATAATTCTCTGACTCTAAGTAGCAGTTTATTCCCAAAATTAATGATTGAAACTAGTCAAACCTCGGGTTTCAGAGTAAATTTGAGCTGGGGCAAAATATTTTTCCAAAGGGAGTAAGCAAAAGTTAGATAAGGAATGAATGTACCTAGCGTGGGTTACTTATAAAATATAGTATTTGGTAGTGGCTTAGGGATAGGTTATCATGGGCATCTTTGGCCTATTGTGCAATAATAAAACAGAGATGAAACAGATCTAAAAATGGGGCAACAGTAAAATAAGGACTTCTGGCTCTTATCATATTAATTTTTCTTATTTATGCCCTGCCACTAACTTTAATGAGGAGCACGTGGATAAAAAGCGAATACAGATAGTACTATGGACTTCTGAGGGTGGATTCACCAGTCAACATCGCACCGATTGGGAATTCCAGACGGGTGGAGAATGGAGGGTTTTGGGAAAAATGAATCTGATGGCCGGTGTCAAACCCGTTGCGATCCTCCAATCCCCACTGGTGGCCTTAGCAGACTACCTGCTGGTAGGATGCAAATCAAGCATTGAGACAAATTTAATATCAGTAACAGGCTCAATGCTCATGTCCCAACTCTCCCTTCATGCTCGGATCCCCAAAGCGGAAAATCCATCGGGCAGACTATGATGTCAGTTTGCACAAGCATAGCGCTGATGCCATGGATCCCGAGGTCGGTAAAGGGGGTCAGAGCACAACTGAGGTGACCCCAAAGTCCAATGGAATTCCCCGTCCCTCCCACAGTGCAATTCTTGCCCTCCCTCTTGACAAGTAGGGCCATTCTCCTTCCCCACCACGGGAATAACAGGTCATCCCCACAGCATGCAAGCATGAGGGTGGCCCAACACCCCCAACCAATCCCCCACAGCCTCCCCTATCAGACCCCCCCCAATCAAATACTCCATCAAATCTCCCATCAAACCTCCCCATCAGACCCCCCCATCAAATCTCCCATCAGTCACCATCATACCACCCATCAGACCCATCAGAGACTCCCATCAATTATCCCCATTAGAGATTCCCCATCAGACCATCCCATCAGTCGTCCCATTAAACAACCCATCAGAGGCCCTATCAGTTACCCCCATTAGAGAACGGATCCTGAGATCCCCTCCATCAGACCACCCATCAGGCTTCCCCACCAGACCCCCGCATCAGTCACCCCATCAGAAACCACATCAGATATCCCCATCTGACCTCCAATCACACCCCCATCACACACTCCCATTAGTTCCACCCCATGAGTCCGCCTATCAGTGCTCCCATCAGTTCCCCCCATCAGACAGCTCTATCAGAGACCCCCATTAGAGACTCCCATCAAACCCCCCCCCAATCAGAGAACTCCATCAGTCACCTCCATCAGAGAGCTCCATCAGTCACCCCTGCGTGAAAGCTGAAGAGCGGTCCAAGCAGTAGAGTGAAATTTCATTGCATTTTCACTGACCCTTCCCTGACATTAGATGCCTCAGTCAAAAATGTTCAAAGCAACAGCTTTTACAAATGTAAGATGTTTTCTCGAGAGCCAAATACATTTGAACGGATTTCAAATCCCTTGACAGCTTTTGAAATGCAAAACCCTCTCACCACATCAAAAGCAGCTAAGTGCTTTCTGCTGAGAAAAAAGAGAAAGTGAAAACACTGAACATTGTGTTTAACATCAATGGAGGGCTCTGTGTAACTAAAGCACCCCAAAACTGTTTTTATTGCACTCCCCCCTTGAGCCAAGGAACAACCTTCTATTGTCCTTTTTACTTTTGTAGTTGTGTACAAGCTTTTAATCATGTATGTACCATTACACACAAATCCATTCCCAGTCACTCGCCCAGCAAAAAACACTGAAATAAAAATATGATGCTTTATTCACTTATCTGTTCTCAGTGGGTGGTGGGCTCAGTTGTTGGCTGATTGTCAACTCTGACTCATTGAGAAGAGCTCAGAACTTTCCAAATTATTTGTCTTCTTTAACTGGTAAAAAGTGGTGGTGAGGGGGGTCATCAAACCCAACCCCCACCGAGGAGGTACACTCTCCTTATTATCTCCCATCATATCCAACAATTCCATGAATAATGGTGAGCAATTTAATTACAGGAGTGGAAAAACCATGTGTATTCATTAAGCTGGGCCTGATTCCGGAAGGAAATTTTAACATGAGTAAAGCTGCTGCGATTGGGTTTCGGAGATTTGGGGGATAAATGTACAAAATGTTCGAGTGCGTTGGAAAGTTGCCTCTGACCACCAGGGTTCAGGATTTTACTGAGGGACGGATGACCAATCATCTCCCCGGAGTCAGGTTGGTATTTTAATGTGTTTTTGAGATTAGCGACCTCAGATTTAGCCTGTTTTGCAAATTTGGCCATGGCCAGCTGGAAAAGCAATAGTTACCATGAAACAAGTATGGCTCCCTGGAAAGGCAAAGTGCCTTCACAGCATTCCTTATGGACCATGGGAAGCAGCAGTGTTCCTCGGTGGGGGTTGGGTTTGATGACCCCCCTCACCACCACTTCTGGATTGTTCCCTCCCACTGGGAGTCAAGGATCAAACCCCCTTTGGGATCAGAATACTTCTTCCTCAGATCAGGGAATTGGCTGGTATTTGGCCCTGCCCCCATCCCTGTTGGGGGCAGGGATTTAAACCTACCGAGTTGTGGAGACTCCTGCAGCTGGTAGTCAAGCTTGTCAATCAGGGAGTCTGCCACCTCTAGATCTATCAAGACCCCTCTGGCCTGCTGATTTACAATCATTCCAAATTAGATTATGATCAGCAAACTTGGGAAAATCTCTTGAAAACACTATAAGACTAGAAATGATCCCCATTATATATCATGCCAGTCAAATCTTTGCAGTTAGACAATGGTGGCTCCTGAACTGCATCTTGCATACTCTGACCCAACCAGACGATTATCCACTTCAAAAACTTTACTCCTATGCCATACCTTCTGGTTTGTTAAGGATTTTGTGGCCAGCATCACAGAACATCAACAGCATCCCCTATGGAAATGGTTCTGTGGTGTTGAACAACATAATACCTTTCAATTTACGCTCCAACATTGCCGACTGCTGTAACTGCTGATGCTTCATCAACTGGCCTTGCTGTATGTTCGTATACAACTTCAGAATTATAGCGACAGGCAAGAAATATTCTTTGCATCCAGAGCCTTAATGGTGACCGAGCGACACTATGCCACCATCAAGAAGGAAATACTGGCTGTTACATGATAGATTCCTGGATCAACTTCTGAGCTTGTCCTTCCAATTATAGAAGAGCATAAGACCCTCATTCCCCACTTGAGTTTCACGGAGATTGTTAAAGTGCCCCTACACATTCAGCGGCTTGATGCATTATCTATCTACATTCCAAGAAAGCCACGATCCAGAGCTACAATAGGCCAAGCTATTGCCTTGGGTTTCACACTAATCTCAGAAGTGGAAGCATTTTCGTCAGCTGTAATGAGTCTAGTGTGCATCTTCACCATAAAGCTCCAAGATCAAAGATGGATGAGGAATGTGTTCAAGTCCAGAACTTCTGCCTGCAACGGTGGTTTGAATATAGTGAGAGAACCTTTAAGAAATTGGTGTTTAAGAAATGCACAAAATTTACGAAATGGGTGTTTATCAGTGATGTCAGAGTGTGGGTGGAGCTTGGCGGTCTGTCAGCTTTTTACTTTTGTTTAAGGCTGTTTGCTGCAGGGTGTGTTTTAGTTTCGGTTTTAGTGTTGGAGCTGAAGCAACACAAAGCAGGTGTACTTTTGTTCTCTCTGCCATGAAAAGACTATGTCTTGATCATTTGGTGAATTCAGAATTATAAATGTTCTCAGTAGTGAATGCAAACCTAATGTGCTTCTGTTGAAAGGTGTTTCTTTTGTCTTCTGGGTGTTTTTTGGGAAGTTATTAAGAACTTAGTGTTGTATTCTTTGGGGGTTGTATTTGAATTGATGCTTGCTCAGATGTTCTCTGTATGTTTTACAAAGGTTAACTTGAGTTCATAGAATAAACATTGTTTTGCTTTAAAACATACTTTTCCATTTCTACTCTACCACACCTGTAGAGTGGGCCGTGTGCTCCCCATACCACAATCTATTAAAAGTTGTAGGTCAGGTGAACTCAATGATACACTTTGGGGTTCTCTAAACAGTGGCCCATAACAAATTGGGGGCTCATCCGGGATAAGTCTATCTATTGGATGGGCTTAGTGAACTTAAAGGCAGTGAGGGGGGAGCATATTGTGGTTGCTTTTCAGGTGTGGTATTCCAGTTTAAGTAGGGAGCGTGTTGTGGACAATGGCTCTTTCAGAGGCTCAGAGGTTTTTGGGGGTGGAGGCGGTCACACGCGGTACCTTATGGACAAAGACTAAAAGCAGACTGTTAGATTTGGCAAAAGCATTGCAGTTAACATTCCCTGACAAAATGCAGAAAGATGAGGCAACTATGGTGGTGGCTAAGCATTTAA
Source organism: Scyliorhinus canicula (assembly GCF_902713615.1). Taxonomy (NCBI): domain Eukaryota; kingdom Metazoa; phylum Chordata; class Chondrichthyes; order Carcharhiniformes; family Scyliorhinidae; genus Scyliorhinus; species Scyliorhinus canicula. The sequence goes on along the minus strand of NC_052160.1, from coordinate 102,487,007 downwards.
AGTTGCCTGCGATACAGTTTGACTCATTGGAAATGGCAAAAATTCAGTTACAAATTAAACAAATGGAACATGAGAAAGAATTAAAGCAGCTTGAATACGAAAGAGTGGAAAAAGAAAGAGAGTGAGAGGAAAAAGAAAAGGAGAGAGAAGAAAGGAGAAAATAAAGAATAGCCCAAGCAGAACAAAAAGAAAGAGAAAGGGAGATACAGATCAGGGAACAAGATAAAGAGAGAGAGTTTGAACTTCAGAAAATGGCCATGAAACATGACAGTCAGTTAGAATTGGCAGACGTAAAGGGGAACATACAGTTGGATGATACTGATGAGGATAGTGAGAAAGAGCATTAAAGTCGAAGGCTTGGTGGGAATCTATTTAAATATGTCCAAGCATTGCCAAGGTTTGACGAGGAGGAGGTAGGAGCCTTTTCATTTCATTTGAGAAGGTGGATAAACAAATTAAATGGCCACAGGACATGTGGGTATTACTGATTCAAACAAAGCTGGTAGGTAGGGCTACTGAAGTGTTTGCATCACTACCGGAGGAGGTATCTGGGACGTATGAGGAGGTGAAAAAATCCATCTTAAGTGCATATAAACTAGTGCCTGAAGCTTACTGACAAAGGTTTAGAAATTTAAGGAAAGAATTTGGTCAAACATACGTATGGAGTTTGAAAGGCTCAAACAATAATTTTGATAGGTGGATAAGGGCTTTGAAAATAGACCAAACGTATGAAGCACTCAGAGAAACTATATTTTTGGAGGAGTTTAAAAATTCGATTCCTGATGTAGTGAGAACTCAATGTAGAGAGTTAAAATTGCGAGGTTAGCAGCAGAAATGACAGATGGTTATGAATTAGTTAATAAATCATAAATTTGTTTCCAACATCAGTTTCAGCCTGTGAGGGGTAGAAACTAGGGATATGAGAAATACTCAAGTGGTAAAAGTAAAGGTGATATGATGGGAGATAATAAGGAGAGTGTACCTCAGATTAGAAAAGAAATCCAGGAGGGTGGAAGAGACATGAAAAGTTTCAAATGTTTTCACTGTAATAAACTAGGCCATGTAAAGTCACAGTGTTGTTGGTTGAAGAAAAGCACTGGGAAGGCTGATGTGGTAAAACAGGATAAGACAGTGGGGTTTGTTAAAGTGGTAAAGGAAAGCCCAAGTGAAGCGAAGGAGATGCAAAAGATTGTACAGCCTGATCAAGAGGTGATTGATAAGAAGGTGCCAGATGTCTTTAAAGAATTTACTTGTCTGGGTAAAGTTTACTCATGTGTATCAGGAGGAGCAGGTAAAGAAGTCACAATTTTAAGAGATACGGAAGCCAGTCAATTTTTAATGGTAAGAGATGAGCAGTTATGTAGTTTGGAAAGAATGTTGCCAGAAAATAGAACATAGAACATAGAACGATACAGCGCAGTACAGGCCCTTCGGCCCTCGATGTTGCACCGACATGGAAAAAATCTAAAGGCCATCTAACCTACACTATGCCCTTATCATCCATATGCTTATCCAATAAATTTTTAAATGCCCTCAAAGTTGGCGTGTTCACTACTGTTGCAGGTAGGGCATTCCACGGCCTCACCACTCTTTGCGTAAAAAACCCACCTCTGACCTCTGTCCTATATCTATTACCCCTCAATTTAAGGCTATGTCCCCTCGTGCTAGCCACCTCCATCCGCGGGAGAAGGCTCTCGCTGTCCACCCTATCTAACCCTCTGATCATTTTGTATGCCTCTATTAAGTCACCTCTTAACCTTCTTCTCTCTAACGAAAACAACCTCAAGTCCATCAGCCTTTCCTCATAAGATTTTCCCTCCATACCAGGCAACATCCTGGTAAATCTCCTCTGCACCCGTTCCAAAGCTTCCACGTCCTTCCTATAATGAGGCGACCAGAACTGTACGCAATACTCCAAATGCGGCCGTACTAGAGTTTTGTACAACTGCAACATGACCTCATGGCTCCGGAACTCAATCCCTCTACCAATAAAGGCCAACACACCATAAGCCTTCTTCACAACCCTATCAACCTGGGTGGCAACTTTCAGGGATCTATGTACATGGACACCGAGATCCCTCTGCTCATCCACACTACCAAGAATTATACCATTAGCCAAATATTCCGCATTTCTGTTATTCTTTCCAAAGTGAATCACCTCACACTTCTCCACATTAAACTCCATTTGCCACCTCTCAGCCCAGCTCTGCAGCTTATCTATGTCCCTCTGTAACCTGCAACATCCTTCCGCACTGTCTACAACTCCACCGACTTTAGTGTCGTCTGCAAATTTACTCACCCATCCTTCTGCGCCCTCCTCTAGGTCATTTATAAAAATGACAAACAGCAACGGCCCCAGAACAGATCCTTGTGGTACGCCACTCGTAACTGAACTCCATTCTGAACATTTCCCATCAACTACCACTCTCTGTCTTCTTTCAACTAGCCAATTTCTGATCCACATCTCTAAATCACCCTCAATCCCCAGCCTCCGTATTTTCTGCAATAGCCGACCGTGGGGAACCTTATCAAACGCTTTACTGAAATCCATATACACCACATCAACTGCCCTACCCTCGTCTACCTGTTCAGTCACCTTCTCAAAGAACTCGATAAGGTTTGTGAGGCATGACCTACCCTTCACAAAACCATGCTGACTGTCCCTAATCATATTATTCCTATCTAGATGATTATAAATCGTATCTTTTATAATCCTCTCCAAGACTTTACCCACCACAGACGTTAGGCTCACCGGCCTATAGTTACCGGGGTTATCTCTACTCCCCTTCTTGAACAAAGGGACCACATTTGCTATCCTCCAGTCCTCTGGCACTATTCCTGTAGCCAATGATGACCTAAAAATCAAAGCCAAAGGCTCAGCAATCTCTTCCCTGGCTTCCCAGAGAATCCTAGGATAAATCCCGTCCGGCCCCGGGGACTTATCTATTTTCACCTTGTCCAGAATTGCCAACACTTCTTCCCTACGCACCTCAATGCCATCTATTCTAATAGCCTGGGCCTCAGCATTCTCCTCCACAATATTATCTTTTTCTTGAGTGAATACTGACGAAAAGTATTCATTTAGTATCTCGCTTATCTCCTCAGCCTCCACACACAACTTCCCACCACTGTCCTTGACTGGCCCTACTCTTACCCTAGTCATTCTTTTATTCCTGACATACCTATAGAAAGCTTTTGGGTTTTCCTTGATCCTACCTGCCAAAGACTTCTCATGTCCCCTCCTTGCTCGTCTCAGCTCTCTCTTTAGATCCTTCCTCGCTTCCTTGTAACTATCAAGCGCCCCAACTGAAACTTCACGCCTCATCTTCACATAGGCCTCCTTCTTCCTCTTAACAAGAGATTCCACTTCTTTGGTAAACCACGGTTCCCTCGCTCGACCCCTTCCTCCCTGCCTGACTGGTACGTACTTATCAAGAACATGCAATAGCTGTTCCTTGAACAAGCTCCACATATCCAGTGTGCCCAACCCTTGCAGCCTACTTCTCCAACCAACACATCCTAAGTCATGTCTAATGGCATCATAATTGCCCTTCCCCCAGCTATAACTCTTGCCCTGCGGGGTATACTTATCCCTTTCCATCACTAACGTAAAGGTCACCGAATTGTGGTCACTGTTTCCAAAGTGCTCACCTACCTCCAGATCTAACACCTGGCCTGGTTCATTACCCAAAACCAAATCCAATGTGGCCTCGCCTCTTGTTGGCCTGTCAACATATTGTGTCAGGAAACCCTCCTGCACACATTGTACAAAGAACGACCCATCTAATGTACTCGAACTATATCTTTTCCAGTCAATATTTGGAAAGTTAAAGTCTCCCATAACAACTACCCTGTTACTTTCGCTCTTTTCCAGAATCATCTTTGCCATCCTTTCCTCTACATCCCTAGAACTATTAGGTGGCCTATAGAAAACTCCCAACAGGGTGACCTCTCCTTTCCTGTTTCTAACCTCAGCCCATACTACCTCAGAAGAAGAGTCCCCATCTAGCATCCTTTCCGTCACCGTAATACTGTCCTTGACTAGCAGCGCCACACCTCCCCCTCTTTTGCCCCCTTCTCTGAGCTTACTAAAACACCTAAACCCCGGAACCTGCAACAACCATTCCTGTCCCTGCTCTATCCATGTCTCTGAAATGGCCACAACATCGAAGTCCCAGGTACCAACCCATGCTGCCAGTTCCCCTACCTTATTTCGTATACTCCTGGCATTGAAGTAGACACACTTCAAACCACCTACCTGAACACTGGCACCCTCCTGTGAAGTCAAATCTGTGCTCCTGACCTCTATACTCTCAATCTCCCGTACCCCAAAACTACAATCCAGGTTCCCATGCCCCTGCTGAATTAGTTTAAACCCCCCCAAAGAGCACTAACAAATCAGGGTGAGAGGAGTAGTGTTCAATTATATCAGTAAGGTTGGAAAGTCCAGTGAAGAGTGGTGAAGTGGTAGTAGGAGTAATAGAGAAACTATCTTGTCCAGGAATACAGTTTATCTTGGGTAATGATACAGCTGGATCGCAGGTGGGAGTGATGCCTACTGTGGTTGATAAGCCAGTGGAAAATCAAACAACATCCATGCAGACTTAACCCTTTAAAATTGGCACAGGTTAACAAAGAGATTGAGAGTATGCTTAAAAATGGCATAATTGAAGTGGGTTGTAGCCAATGGAGCTCACCCATAGTGATGGCACCAAAACCAGACAGTACCCAACAGTTGTGTGTGGACTATAGAAAGGTTAACGCAGTTACAAGAACAGACTCTTATCCTATCCCACCTTTGGAGGATTGCATTGAGAAAGTGGGACAATGAGCTTTTATTTCCAAACTGGATTTACTTAAAGGTTACTGGTAGGTACCATTATCTGAAAGGGCAAAGGAGATTTCAGCTTTTGTGACTCCAAATGGTATATACCAATTCAAAGTTATGCCATTTGGCATGAAAAACGCCCCAGCAACATTTCAACGGTTAACTAACAAAAGTCCTTTCATGATTACCCAATTGTGCGGTATACATCGACGATCTGGTAATTTTCAGCCTAACATGGACAGAACATTTGAAACATCTGATGGAGTTATTCGATTGACTTCAGGAGGCGGGTTTAGTGATAAACCTAGCCAAAGGTGAATTTGGAAAAGCCCAAGTCACTTTCCTTGGCCATACAATCGGACAGGGTTGAATGGTCACACGGGATGTGAAACCAACAGTTATTGAGGAGTTTCCAATACCCTCAAGATGAAGGGAAATAATGCAATTTCTTGGCATGAGTGGATTTGATCGAACATTTGTGCAAAAGTTTTGTGATTGTTCCACTGATGGACCTGCTGAAGAAACGTTGAAAATTTCAGTGGACAGCGAAATTTCAACAGGCATTTGATGTCCTGAAAGCTGTGATAACCATTGCTCCTGGGTTGGAGAATTACAAGGGACTCTGCGATCAGATTAAACTAAAGTATCTGACTTTAAAGAGGCATGCCGTGGCTTGGAGTAATGGTTGGATCGTGCAGAGAACTTCTTGTTCAATGAGACTGTCAATCGAGAAACATTTCAATTGGAGGAAGACGAACAAGAAAAAGGACTATATTATTATACCTGTTTGTGTGTGTTGTTTTTTTGAAACGAAAAAGTATATTTACTGTGTGCATTTCTTAAAGGACAGTAAAAAGGTGAAAAATGAAACCATCTTGAAGTTGATGGGTTTTTTTTTCGTGGGGGGAGGTGTCATATGAGAATACCTTTAAGAAATGGGTGTTTAGAAATGTACCTTTAAGAAATGGGTGTTTATCAGTGATGTCAGAGTGTGGGTGGAGCTGGGCTGTCTGTCAGCTTTTTACTTTCATTTTAGACTGTTTGCTGCAGGATGTGTTTTAGGTTCGTGTTTTGTGGTGGAGCTGAAGCCAGACAAAGCAGGTGCACTGCTGTTCTCTCTGCCTTGAAAAGACTATCTCTTGATCATTTGGTGAATTCAGAATTCTAAATGTTCTCAGTAGTTCCCGTTCCCATACCAGCCTCCCCGGACAGGCGCCGGAATGTGGCGACTAGGGGCTTTTCACAGTAACTTCATTGAAGCCTACTCGTGACAATAAGTGATTTTCATTTAATTTTCATTAGTGAATGTAAACCTAATGTGCTTCTGTTAAATGTGTTTCTTTTGTTCTCTGGATGTTATTTGCGAAGTTATTAAGGATTACTTAGTGTTGTATTCTTTGGGGGTTGTATTTGAATTAATGATTGCTAAGATGTTCGCTGTATGTTTTAAAAAGGTTAACTTGAGTTCATAGAATAAACATTGTTTTGCTTTAAAAAATACTTTTCCATTTTTGCTGTGCCACACCTGTAGAATGGGCCGTGTGCTCCCCATACCATAATCTATTGAAAGTTGTGGGTATGTGAATTTCAAGATACACTTTGGGGTTCTCTAAACCCTGACCCATAACAATAATGCAGCTGACCAGCCAGCTCACCTTTAAATACCACGAGTATCATGGACTCTACCATAGTGGACGACCTCTTAGTTTTTGATCACTCCTTGGTCATTCCCCAGTCCATGCGAGAGGAGACCCTGTGCAGGTTCCATGAAGGCCACTTTGAAACGTGGAAAGCATGAGCACTGCAATCTGTGTGGTGGGCGAGCATCACACAGGGTGTTCAAGGTTGTGTCCTACCCTGTCAGACCTGCCACATTAACAGCCAGACACCCAGGGAAACTCTGGTGCCATCCAGTTTTCCACATCGGCCTTTGCAGAAATTGGGGCTTCTCCTACTTAGTTATCAAGGTAAGAAGTCTTACAACACCAGGTTAAAGTCCAACAGGTTTGTTTCAAACACGAGCTTTCGGAGCACGGCTCCTTCTTCAGGTGAATGGAAAGGCTTGTTCCAGAAATGTTTATATAGACACAGTCAGAGATGCCCCGGAATGCGAGCACCTGCAGGCAATCAAATCATCAAAGATGCAGAGAGAGAGGTAACTCCAGGTTAAAGAGGTGTGAATTGTCCCAAGCCAGTTCAGTCGGTAGGCCTCTGCAAGTCCAGGCTTGTTGGTGGGGGCCGAATGTAATGCGACATGAATCCCAGATCCCGGTTGAGTCCGCATTCATGCGTGCGGAACTTAGCTATAAGTTTTTGCTCAGCAATTTTGCGTTGTCGCGTCTCCTGAAGGCCTCCTTGTAGAATGCTGACCCGGAGATCAGAGGCTGAATGTCCTTGACTGCTGAAGTGTTCCCCAACTGGAAGGGAACAGTCCTGCCTGTTGATAGTCGCACGATGCCCGTTTATTCGTTGTCGCAGTGTCTGCATGGTCTCGCCAATGTACCACGCTTCGGGACATCCTTTCCTGCAGCGTATGAGGTAGACTACATTGGTCGAGTCGCACGAGTATGCGCCGCGTACCTGGTGGGTGGTGTTTCCACGTGTAATGGTGGTGTCCATGTCGATGATCTGGCATGTCTTGCAGAGATTACCCTGGCAGGGTTTTGTGGTGTTGTGGTTGCTGTTCTGAAGGCTGGGTAATTTGCTGCAAACAATGGTTTGTTTGAGGTTGCGCGGTTGTTTGAAGGCCAGTAGTGGGGGTGTGGGGATAACCTTGGCAAGATGTCCATCCTCGCTGATGATGTGTTGGAGGCTGCGAAGAAGATGTCGTAGTTTCTCCGCCCCAGGAAAGTACTGGACGATGAAGGGTACTCTGTCAGTGGTGTCCCGTGTTTGTCTTCTGAGGAGGTCGGTGCGGTTTTTTGCTGTGGCGCGGTGGAACTGTCGATCAATGAGTCGAGCGCCATATCCCGTTCGTATGAGGGCATCTTTCAGCATCTGTAGGTCTCTGTTGCGCTCCTCCTTGTCTGAGCAGATCCTGTGTATACGGAGGGCTTGTCCATAGGGGATGGCTTCTTTAATGTGTTTCGGGTGAAAGCTGGAGAAGTGGAGCATCGTGAGATTATCTGTGGGCTTGCGGTAAAGCGAGGTGCTGAGGTGACCGTCCTTGATGGAGACGAGTGTGTCCAAGAATGGAACTGAATTTGGAGAATAGTCCATGGTGAGTTTGATGGTGGGATGGAACTTATTGATGTCATCGTGTAGTCGTTTCAGTGATGTCTCGCCGTGGGTCCAAAGGAAAAAAATGTCATCGATGTATCTGGTGTATAGCATCGGTTGAAAGTCCTGTGTGGTGAGGAAGTCCTGTTCAAACTTGTGCATGAAGATGTTGGCATATTGAGGTGCAAATTTGGTCCCCATGGCTGTTCCGTGCGTCTGGATGAAGAATTTGTTGTCGAAGGTGAAGACGTTGTGGTCTAGAATGAAACGGATGAGTTGCAGAATTGCGTCTGGAGATTGGCAGTTGTCGGTGTTGAGGACTGAGGCTGTTGCAGCAATGCCGTCGTCATGGGGGATGCTGGTGTAGAGTGCCGAGACATCCATTGTGACGAGGAATGTTCCTGGTTCAACTGGTCCATGGGTGCTGAGTTTCTGTAGGAAGTCCGTCGTGTCGCGACAGAAGCTGGGTGTACCTTGTACGATGGGTTTCAAGATGCCCTCGATGTGGCCAGAGAGGTTCTCACACAGGGTCCCATTGCCTGAAACGATAGGACGGCCTGGTGTGTTGGCCTTGTGTATTTTCGGGAGGCAGTAGAGATCTCCAATGCGGGGATTACGTGGGATGAGAGCACGTAGGGTGTTCTGAAGGTCTGGATCTAAGGTCTTGATCAGTCTGCTGAGTTGGCGGATGTGTTCCTTGGTTGGATCTGCGGGTAACTGCCTGTAGTGTTCCTGGTTGTCGAGTTGTCGGTATACTTCTTTGCAGTAGTCTGTTCTGTTCAGTATGACGGTGGCCCCTCCTTTGTCTGCTGGTTTGATGACGATGTTGCGGTTGGTCTTGAGAGTGCGGATGGCGTTGCGTTGTGCTTGGGTGATGTTTGAGGCTGCCTTGTGATTGCGAGTGATGAATCTGGCATTGACACGACTTCTGACGGCTTGAGCATACATGTCGAGTCTAGGGCAGCGGCCTTCCGGAGGGGTCCAATTTGACTCTTTCCTTTTCGGTTGCTGCACTGCAGATCTCGCGGTCTGCTGTTCCGGTTCATTGGTCGTGTCCCTGGGTTCGCTGTCGGCCTCTTGGGGTCTGTGGAAGAATTCCCGGAGCCTCATTCGCCTGATGAATTCCTCCGTATCTGCCGCGAGACTGATGGGGTCCATTTTGGTGGTGGTGCAGAAATTGAGCCCTCTGCTGAGGACTTCGATTTCGTCTGGTTGAAGGGTGTAGTCTGACAAGTTGACAATGGGCCATGGGGACCAAATTTGCACCTCAATATGCCAACATCTTCATGCACAAGTTTGAACAGGACTTCCTCACCACACAGGACTTTCAACCGATGCTATACACCAGATACATCGATGACATTTTTTTCCTTTGGACCCACGGCGAGACATCACTGAAACGACTACACGATGTCATCAATAAGTTCCATCCCACCATCAAACTCACCATGGACTATTCTCCAAATTCAGTTCCATTCTTGGACACACTCGTCTCCATCAAGGACGGTCACCTCAGCACCTCGCTTTACCGCAAGCCCACAGATAATCTCACGATGCTCCACTTCTCCAGCTTTCACCCGAAACACATTAAAGAAGCCATCCCCTATGGACAAGCCCTCCGTATACACAGGATCTGCTCAGACAAGGAGGAGCGCAACAGAGACCTACAGATGCTGAAAGATGCCCTCATACGAACGGGATATGGCGCTCGACTCATTGATCGACAGTTCCACCGCGCCACAGCAAAAAACCGCACCGACCTCCTCAGAAGACAAACACGGGACACCACTGACAGAGTACCCTTCGTCGTCCAGTACTTTCCTGGGGCGGAGAAACTACGACATCTTCTTCGCAGCCTCCAACACATCATCAGCGAGGATGGACATCTTGCCAAGGTCATCCCCACACCCCCACTACTGGCCTTCAAACAACCGCGCAACCTCAAACAAACCATTGTTTGCAGCAAATTACCCAGCCTTCAGAACAGCAACCACAACACCACAAAACTCTGCCAGGGTAATCTCTGCAAGACATGCCAGATCATCGACATGGACACCACCATTACACGTGGAAACACCACCCACCAGGTACGCGGCGCATACTCGTGCGACTCGACCAATGTAGTCTACCTCATACGCTGCAGGAAAGGATGTCCCGAAGCGTGGTACATTGGCGAGACCATGCAGACACTGCGACAACGAATAAACGGGCATCGTGCGACTATCAACAGGCAGGACTGTTCCCTTCCAGTTGGGGAACACTTCAGCAGTCAAGGACATTCAGCCTCTGATCTCCGGGTCAGCATTCTACAAGGAGGCCTTCAGGAGACGCGACAACGCAAAATTGCTGAGCAAAAACTTATAGCTAAGTTCCGCACGCATGAATGCGGACTCAACCGGGATCTGGGATTCATGTCGCATTACATTCGGCCCCCACCAACAAGCCTGGACTTGCAGAGGCCTACCGACTGAACTGGCTTGGGACAATTCACACCTCTTTAACCTGGAGTTACCTCTCTCTCTGCATCTTTGATGATTTGATTGCCTGCAGGTGCTCGCATTCCGGGGCATCTCTGACTGTGTCTATATAAACATTTCTGGAACAAGCCTTTCCATTCACCTGAAGAAGGAGCCGTGCTCCGAAAGCTCGTGTTTGAAACAAACCTGTTGGACTTTAACCTGGTGTTGTAAGACTTCTTACTGTGCTCACCCCAGTCCAACGCCGGCATCTCCACATCTTAGTTATCAAGGCAAGACGTACCTCATTGCTGTAGATTATTACTCTAGTAGACTGGAAGTAGTCAGACTCTATGCCACTACTGCAGATTCAGTGATCAGATGCAGACTCAGTAATTGACTTTGTATATGTCGTACGTAGTGGACAATTGGGAGGTCAGTTAGATCAGTTGGCTGGACAGCTGTCCGTGATGTGGAGCAGACACCAACAGCGCGGGTTCAATTCCTGCACTGACTGAAATTATTCATAAAATCCCTGCCTTCTCAACCTTGCCAGTTGCCTGAGGTGTGGTGACCCTCAGGTTACATCATCACCATTCAGCTCGCTCTATGTTCCTCTGGGATTGTGGCAACATTTACATTTTATTTTACATAGTGTGTTTTTGAGTAGGCGCATCTCCTCTGAATCTCCTACACCGAGCCTCGAGCACATATTGTACATATTTGCTTAAAACTGGTTTATTTACACTATTATATATTGTACATATTGCAAATAAACCAGTTTTAAGCAAATACTTGAATCAAGCTATGGATCCTCTATAAGGTACAAAACCTAGTGACATAACGATAATGTCCCTGGATTTATAATCCAGAGACCCAAGTTAATGTTCTGGGGCGAGGGGTTCAAATCCCACCATGGAAGCTAGTGGAATTTAAATGGGATGGGAGTGTGTGCCAGAGCTCCTCAGTTCCTGGGAGGGGGGAGGGTGCCCCAAATCTGAAGGGGCCTAACCCTAACCCTAAACATTGAGGCTGGGTGTGAAAATAGGGGCCTGGCAAACTTCACGCCGGAGGCACTGTCACCGTGAAATTGCATCTGGGGCGGGGTGGGCGGGATCCCATCCACTCAACCTGCCAGGTGGCAGCGTAAAGCTGATCAGGAAAACCCGGATAGGTTCCTGGTCTCAGACATCACAAACATTAACGCAGAATCCATTAATTCAAGAGGGAAACAATCTGCCAAGGGATTCTATCCGAGTCGCTATTCATTGAGAGCTGCTATAAAATGGAAATTTTGAAACAAGGAGCCTGGTAGACACAGGTAAAGCTAATGTTTAAAATCAGTTTCCGAAGAAAAATGTATAGAATTGCAATTGAGTTAAAATAATAAAAACACAAAGAGGTGGGAAATAGAAAAAAAAACAGAATCTAGTACAAAAAAGAAAATACCAACGTTTTAAAATTTTGTTTGTAATCTTTCCAGCGTTTAGCCTAGTTACATAAGAAAAATTTACAACATAAAAAGCTGTTGTGACACCAGTAAAGGTTTTTTTAGGGCAACACAATATCCTGTTTGATTCATGGCACAATGTTTGTGCCTCACGGGCCAAATCCATCAACTTTCCCACATGCTTGTTCAAACTGAACATGGTTGTACACAGTCTCAAGAGTCCTATTTGATGCTGTGCTGAGCTTCAAATATCAAATCTACCCCACAAGAAGACTGGCTCTTTGAATTCCTACAATGCTGTTTCTCTATGTCCAACTCTGTACCATCCCTGCTGAATCCTTCATTAATGCCTGTGTCACCTCACAGTAAGATTTCTTCATTGTTCTCCTGATACTTCACCCTACATAATATTTAACTCATCCTAAAATTGGCTGATTAGATCGCCAAAAAGCTGGCATATGCACAAGGCGCTGAATGGCCTCTTCCTATGCTGTATTATTCTATGATTCCACTTTACAACTAATGCAGGATGAGTGGAATTTCCTGACCGTGCTGGCAATCAATCTATGGGTTACATTTATTTCTATATTTAGTCTCATTCAGTTTCAGACTAATAATCTCAATTTATTGTTCGGAGATTAATAAAGGCCTACATCTGACCAGGCTGACACAAAGCCATAGCTGTACAGCTTTTAATTTCTCTTCCCAGATAATTCCACCCCTCCTCACTCCCGATAATTGACATTGTTCAGACACACTGAACCTAACTGTCATTTGTTTGATTCCCGAATGCATGTTATCTGATCCAGTGTAATCCAGGGTTTGAACATGTAGCCTTCACCATTTAATGTATATGGCCACCTACTCCTTTTCAAATGACTGGACAATCGCAGAGCCCTTCAAAGAAACGTGGGAACATAAGCATTGTTCGATAAAAAAGACAACCAATCATCTGGTTCATCTTCTATCATCCAGTTACATGATTGATCTTTTACAGCATTTGTTGAAAGAAATAATCTTAATGCATTATAAGCCTTCAAAATCTGAACTTTATAAATAACTCTGACTTGCTGTGCGGTAGGCTGCAAGACTGCAGCACATTATAAGGTCAGGGCTGCATTACTTGTGAGGTCAGCTGAGATTTTCAGTACTTGATGCGAAAAGATGAACAGCATGAGGAGCCAGTGCTGCTTGCAGCTTGCTAAGAATGCGCACACAACATGATATAACTGACTGTAAATAATTTGTGGCACAAATGTTGACGCCAATTAATGTGCACGACTTATGGGTGCATAGGTAATTTAACATATTCCGTGATTGTTAATGGGCTTGGTATTATTGTCAGTGGGCAATAACATTTTATTGCCGACCGTCTATCTCCCTACATAATGTTGGTTATCTATCAGATTATGCAAATTAGCATTCAGCAGAATCTTGGCATTGTTTATTTCGTAAATACAGCCACAGCCTATAGAAGGTTGACTGAACAGCTAAATACAAGCTGTGTTTCAACAATGGCACAAAAATTGCATTCATCTAACACCTTTAATGTAGGAAAATGTCCCAAGGGGCTTCAGGGGGTGTAATCAAACGTGAACCAAAACCCGGCCAAAGAGTGCGGCACGGTGACAGAGTGGTTAGCACTGCAGCCTCACAACACCATGGACCCGGGTTCAATTCCGGCCTTGGGTGACTGTGTGGAGTTTCTCCCCACATCTGCATGGGTTTCCTCTGGATGCTCCGGTTTACTGCCAAAGATATGCAGGTTAGGTGAATTGACCACGCTAAATTGCCCCTAGTGTTCAAAGATGTGCAGGTTGGGTAGGGGTACGGGGATAGAGCGGGATGCAGTGCAAACTAGTTGGGCTGAATGGCCTCCTTCTGTACTGTAGGGATTCTATGATTAGGGCAGTTCACCAAACGTTTGGTAAAACAGAAGCATCTTCAAGGAAAAAAGATATGGGAAGAGTTTAAGCGAGGAATTCTAGAACATAAGATGGCAAGCATGGTTCCCACTGATTGCACTAAATTAATTTCAGGGATGCGCAAGAGGTTAGAACTGCTGGAATAAAGCATTATCGGATGTTTCTGTGGCTGGGGGAGGTTACAGAGAAATGGAGAGGTGAAGAGGCCATGGATATAGTTGATGGAACAAAGGGCAACGGAAATTGAACTCCAGCCTACGTTCTTTTCCCATCAGGGACAAGCCTCCAATGGCAACTGAGCTTTGACAAGTTATTTTTTTTTCAAATGCTGCTGTGGAACAAACGTCAGTCTTTGTCAGCTTTTATATGACTTGAATTTTAAATAATCTAAATTTGAGAGATGAAGGGCGAAATTCTCCGCCCCCCACGACGGGTGGGAGAATAGCGGGAGGGCCTTCCCGACATTTTTGCCGCCCTCCCGCTATTCTCCCCCCCCCCCCCCCCCGCCGAAGTCCCGACCCGAATCGCTGCCGCCGTTTTTTTACGGCCGGCAGCGATTCTCAGCTGTTAGATGGGCCGAAGTCCCAGCCCTTTACGCCGTTTTTACGAACGGCAAACACACCTGGTCTTGCCGTTCGTAAAAACGGCGTGACTAACTCGCTATTAATAACCATGGCACCGATTGGCACAGCCGTACCACGGCCGTGCCAAGGGTGCCATGGGCCCACGATCGGTGCCCACCGATCGCGGGCAGCGGGCCCGATGCCCGCGCACTACTTGTCCTTCCGCCGCCCCGCAGTATCCATTCGCGGGGCGGCTGAGGGGCAACCCGGCCCGTGCATGCGCGGGTTTCGCGCAAAAACGCGATGACGTCACCCGCGCATGCGCGGGTTGGAGTCTTCCAAACTGCGCATGCGCGGCTGACGTCATATGACGCGTCAGCCGGCGCTAACTCCGGCAAGCGGGCTTAACGATTTTCGTTAAGCCCGTCTTGCCGGAGCCTACGGCGTCGGGCTGGTAGCCCCGACCGGGGACCAGAATCGGTCCGCGGTCGGGAAGGGGCGCGCTGCCGTAAAACCCGCCCGGGTTTTACGCCAGCTTTACGATTTCTCCCGTTTTGGGAGAATCGCGCCCGAAGTGTCTGGCCTATTAATTCACCTGATTAGCCCATTCTATTCGGTAGCAACAAATGGCAAGATGTTAGATAAATCACAACATCAGATGTCCATCATTTTCACCATTAATATTCAGTTTAAACTAAGGAGTATCCAGGGCAATATTCAATTTGTTCAAGTAAAACATTGTAACCTTTCCACTGCTATAGAAATATTGCTGCGTTATTTGAGAAGTTCTGTCAATTCTTTATTGTATAATAGCAGTCAAAGCATTTACTGAATGTCATGGGGACAGTTGTTACTTTAATCATTATTGGGTCAAAGATTTGAAAATTCTGAGTAACATTTCAAAGTTTTTCTGAGTTCAAAGGCTTGCTCAATGGGAAAAGCAGATTCTGCCTCAATGGGCAGAGGTAATGTTTTCAGACCCTATAATCTGTTAGCCTGCAACCAATGTTGGCAAGGTTCCAGCTACTGAGATGTGTAGCTCGAGTTGGGAAATTTTCCAAATTGTCAGACCTGCCTCAGTTTATAGGACCCTGTTGCACCCTACTGTTGGTCTGGAGATGTGCTGAGACCACGGCCAGGATTCTCCCCCACCCAGCGGGGCGGGAGGTCCCGGCGTAGCAGAGTGGCGCCAACCACTTTGGCGTCGGGCCTCCACAAAGGTGCGGAATTCTCCGCACTTTTAAGGGCAGGCCCACGCCGGGGTGGTTAGCGCCACGCCGACTGGCACCAAAACCGGCGCCAAAGGCCTTTGCCGCCCGCCCGCCGGCGTCGAGGCTGGCCGAAAGACCTTCGCTGGTTCGTGCATGCGCCGGTGCGTCAGCGGCCGCCGCCGCCTCTCTTCCGCCTCCGCTATGGTGGAGGCCATGGCGGCAGCAGAAGAAAAAGAGTGCCCCCACGGCACTGGCCCGCCCGCCGATCGGTGGGCCAATATCGCGGGCCAGGCCACCGTGGCGGCACCCCCCGGGGTCCGATCGCCCCACGTCCCCCCCCCCCCAGGACCACGGGGCCCACTCGCGCCACCAATCCCACCGCCACCAGAGGTGGTTGAAACCACGTCAGCGGGAGAGGCCTCCCAGCGGCGGGACTTCGAAGAATCGCCGCGGGGGGCACGCCAATCGGCGGGGCGTGATTCCCGCTCCCGCCTATTCTCGGGTGGCGGAGAATTCCGGCCACGGTGGTGGCGGGATTTACGTCAGCCCCGGGTGATTCTCCGACCCTGCGGGTGGTCGGAGAATTCCTCCCCACATCTGGAGTGTTGTGTCTAGTTTTCGTCTCCTTATTTGGCCTTCCTGTTCCATCCTGTCTATTCTTTCTGAATACTGAGTTCCCTTGGACATTCAATTCCCAGTTCCGGTCCTCCTGAAACCATGGGTTGGACTCTCCAATCGCCGAAGCTGAAATGGCGTTTGGCAATTGGCCAGAGAATCCATTTTTACATCGGAATGGGGGCGTGGCGCCGTTTTTCCGATACCATGCCCCCTGAAAAACGACATACTCCACGACGTCGGGATAATCTCAGGGCTTCACCTGCCCTCCCCCGATGCTCTGCCCCCGATGGGCCGAGTCCATGACGGCATGCAGCGCGTGTCCTCTCACTTTTCGGGGACCTTGCATGGTGGCTGTGGACTCTGTCCAGCGCTGCCACAGTCGAGGGGGGATGGGAGGGGAGCCATTCCACTGGTAGGTGGGGCATCTGCAGGGGCTGGGGGAACTGGTGGGAAATGATCCGGGGTTGGCGAGGGGGCTTACAGGGGGACAGCTTTTCATAAGCCAGGTCCGCGGGCTGCCGGCGCCATGTTGTACGAAGCAACTGCCGCAGGCGCCTGCTGTGCACATGCACGGACAAGGACTGGGCCATTCTGCCTCCGTATCTGCAGGGGGGCTTTATGCCTGCATCATGCCACCTCAAGCCCCCCTCATAGCCATTCATCCAGTATCCACCATGGGTAAACTTCAGGAGACTACAAACAAATCAAGCTCTCACTCATTTACACTCGATACAGAAAATAATTCTTATTCATGAAACCCATTCAAAGAATTTTAAATCCCTTCAAGTGGTCAACCGTTATAAAAACAAACAGAAACTGCTAATCCTTTAAGACTCTTTAAGCTGCCAATCAAAATGTGGACCCAACTGCCGCTAAGACAATTGCTTTTGAAGCTTTTGCAACACAGCTAAACATTCATAATAACCTCATGCGTAATAACACAACTTGTCAAATGTCAACAATGAACTCTACTGAAACCGTAAGAACAGATTGAATTTTATTTTCTATCCGACACCTTGTGGCCTTACAAGTTCAACTGCTGGTGTTTTTCAAAAAATGCTAATTGACAGCTGTAACTAGTATTTTCCTTCATTTTTAAAAGGCTGTGATTTAATTATCTTCAGATGACACTTTAAACAGATATTATTTAAAGAGCATTCCTGACTATTTTATGAATTTCTGACTCCTATATTGTGGGCTAACACCTATAGAACAGTGAAAATGAGGCCTATTCGAACTCAGCACAAATTTCAGATTTCGCTGCTGAATTTGGGCTTCCTGCCTTTATGATGCATGCCCCAGACGCTTTCCTTTTCTGGAAAAAAATGCAATCTGTTGGAAATGGGGATGCGGTTGCCATATCTGGTTCCACCCACCATTTTTTAATGTTTCTAGAGCCTGTGTAAATCTGGCTCAATATCAAAAAAATGAATGAACAGATTTCAACAAAAGTTTGTTTACAGATACTTATCTATATTGATAGGGCATAGTCCAAGGGGAAAAAATAATTTTTAGCAAAGATACTGATCCAAATCTGCTCCCAGGGAGTGTTATAAAATATCTATCAACAATGGGAGATAGGACAAATTGACTCTTGGACTGTTGTGCGTTGTTTAATTTAGAATGTTCTTCATTGTTTTAGAATGTCTAAGCTTCTGCGATGCAATTTGTCACAGCTGTCAACATGTGAGCAGAGTTTTCAGGGCAGGTTGTTGGGTATGGATTGGCATTAAGCCTCCTCAGTAAGATGGAAGCTCTTAGAAATATACATTTTTCAGCTTTGTTGGTTGACGCCAACGCAGAATCCATGGACTTTTACGACAAAAAAAACAACTTCGCACCTGAACCGATTCAGCTACGTTGAGGGGCTAACCCTGGTACCGCGTGGAACCCAATTTATTCCAATGAAATACGGTGCGGGATTCTCTGAGTCCGTAATCGACACTCGGGAGGCTGACAAACTGAAGCTGCGCATACACATTACATTCCCAACACACATTTATCCCAGCCGTACCGCTGATGCGTCGGCTGGCGCCAGAGGGCACCCAGGGGGGTGCCATGGGGGGACATCTATATGACCCCTGGCACTAGGTTCAAAGTGGGCTGTTAGCAGTGTACGCAGCTTCATGGCTGACTTGCCGGCTGCGGCAATGGTGTTCCATGCCCATCCACCCCGACCTCACAGCACACCTCCTGGCCATCCCCCCCCCCCCCCCACTACTCCCCGCGGCCTGCCAGAAGCCCCCGGCCAATGGCACAACTGTCAACAAATTATGGTGATGTTGGACACCTTCTGTAACCCATTTTTCCCCTCAGCAGCCACCACGCCGGTTTCACAATTTTTAAAAGCACAAGTGAACCGTGCCATCGGGAACCCGGTCCATCGGAGGTGGAGAATCGTGGAGGCCCTGGAAAATACCGAGTCAGGCCTGCTAATGATATGCAAACGGTTCCTACTGTACGTGCATTCCGGAATGCATTGACGCTGCTGTCAAGGTGCAGGAGCATTACAATTTTCCGTCAAATTGTCGCCTGCCGCGATTTCGGCATCAGAACCGATTCTCCGCTCAATCGCCTTTCCTGATTTCACCGCCGGCTAAAGGCGAATCCCGCCCAGAGTGTTCTGATACCCCCTACTTACTTGCTTGTAAGGCATGGAGGTCGGGAAGCACAAGTCCCGAAGGCCTCCTGCATATGCGCAGGCTAAGAATAGGCTGCACATGCACACTTTGACATCTTTGTGTTCTCCCGGCTGACAACCAGCCCTGCACATAGGGAAAAAAGAAGGGCACGAGAAACCGAGTCAGGCAACTGCACGCAGAGTGCCATTGTCAAGTAAGTGTTCCAGGGAGAGGTACGAGGGTAAGGAAAGGGGGGGGGGGGGGGAGAATCGGTAGAGCTCCCAAACCAGGGAGGAGAACAGTATCCCAGAGGCAGACAATAGACTGGGGACAGAAACAGGTCCTGTTTTCCATTTTTGAGTTAGTAAAAGAAGAAATGATGTCCAATTAAAGACCATTAGACCATAAGACATAGAAGCAGAATTAGGCCACTTGGCCCATCGAGTCTGCTCTGCCATTCAATCCGGCTGATATATTTCTCATCTCATCCTCCTGCCTTCTCGCCATAAAGAAGAAACTACAGAGAGCAGATGCTAAGTGAAATGTGATTTGGAGAAACTCTGATAACCGAAGAAAGCTCAAGAGAAGTTCTCAAGAATTGAGTCGGCAGTAACACATTGGTGCCTCTGTGTTCCATGCTATTGGCCAAAGGTACCCCTTTGCAGCAGTGGTGTTCTGCTTTCCACAACCACAAAGCTGAAGTTGTGATTGTAATTTGATGCTTGATTAAACTTGGGAAATCCGGGGGAAAGAATCCCAGAAGGTAATAATGAAACCCTGTGAGATGGGCCATTGTTGAAGCTCTCCGAGTGGCCAGAACTCCAAGGCGGGATCATCAAAGTGGAGATTGGAAATTCTCTTGAGAAAATGAAGTACAGTGAGATCGGTTGGTTCACAATGTGACAAACGTCTGCGTGGGTTGTTGAGAAATCTATGAATTCATTTTAGTTGCATATGTCATATATTGTGTAGTTTAGACCGCAGTTTACCTGTTAATTCACCTGGTACCCATACTTACCCTGAATGTTAGATTATAAGACAGATATTTCAAAATGTTTTGCGGTTCTGAATTTGTACAGCAAAGTTTAATTTTGTTGTTGAAAACTCATGGAATCTTTTAACTTAATTTACTGAGCAAGTTCTTAAATCTCAAATTTTGTCTACATGAAACAAAATATGATTGGTCCCTAACTGTATCACATACACAAGCTGGGATCTCGCCAAGAAACATACAAAGAGCATTGATCAGACAGGATAAAGCCTCAAGAACAAGTGCGTAATTGTAATAACATTGGGTTAACGCGCACGGTGGAGGTTTCTGCACAACTGAATGCCCTCCGCATTTGTTTATTCTCCTTTGGAGCTGCAGGATTTCTTGCAAGTTCACTGCCAGAGGAATGTAGAAAAATTAATAAGTGACCCTCACATTTTATTGATTTAATCCTGCTATCCGTGATTGTGCTTTATGGTTAAATACCATGCATATTTCTTGCTGCACTCAGACTTGTCCAACCATGGACAGATTTGTTGAAAACATTTATTTAAAGAATTATTGCAGCAACTTAAATTTATTCAGTTCATTTTACGTAGAAAAGTAGTTCAAACTTAAGGTGGCCTGTAGAGGCAAAATTGAGAAAATGGACAAAGGAGAGGCAATAGAAAGCTTGATCTATGGTGAGTTTTAAGATTCCCCTTGAAGGAGGAGATGGGGAGGCTGAGAGGAATGTGGGATTGTAAGGCTTATAAAGGTGCATTGTAAATAGTAACATAAGCAGTTATAAGGACTAGTTATTATCATAAACATTCTATTGCCTTGCACATCCACTTCAAGGTCATTGCCGATGTTTGTAAGTAAGCCCCATGATCTTGCTTCGCTTCGCTACTAATCTTGTCCAGCTTCAAATCCTAAACAAACCTGCTGCTCCTACAACTCTGCATCATTGTTTAGGCCGCTCTTTCTCTCGCTAAACTATGAGAGGATGTTCTTTCAGTCTCTTTGGAACTCCCTGCGTACAATAAATTCCCACTCCCACTGGGTCTAAATCCTGGAACTCCCTCCTAATACTACATGGACTTCAGTGGTTCAAAAAGGCAGATCACCACCACCTTCTCAAGGGCAAGCAAAGATGGGCAACAAACTTTGGCTTTGCCAGCAACACACTCTTCCTCGTTGACAACAATAACTCCCTCTAAAATGACCCGGCAAGCCACTTAGTTGAATCAAAACTGCCCATTGCAGATAAATACTGAACGTATTAGCAACATATACATTCAAAGAATTTTTGAAAAAACACTTATGATCCAGTAACAGCATCCCATCTTTCCGCTCAGCATTCAAAAGCACTCTGATATAATTCATCTGATATGATTAATGAACCTGTCAATTCTCCTCACATTTTTCTTGCCTTTTGTGGTGGTATGATTAGCACAGCTGCCTGCCATTGGTGCAGAACACCGGCTTACCATTGGCCCTGGTCGGTCATGTGCCTCTTGACCGGTTGGTTGAGACCAGTCATGTGATGGCTCCCCGATTGGTCGAGAGGCTGAGTTAACCCCGCCTCCAGGGCGGGGTATAAATTCCCAGTATGCCCGGCGGTCATCCTTCTACTGTAATTGACCGCAGGGCTAACATCTCGTAGATTAAAGCCATACTTTTGTTCAGCAACTCGTCTCGCGTTCAATTGATGGTACATCACCTTTTAACCTTTTTCTTTATTCCATCTAAGGGGCAATTTAGCCTGGCTAATCCACCTACCCTGCGCATCCTTGGGTTGTGGGGGAGAATGTGCAAACTCCGCACGTATAGTGACCCGGGGCCGGGATTGAACCCGGGACCTCGGCGCCATGAGACAGCAGTGCTAACCATTGTGCCATCATGTCGCCCTGTATCCTTTGAGTGCCTAGTTGCGCGTCAGAGTACATTCCTGAAATGACATAACCTACTTTTTCTCTCTGACCTTGACTACCTCGCTGTTTATTTCCAGCACTTTCAGACAATTGAAATTGCCATGCCAGACCTTGTCCCTGTAGCGCAATAAAATGCTTACAGAAGTTTCTGATAAGAATTCAAATCCTTTGGAGAACTGTACGGGCACCGTCAACTTAAAATGTCCGACAAATGAATGGGCTGGAAAGTAATGATATGTTTCAACTGACCAGTGCCGGGAGTTGACCAATTTGAAACAGTAGCTGCAAAATGGTAAACACATTATAGTCTCAAGAGGGTATGGTTCACAGTCCTAACCTGTAACTGCCAGGCAAAACCAAATTCTAGAAATAATGGGCGGGAGTTTCTAGCCCTCCAGCCACGTTTTTCTCGGCGCACGCTGTTTGCTGGTGGCGGGGTTCTCTCTTCCCACCGCTTGTCAATGGGATTTCCCATGACCCAACGCCATCACGAAACCCATGAACAGGGGTGTGCTGCCAGTGGAAAAACGGAATCCTGACATCTGTTGAACATACAACATAGAACAGTACAGCACAGAACAGGCCCTTCGGCCCTCAATGTTGTGCCGAGCCATGATCACCCTATTTAAACCTACGTATCCACCCTATACCCGTAACCCAACAACCCCCCCTTAACCTTACTTTTTAGGACACTACGGGCAATTTAGCATGGCCAATCCACCTAACCCGCACATCTTTGGACTGTGGGAGGAAACTGGAGCACCCGGAGGAAACCCACGCACACACGGGGAGGACGTGAAGACTCCGCACAGACAGTGACCCAGCGGGGAATCGAACCTGGGACCCTGGAGCTGTGAAGCATTTATGCTAACCACCATGCTACCGTGCTGCCCAGAAGTGTTGAATTACGACCATTATTGAATGGGGTGTAACTGGATTGTTAATGGCACACCAACCTCTTAAATATCGCTACCGTCATTGACCTTCAAAAGCCAATTTATTAAATTATTGAATATCAAATTTCTAACACAGCAATTAAAAATGCTACATACTTAAAAAAAACTTTTAGAGTCCATTTATCTTTATTTGAGCTTCTTTCTGTTTTTGTTAAATTTAGAATCATAGATTTTACAGTGCAGAAGGAGGCCATTCGGCCCATCGGATCTGCACCGGTCCTTACAAAGAGCACCCTACTCAAGCCCACGTCTCTACCCTATTCCCGTAACCCAGTGACCCACACTTAACCTTCTTGGACACTAAGGGCAATTTAGCATGGCCAATCCACCTAATCCGCACATCTTTGGACTGTGGGAGGAAACCGAAGCAGACACAGGAAGACCGTGCAGATTCCCGGGGCCGGGGTCGAAACCGAGTCCGCAGCACCCTGAGGCAGCAGTGCTAACCATTGCGCCAACGTGCCGCCAGTGTTTTAGCTTCTATTTTAATGCAGTTGAGCATTTTGTTTGCTCTGAACATTTAAAGTAAAAATGGAAGACATGAAGTGCTTCTAAGGTTCTTGTTTCTTGTGCATGAATGGTCAAAGTTGATTAGTTGCCTACCGACTTGCTGGCGTCACTGCTGTTGCACACCAACAGTCAGCAGGTTTAAATGCCGAGGGGAAAGACAATATTTCTGCACCACGATGACTGGAACTTTGTGAGCTACTTTCTTGTAGGTCAACAGCGATCAGACCACTGCTTTGCTGCGGATTGAACGATTCAGGGTGCTAATGTTCAGGGTACTAGGTTCACACTGATTTGAGATAGTGGACCTCCTACGAATAATGGGTGCATTATATTCTCTTTCAGAGTGAAGTTAAGTCCAGCCTGAAGTCAGTGCTGTTTTTCTGAAAAGCTGGAATCAAAGGAAGATCCCTATCAGCACTGTCTCCTCCATAAATATTACTGTCACTAATATTTCTCATTTCAGACTATAAAAGTAAATATTGAATAGTGACCTAATGGTGACTTTGCTTATAAGTATCTGAAAAATACTGCATTACAGTTCTGTACTTGGCAAGATGTTATTTTCAAATATATAAATATATTTAATTATGTTCTGTCCTCAATACAAGATTAATCTTTCATGAGACAAAACATCAAAATCAGTAAAAGGATACCATACCAAGCAAAGGAAATTATTATTTCATAGAATATAGATGCAGGAGTGGGCATTTTGGCCCTTCTAGCCTGCTGTGCCATTCAATATGGCTGATCATCCAGCTCAGTAACAAGTTCCCTTTAGCTCCTAGGGTCCTGGGTGTGATAACTGGAATTACAAAGTGCTTTATTGAATCTATATTAGTACTACATCACAGTTGATTATGTCCACTAGCATTGAATGCAGGATGGGCATGTAAAATAAAATGGGCGGCCAGCTCAGCCGTTCCCGTCCACCCCCAAGCTGCCCCCATGCTACGGTGAGCAAAGGCCATTTAGTTGCCAAGTAAAGGCCACTGAAGGGCCTATTTCCACATCCAGCACCATAACATAAGAGGCAGAGGATGGCCAAAGGAAAGTGGCCACATTGCTACTTCCCCAACTTGACGTTAAAATGTGGGAAGGAAGGGAGAGGAGGTGGGACAAACTCCTTTGGAGGATCCTTTGTGCCCATCAGGGGGAAACCACTAAGATGGATCCCCACCTGTGTGCTTATCCATCTAGAACCCAAAACCGCCCCTACCCCACCACCTCCAACACATTGCCCACCCCATTGCAAGGCGCCTCAATCTCTCCCTGTTCCAAAATGCCAAACTTAGCTTTGCATCTGGTATCCACCTTCCTTCTTCTCTGAATACCTGTAGTTCCACCAGCGGCCATCATTGCATTCTGGCGCTGCTGAGACATCTCAGAAGCAGCCAATCAGACTTGCTGGCAGCTCCTGAGAGCGAAATGAGGAGTGGAAGTCCCACCTTTACCTCGGTAACACTGCCTCTGGCGTGCAATCACTGCAGGTCAGCCCTTCTTTTTAGACAGAATTTTCTTAGAGTATTTTAAAAAAATAACGCAACAAACCCTCAAAATCTGGTACAGCACGGTATATATACATCTCTATACATGAGTATAGAAAAAGACAGAAAAATAATTGACGTTAATGAAAAAAGACTTCATAATATCAGTCGGTTCTTAGACTTAGTGTCTCCAACTATGCAATATAAAAAAACACAGATAAACTAGAGAATAAGAGAGAAGAGGATAAGGCCATGTAAACATGGTAATACAATGCACACCTTCACGCACAGCGAAATCAAAATGGTGCCATATAACTGATTGTAATCAAGTCAGACATAGCGGAACCTATACATATGAGATTGGGGTCCCATACCTTTTGGAATACACTTTTGAACAGAATGTGCAAGTTAGCAACTCCATCCATTTACATTCCATAAAAATTGGTGGCAATTCTGAATTGAGGGATACTTATACTAATCCAGGAGCAAAGGAAGTTGTTCCATGCCACAAAGGTTAGGATATTATACAACCTTTTTTCATTAATGTGAATCATTCTCCTGTCTGGGAGCCCCAGAATCAAGAATAAAGGATCAAATTCTAAGGCCATGTCAAAAATCTTTTCAAGCTCTTTAAGTACACATGACCAGTAGGGTGTAGTGTATGTAGTCACCCACGACCACCTGGCACTTTAGGCACATCAAGGATACAGCAGGATCAAACCTGTATCTGAAGCTTGGTGGGATCTGCGGACGGTGTAACATTTTCACATGAGTCTCCCTCATCCAATTACAGGCAGAAATTGTATCGGTGTAAGGGCAGTCCTTTCTAAAGTTGGTGGTTTACCTGAGGGGTGGTGGGTGAGTTGGGATGGCAAGGAAGATCCCACCTCTGTTAAGCCACCACTATGGTTTCTTGGTGCAACTGAATTCGCTGAGCTACTGTTAGAAATTAGCCATATGTCTGGCATGTATGTATAATCGACCTGAAATAGGAATATGTTAGCGCTGTGAGTTTGTTTACTGGAAATTGCTGAAGGTTTAATTTACACAGAAACACATACAGTGGAACAATTAATTACAGATGATTGCAACAGTACCAGTACCTAGTCTAAAAACCCTAAATGGGCAGATAAGGCCGGGTGGGACATCAGTTGATACTTAAAGCAAACATGCGACAAAGCTGTGCTTGACTTTTCTGAGGTGCTTACATGAGTTACATAGAAAAGAAGAGCACGAGTCGGCCAGTCAGGCCTGCCTCGGCTTTCAATATGATCACGGTTTATCATCCGAGTAACTTATTCCCGCTTTCTCCCCACATCCTTTGATCCCATTAGCCCAAGCGCTATATCTAACTCCTTCTCGAACACATACAGGGCGCAATTTAACCACTGCTGTGCCCGGTGAGGATCGGGGCGCACCTCGTGAATAGTGAGACAGGCCAAAATCGAGGTTCGAGGTGGGTGCAAACCATTTTGCAATTTACCCAGCTCGCTCCTGGTGCCGAATCCAGGATCACGCCCAAAAAATAGCGAGATTATTAATCCTCATTTGCATTCATTTCATTAATCTCATTAACGAGATTGAAGTTGAATGTTGCAGCCTCCTGGGAATTACCCGACGCCCCAGCGAGAAATCATGTGGCCGTCATTCAGTACTCTTTTTTTTCCAAAACGTGGAACTGGCGCTACGACTTCTGAAGGGAAGTTAGGAGGTCAGTAGCCATTTCCATTTTCCAACATGTATATCAAGGGCTCCAGTCCTGCCCCAGTGCTTGGGGAGAGGTTGGTGGCCATGAGCTACACCTCAGGGGGTTTGGACTTAGTCAGGGGCTGGAAGGGTTCTAGGTCGGGCTTGCACCTGGGCAGGGGGGTGAGGGGTTTTGCATCTGTGAGGGGCCTTCAAGCCATTTTTAAATATTGTGGAGACCCATAACAGGGGAACCAAGCTGGAGACAGTGCGTCCTACCAACCACTCCCACGACAGAGCCCTGCTGTGGCTTCTATCCTGAAAGTCAATTTCATCTCCTTTGACTGTGGGCAGCCTCCAACTTCACATCTGATGGCTATTTCAAATGAAGAAATTGCCTTGTTAGCTGTGATAACACTTCACACTCCTCAACTCTCAAGTCCCTCCTCAAGGGAACATGTGCCATGTCCCAGAGGATGATTAGTGCACGGCATGTCAAACGGACTTTGATGGCTGAGCAGTGTGCATGAACTCGATGAGTGTTTGCTCCACAGAGGCGACTGCCAACAATCAAACACTAAAGAGCAGGTTTCACCGCTGTGAATCTTCTCGTGGCCATAGGGTAAGCACGTGGATCAGTGGTGGGCAGCTGAGCACGGCTTCCCTAATGTTCCTGGCAGAGGTCTGGGGTCTGCAGTCTAGGGGCTCCTGATGTGGCCGGGAGTGAGTGTATAGAGAAAGGTTTGCCAGCAAAACTGGCTCGCTGGATGGCACTCTGAGAGAAGGCGGGATATGTAAGGGTGGGGGAGACTTGGAGGATCTGAGTGTCTCAGGATGGAAACTCCAACTAATTGTTGGTCTCTCTCCTTCTCTAATTCCTTCCAGATCAAAACATGTTTGTGGGTGTTGATCCTGCAGGGGCTGCCTTAATGTTACTGGTGGCAGCCGAGGCTGGCGGACATCGGAGAAGGGAGCAGTGGTGTCGCAGGCTGGAGGCAGCATCCCATGTGCAGGGGAGCGCCACATACCCTGAAGAGCCGGCTGCCCATCAGGCTGAGGGGGGACCAAGAAGGGAAGGTCAGCAATGGCTCCAGGTATATAGGCATTGTGGATCATTCAATGAGCTGACAGACACCATGTGCCACAGAAGACAACACCTCTGCAGGGTGACAATGAGGCACCTATGCCATGTCCTCATGGATGTGGAGCCCTGCGGGGGAGAACACCTTATCCCGATGGCCAAATAGGCCACCGCAGTCTCGACTAATATGCCACCGAGTCATTCCAGGGCTCGAGCAGGGACCAGCGTAGCATTTAACAATCTACAGTCCACAGGTGCATCTGGGAGGTGACGGATACTCTGCATGCCCAGGCATCAGGCTTTATAACCTTCAACCTGGACCAGGCCCACCAAAGTGCAAAGGCTGCTGTCGCTGGGTGCCCCAAATCCAGGGGGCATCGATGGCATGCATGCTGCCCTGCCAGCATCGGAGGCATCAGGGAGTGCCCTATATTAACAGGAAGGGGTTCCATTCCTTGATTGTTCTGATCGTGCACGGCCCCCACCTCTGTATCATGCATGCGTGTGCCCGTTACCAAGGGTGGGGCAGCAGGGTAGCATGGTGGTTAGCATAAATGCTTCACAGCTCCAGGGTCCCAGGTTCGATTCCCGGCTGGGTCACTGTCTGTGTGGAGTCTGCACGTCCTCCCCCTGTGTGCGTGGGTTTCCTCCGGGTGCTCCGGTTTCCTCCCACACTCCAAAGATGTGCGAGTTAGGTGGATTGGCCATGCTAAATTGCCCGTAGTGTCCTAATAAGGGTAAGGTTAAGGGGGGGGGTTGTTGGGTTGCGGGTATAGGGTGGATGCGTGGGTTTGGGTGGGGTGATCATGGCTCGGCACAACATTGAGGGCCGAAGGGCCTGTTCAGTGCTGTACTGTTCTATGTTCTAACAGCTACATCCTGGGGCACCCAGAGATCCCCGTTGTCTTAAGGGGGCACTCCAGGCTGGCAGATTGGCTCGTGGGGGACAAGGGATACCCGATGAGGTCATGGCTAATGACGCCGGTGCGGAGGCCTGAGACCGAGGTAAAGACCCAATATAACGAGGCCTATGTTACCACCCATGCTGTCATTGAGTGGAGCATCGGACTGCTGAAGATGCCCTGTAGTATATTTCCCAGGTGGTCTTTGTGGTGATCTGCTGTGTCCTCCACAACCTGGCACAGTAGCGGGGCGACATGCTGGAGAAGGAGGAGGATGGACAGGCCGTCTCATCTAAGTGACAGATCAGGAGGGGCTGGAGGTCGAGCCTGAGGAGGAGTCAGAGGTTGGAGAACATGCAAGTCGGAGTAGGAAAGCCCTCATTGTTTCCAGATTTTCATAGGACGAGGTTGCATCCATGAGCTCAACCCCCAACAAATCCCCCTCCTCCCATTTCACTCCCTCTACCCCATTTCCCTCCTCCCCATCATCCCCCCTCCTCCTTCTCATTTCCCTCCTTCCTCCCAATCACCCCTCCCCTATTTTACTCACTCAACACCAATCCTCCCTTGCCGCCCTCCCCCCACCCCCTCCCCCATTCCCTGCCCCCTTCTCGCCCATTCTGTTCCACCCTCTAAACATCACTCCAGGGTTTGGGCCTGTGTTGGCACTGTCAGCGGGTCACCGTACAAGGAAGGGGAGTGATGATAGCCCGTTGTGAGGAAAACCTGGATGCTTCACAGTTTCTGCACAAGTCTGACCCCTGCCTCTTTGCTGACAACGGGCTCACACTCATCCTCTGAACAGGGTCGGCATTGGGGGCTTTTGATCTTGCGACCACTGTGCCCTGGGGGGTGGGGGGAGCAGAGGGCAATAGGGGGAGGGGAGCAGGCAGGCCATTGTGAAGATTAACGTGACACAGGCTTCAAATGTATCAGGTGTTACGTTTTAATCGTGAAAATTTTACATTTCCATTCCCCCTAACTACGATAGTGAACCTCACAGTGCCCACCCAGTTCTCCTCACTCTTCTTGATCTTGTGTGATCTAGTGCTACGTCTAGGTTTGTTCCCAGGATGCACAACAGAGGTGGGGGCAACCTGCTGCTTTCCACATCCTGTGGCCTTTGTTGTCCTTGGCGGACATCCTCTAGAGGGCCCGGAGCCGGAGGGCCCCAGCCGACTTACTGGTGTCACAAGTGTCGCAGTGCCACCTTGTTCTGCCCACTGCCCTTGAGAGGCGCCGGTGTCAGGAGGGGGAGATGCGGAAGAACTAGAGACCGCCTTCATCTCCTTGGCGGCAGGCCCCGGGTTGGCCTCCAGCACTTCCTTCTCCCTGACAGTGCCCGTAGGGGAAGCTGGAGTGAACTTCAGAAGCGTCTGAGTCATCTGACTCTACCAGTCCTGGAGGCTCCCCGTTGTCTGCAACATGGTAACGATGCCTGCAGTGATGCTCCTCAGTGACTGGGCCATGCTCTGCAGTGCCTCGGCAATGTCCACTTGCTTCTGGGACATGTTTCTCATCGACTGGAACTTGATGTTGAGGAACTCAGCTATGGCCGTCACAAACTGAGCCATACCTTGGCACCAGTACTCAAGACGTGGACGTTATGCTCTAGGCTTATCACTGTGTTCACCACCCGAGCAGTGTTGGCCTAAGGCCATGCATTGTTGGCACCATCTCCTGCACCTGAAGCCTTTGGGACTCCTCCAGTCGGCTTTTCAGTGACTTGCACGTCACTGACACCGCCTCCTGAAACTTAAGGTTCTGTCCTATCATCTGCATCACCTCTGGGAGAACCTTGCCCAGAGGCTCATCATCAGACTGATATTCAACTGATTCCTGGGATCTAGCAGACCTCTAACTGCCGTCTCCATTGGATGTTCCTTGGATGTTCCTGCCTCCACCTGATGTGCACCTGCAGCTATATGGTGCTCACCAGATTGTGACCCAAAAGCCTGTCCACTAATGTCGCCCACTGAGGTTTGTATCTCTGTGTTGGTTGAAGGTGGGGGTGATAGCTGTTGTGTTGACTGGGAGAGTGTGGTGAGGGAGTGTTTAAAAGCAGTTCCATCTTGTTAGCAACGAGAAGCTGACACGCAAGTCAGGCGAATCAGATGGCGAGGGAGCCAGTAAAGTTGAGAATTTCGTGAGGGCTCATTTTTGACACGAAGTGCTGCTGAATACGGGCCACTATCGAGAAACATCCCACTTTGGATGGGATTTACTGGCTATTCATGCCAGCGCAAAATTCCAGTCCCTCACCAGCGCATGGGTTTCCCAGCAACCGGGGGTGCTGTCAATGGGAAATCTGGAGGCTGGCGGGCCGTCTCTCCCACTGAGAAACACATGACAGGGTGGTCAGTAAATCCCGCCCTTTGAAATATTTCCGCTAAATTGCCCCCATAATGTTTTGGTCTCACTGCTTCTTCTGGTAACAAATCACTCATTGGGTGAAAAGACTTCTCTCAGCTGAAAAGGTTTACCCCGTATCCTTAGACCTTGCCCCTGGTTCTGGATACCCCCATCATTGGAACATCCTTCCTGCATCGAATCTGTCTAGTCCTGTTCACATTTTATAGGTTTCTATGGGATTGCCCCCTCATTCTTCTCAACTCCAATGAATATAACCCCAACCGACTCAATTGCTCTACATCCGTCAGTCCCACCATCCCAGAAATCAGTCTGATTAACTTTCTCCACACTCCCTCTATAGCAAGAACATCTTTCCTCAGATAAGAAGACCAAAACC
Organism: Scyliorhinus canicula; assembly: GCF_902713615.1. Lineage (NCBI taxonomy): Eukaryota > Metazoa > Chordata > Chondrichthyes > Carcharhiniformes > Scyliorhinidae > Scyliorhinus > Scyliorhinus canicula. Next base: position 102,455,841 of record NC_052160.1, on the reverse strand, counting down.
ATATAATATTCCAGGTGTGTCCTCATCACGGCCCTTTATAATGAAAGCAAGATATCCCTGCTCCTGAACCTTTCGCTATGAAGGCCAACATAACATTTGTCTTCTTTACTGCCTGCTGCACCGACATGCTTACTGTTAATGACTGGTGTACGAGGACACAGAGGTCTCACTGCATATTCCCCTCTCTTGATTTATTGCCATTCAGATAATAATCAACCTTCCTGCTTTTGCTACCAAAGCGGATAATCTCACATTACACTGCGTTTGCCATGCATTTGCCCACTCACTCAGCTTGTCCAAATCACACTGAAGTTCATTAGTAAGTGGAAGTAAAATAGAAATTACTTCCAATAATGTCACAGGTCAACAGTTTGCTAAGAAAGGAGAACAGCCAAGCTGAATGTCCATTATGAGCTGTTTGTTCCAAGTGTTCTGACCAGCCCATGAGTAGAATAGATACAAATAATGGAACCTTTGGGAGTAAATTTGATGCCGGAGATGGGATATTACTAGGAGGTTAAAACGGTCAGAGATTCAATGAGGGAAAGTTGAGGTAAGAGTGATTGATCAGTGCCAGAAGGGAATAGCAAAGGCTCAAGAAACTAACAGGAAGTAAACAGCATTAAAGACAGGATTTTCAAATTAAGGTTTGGATTAAAAATTCAACGTTTGATGAGGTATTTTGAAAGAAAATAATTTTTTTAAAAAGTTGTATTCATTCATGGGATGTGGGCGCTGCTGACTAGGCCAGCATTTTTGCCTATCCCTGGTTAGTCATGAGAAGGTGTTGGTGAGCGACCTTCTTGAACCACTGCCCTCTCTGAGGTGTAAATACACCCACAGTGCTGTTTGGGAGGGAGTTCCAGGATTTTGACCCCAGAGACTGTGAAGGAACGGCGATATTTTTCCAAATCAGGATGGTAGGTGACTTAGACGGGAACTTACAGATAGTGGTGCTCCCAGGTATCTGCTGCTGTGATCCTTCTAGAGATTAATTGTTATGGTTTGGAAGGTGCTGTCGAAGGAACCTTGCTGAGTTCCTGTAGTTCGCCTTCCAGATGGTATGCCAGCTGTCACTGTTTGTCAGTGGTGGAGAGATTGAATGTTTGTGGAAGGGGTACCAATCAAGTGGGCTGCTTTGTCTTAGCTGGGCTGCTGTACTTATCCAGGCAAGTAGGGAATATTCCATCACACTCTTGACTTGTGCCTTGTATATGGTGGACAGGCTTTGGGAAGTCAAGGCGTGAGTTACTTTTCACAGGATTCCTAGCCTCTGACCTGGCCCTATAGCCACAGTATTTATATGGCTAGTCTTGTTCAGTTTTTGGTCAATGGTAACCGCCAGGATTTTAAAAGTGAGGATATCAGCGAGGGTAATGCCATTGAATGTCAAAGGGCGATGGTTAGATTATTTCTTTTTTGGAGATGATCATTGCCTGGCACTTGCGAGGCGTGAATGTAACTTGCCACTTGTCAGTCCAAGTCTGGATATTGTCCAGGTCTTGCTGCATTTGGACATGAACTGCTTCAGTATTTGAGGAGTCACGAATGGCGTTAAACATTGTGCAACAATCAGCGAACATTTCCACTTCTGACCTTATGATGGAAGGGAGATCACTGATGAAGCAGCTGAAAATGGTTGGGCCTGGGGCACTACCCTGAAGAACCCCTGCAGTGATGTCTTGGAACTGGGATGACTGGCCTCCAACAACTACAATCATCTTCCCTGGTGCCAGGTATGACTCCAAACAGCGGAGCGTTGTCATCATAGGATGAAAAGACCTTGCCAATAATCCATCTAGGTCTACCCCCAAAAAAGTGATATCAGGTAAGAGATTTTGGAAGTGCTCAGTGCTGTAGGCAGTGGGGAATGGTTAAACATCCCTGAGTGCTTCATGAAGACTTGGGCGCTGAGAAGGGAAGTGGAGGAAGAAAAAAAATGTGTTTGAGCATTCCTGCAGTCCTACATGATCCAGACCAGTATTCATAACTTGTCACGGTTGAACATTTTTTGCTGTTTAAGAGTGTATTATATCCTGTCTTAAACTGTGATTAAACTCAACATCCCGCCAAGTCGTTTCCGATTGATTACACAGTGATAACATGAACTATCTATTGATAGATTAAAATCACTACACTACCAAGTTGATATTTTATCCCATTAGGTTTTTTTGGGGGGTTTAAATTTTTAAAGGGGCTGGTTTAGCTCACTGGGCTAAATTGCTGGCTTTTAAAGCAGACCAAGCAGGCCAGCAGCACAGTTCAATTCCCATACCAGCCTCCCCGGACAGGCTCCAGAATGTGGCAACTAGGGGCTTTTCACAGTAACTTCATTGAAGCCTACTCGTGACAACAAGCGATTTTCATTTTATTTTAATTTGACGCGTGAAAAAGCATTGGCGTTGATGCGTGTGCAACAATTGTCTGAAAGGTTAATTTGCAAACTTGCGCTCATCTCTAAAACAGGCAGTAGAATCAAGGCTGTGCAGGAGAAAGTTAACTAAAATGCAATGTCACTCTTTTTGAAGAGAAAAAGGAAATGAGTAGCTTGAAATTAAAACAGAAAATGCTGGACAATCTCAGCAGACCTGACATCATCCGTAGGGAGAGTACAGAGCTATTGTTTTGAGTCTGGATGACTCTTTGTCAAAGCTGGAGAGGGCTGAAAATAGGATGAGATTTATACTGTTGTGGGGGGAGGTGCTGTGTGGTGGAATTGGGCTGGATCCAGGGCCAGGGATAGGTGGAAATTGACAAATATGTCATGGACAAAAATGCAATGGGAATGTAAATGGTGGTGATAATGACTAAGAAGGGTGCTGATCCTGCACATTAAGAGATTAGAATGTGTTAATGGCAGCAGTATGTCAAAGGAAAACTTGGAACAGGCAACAGATGGCCATAGTGGAGGGGAGATTATGGTGAGGGAAAAATGGATTGATGGAAGAAATGAAAATAAATTGATAGAAATTTAAAAATTGAAATTGTTGTTTAAGCCCCTCCGTTAAATTAGCAAAGGAACTTCATTCAACTGTCCACACGCTGGCACTTTAATGGTTAGGCTGAGGATGAATTATTTAGAGGTATATTTTATCAATGCTTTACTAAATAAAGTAGGTTAACGGCAGTTTGGAAAAACAAGATCCTTCAAACTTACATATTAGGTGAAAATACAAGGTGAAGACTATGAAGATGTCAGCCATGATTCAGAGGTAGCATTCCTTTCAATGTGAGAAGGTCATGTGTTCAAGCCCCACTGCAATGATCTCAGGACATGACCTCGCCAATATGTTGACAGCAATGAGACTTAGCAGCCTCCAGAAGAGTGCACGTGGTTAGTAATTTTTAAAGAAATCTTCACTCTTTCATTGGACATTTAATGGGGGTCTTTCTGAGGGCTCCTGCATACTCTCCCCCTAGACCCTGCACCACCACATACACCTGATAGCGAGATCATAGCCACTGTTCCCACAAACGCTTCCCACCTGAGTAATTTTTTTTAGAAAATATTTTATGAAGGCATTTATAATTCTAACATTTTAAGCAAGAGAGATCCAACACACGCCAAAAACCCACAATAACAAACCCAACGCCCCTCAGCCCTAAATCCTAACTACCCATACATTAGACTTCTTGCCCTTAATCGTCACTTCCATGCCTCTCCTTCCCCCCCATACATCCCCCCTTGCTGATGGTCAATTCTCATTGAAGAAGTCGATGAGCGGCTGCCACCTCCAAGTGAACCCCTGCAACGAACTCCTTCAGGTGAACTTAATTTTCTCTAGCCTGAGAAACCCTGCCATGTCATTGACCCAACCCCCGACTTTGGAGGCTCTGAATCCCTCCATCCCAGCAAAATCTGTCTCCGGGCCACCAGGGAGGCAAAGGCCAAAAAGTCAGCCTCTCCCCCGTCCTGGGCTCGTGGCCTACCGATACTCCAAATATTGCCATCGCTGGGCTCGGAGTCACCCTCCCTTCCAGAACATCTGACATGACATCTGACAATCCCTGCCAAAATCCCCTCAGCCTCGGACTAGCCCCAAAACATATGTACATGATTCGCAGGACTTCCCCCCCACCACCCACACCTCCACCTCCTCAAAAAACCTACTCATCCGGGCCACAGTCACATGTGGACCACCTTAAACTGGGTCAGGCTAAGCCTGACACATGATGAGGATGCATTGATTCTCCTCAGGGCCTTTTCCCTTAACCCGACTTCCAATTCTCCTCCCAGCTCTTCCTCTCACTTCCTCTTCACCTCCCCGATTGGGACCCCTTCCCACTCCATCAGTTCCTTATATATTTCCGAGACCCATCCTTCCCCAACCCTTTTTTAGACAACACCTTATCCTGTAGTCCCCTTAGTGGGAGGAGAGGAAAGCTCGCGACTTGCCTCCAGACAAAATCCTGCACCCGCAGGTACCGGAACCCATTCCCACCCAGTAATTCAAACTCCTTCTCTAGCTCCTCCAGGCTTGGGAAACCCTTCTCAATGAAAAGGTCCCAAAATCTCTCAATCCCTGCCTGTTGCAACCTCCTGAAACCCCCATCCAGCACCCCCGGAGCTAACCGGTGGTTATCACAGATCGGTGATGAGACCGAAGCCCCCCTCCCATCTCATGTGCTGCCTCCATTGCCCCCACACTCTCAGTTCTGCCACTACCACTGGGCTTATGGAGTACCCACCGGCGAGAATGGCAGAGGTGCTGTTAACAAAGCCTTCAGACTAGTGCCCTTGCAAGATGCCGCTTCCACTCGCTCCCACACCGACCCCTCCCCCACTACCCATTTCCTAACCATCAATATATTAGCCGCCCAGTAATAATTAATAAAGTTCGGAAGGGCCAAGCAGTCCCCTTCCCGCGTCCCCATTCAAGAAGGACCTTCTTCACCCTCGGGGCTTTCCTGGCCCATATAAAACCCGAGATCGTCGTATTCAACTTACTAAAAATGCCTTGGGGATGAAGATTGGGAGGCACTGAAACACGAATAGCAGTCTTGGGAGGACTGTCATTTTCACAGTCTGTACCCTCCCCGCCAGTGACAGCAGGAACATTGAATTGGATTGGATTGGATTTGTTTATTGTCACGTGTACCGAGGTACAGTGAAAAGTATTTTTCTGCAAGCAGCTCAACAGATCATTCAGTACATGGAAGAAAAGGAATTAAACAAAATTCAAGAAAATACATGAGAATACATAATAGGGCAACACACGATATACAATGTAACTACATAAGCATTGGCATCGGTTGAAGCATACAGGGTGTAGTGTTAATGAGGTCAGCCAATAAGCGGGTCATTTAGGAGTCTGGTGACAGTGGGGAGGAAGCTGTTTTTGAGTCTGTTCGTGCGTGTTTTCAGACTTCTGAATCTCCTGCCCGATGGAAGAAGTTGGAAAAGTGAGTAAGCCGGGTGGGAGGGATCCTTGATTATGCTGCCTGCTTTCCCCCGGCAGCGGGAGGTGTAGATGGAATCAATGGAGGTTCGTGTGATGGACTGGGCGATATTCACGACTCTCTGAAGTTCCTTGCGGTCCTGGGCCGAGCAGTTGCCATACCAGGCTGTGATGCAGCCCGATAGGATGCTTTCTATAGTGCATCTGTAAAAGTTGGTAAGGGTTAATGTGGACATGCTGAATTTCCTTAGTTTCCTGAGGAAGTATAGGTGCTGTTGGGCTTTCTTGGTGATAGCATCGACGTGAGTGGACCAGGATAGATTTTTGGTGATGTTCCACCTACGGAAGTCCCCTTTCATTTGTTCAATCAATCTGCCCAAATTTAGTTTATGCAGCTGACCCCAGTCCCTTCCCACTTGAATCCCCAGGTACGTAAAACTCCCTCACTCCACTTTGAACGGCATCCCCTCAGTCTCCTCTAGTGCCCCCTTGTCTGGATCGCAAAAACCTCACTCTTGCTCATATTCAGTTTGTAACTTGAGAGTGAACCAAATTCCTCCAGTATCCCCATAATTCTTGCAATTCCGCCCAACGCGTCTGTTTATCAAGGAGCAAATCATCCGCATAGATCGAGACCATATGTTCCACCCTCCACTCTTACTATCCCCCGCTAAATGTTCGAGGCTTCCAGTGCCATTGCCAAAGGCTTTATGGCCAGGGCAAACAGTAGTGGGGAGAGTGGACACCCCTGTCTCGTCCCCCTCCATAGACTAAAATACCATGGGCGGGATTGTCCCGCAATCGGCGGGATGGCCCGGCGCCGGCGCCAAGAACGGCCCGAACCACTAAGGCATTGGGCCACTCGGAAGTTGTGCAATCCTCCCTACTTCCAGGGGCTAGGCTGGCGGGGAGGGGTTGACGCTGCACCAACCGGCACTGAACGGCCGGCGTGGTCCCGCGCATGCGCAGCATCGCCGGCATGTTCTGCCACATGCGCAGAACCGCCGCGTGTTCTGGTGCATGCACAGGGGAGGTGTCTTCTCCTCGCCGGCCATGGCGGAGCCCTACAGCACAGGCCCGCTGCAGTTTGTCCTCACATTTACCACCGTTGCCTGATCAAGCAACCGGCCCAATCCACAAATCTCCGCCCAAACACAATCCTTGGGCGAAATTCTCCGACCCCCCGCAGGGTCGGAGAATCACCCGGGGCCACCGAAAATCCCGCCCCCGCCGTGGCAGAAATTCTCTGCCACCCGGGAATTGGCGGGGGCGGGAAACACCACCCGCCGAACGGCGAGTCCCCTGCGCCGATTCTCCGGCCCGCGATGGGCCAAAGTCCCGCTGCTGGGAGGCCTCTCCCGCCGCTGAGGTTTGAACCACCTCTGGTGGCAGCGGGATCGGCGGCGCGAGCGGGCCCCCGGGGTCCTGGGGGGGCGCAGGGCGATCGGACCACGGGGGGGGGCCCACATGGTGGCCAGGCCTGCGATCGGGGCCCACCGATCGGCGGACGGTCCAGTGCTGTGGGGGCACTCTTTTTCTTCCGCCGCCGCCACGGCCTCCACCATGGCGGCGGAAGAGAATCCCCCAGCGCGCATGCGCACCGGCGAATGCGCGAACCGGTGAAGGCCTTTTGGCCAGCCCTGGCGCCGGGCGTCAAAGGCCGCTGGAGCCGGTTTGGGCGCCGCCCCGGTACAGGCCTAGCCCCTCAATGTGAGGGCTTGGCCCCTAAAGGTGCGGAGAATTCCGCACCTTTGGTAAGGCCCGACGCCAGAGTGGTTGGCTCCGCTACGCCAGGACCCCCCGCCCCGCTGGGTAGGGGAGAATCCCGCCCCTTCTCAGAACATCCCACAAGTACTTCCACTCCACCCAATCAAAGGCCTTTTCTGCATCCATGGCCACCACCACCTCGACCTTGCGCTCCTCTGCTAGCATCATTATTACATTTAGGAATGGCCTAATGTTGGTCGTCAGGTGTCGTCCCTGAACAAATACCATCTGGTCCTCCCCTATTACTCCCAGAACACAATCCTCTCTGCGTGTGGCCAAGATCTTTGCCAGCAATTTTGCATCTACATTTAAACAGGGAGATTGGTCTATACGAGCCACAGCTCTCCAGATCCTTATCCCGCTTCAAAATAAGGGAAATCGATGCCTGGGATAACGTTCTGGGGTGCACTCCCAGCTCCTTTGACTCATTAAAAGCCTTTACCATGAGCGGCCGAACAGCCCGGAAAATATTTTATAAAACTCAACCGGGTGTCCCAGTGCTTTACCTGATTGCATCGCCCCAAACCCATCTATAAACTCCCCAAGCCCAATTGGGGCTCCCAAATCCTCCCCCAAATCCTCCATCATCTATCCTCAGGAACTCCAGCCCTCCCAGAAATTGCTTCAAACCCTCCTCCCCGGCTGGGATTTCCGATTTGTACAATTTACGATAAAACTCCCAAAACACATCATTTACCCCCGCCGGATCCAGAACCACCTTCCCCCCTGTATCTCTCATTTTCCCAATCTCTCTCACCGCCTTCTATTTCCTCAGCTGGTGCGCGAGCCTCCTGCTGGCTTTTCCCCCGTATTCATACATCGTCCCTTAACCTCCTCAGCTGTCCCTCTGCCTTGCCTGTGGACAGGAGCCCAAATTGTAGCTGCAGTCTCTGATGCTCCTTCAAAAGCCCGTCATCCGGAGATTCCATGTACCTCCTTTCCACCTGTAAAATGTTGCCTACCAATCTGTCCAACTACACCCTCTCATCCTTCTCCTTATGGGCCCGAATTGAGATGAATTCCCCCCCTAATAACCGCCTTCAGTGTCATAATATACACACAAGTATATGATGGTGCACAGACAGACATTGATTGACACACAGGATGACCAATGAACACACAGAACACAGCAGCCAATCACCAGACAGGACACGGCCACTATAAAGCCAGAGGGCACTAGTTTTCCTGCTCTCTTGGGATCCAGCCTCTGAGACAGTCAGAGCCCGTGAGCAGCACGGTAGCATGGTGGTTAGCATAAATGCTTCACAGCTCCAGGGTCCCAGGTTCGGTTCTCGGCTGGGTCACTGTCTGTGCGGAGTCTGCACGTCCTCCCCGTGTGTGCGTGGGTTTCCTCCGGGTGCTCCGGTTTCCTCCCACAGTCCAAAGATGTGCGGGTTAGGTGGATTGGCCATGCTAAATTGCCCGTAGTGTCCTAAAAAGTAAGGTTAAGGGGGGGGGGGGGTTGTTGGGTTACAGGTATAGGGTGGATACGTGGGTTTGAGTAGGGTGATCATTGCTCGGCACAACATCGAGGGCCGAAGGGCCTGTTCTGTGCTGTACTGTTCTATAACATCCTCCATGTGGTATTAAGATAGTCTGGTCAGGTTAGCCTCAGTTCTCCAGTCAACTCAGCATAGCGTCAACCCCCAGTTAAAGTATGTATGATAGTTAAGAGTTCAATAAAATAGAGTTGCATTTCTTCAAGTGTAGGAAGCCTGTCTCTCTCACTGCTACAGTAAATGCAGTCCTCGCAGACCCAGCTTACCCAACACATCATTCAGTGCCTCCCAAACCACCGTCGCTGAAACCTCACTCGTGTCAATGATCCCTATATTTCCCTGAATGGCCTCCCTCACCCGCTCACATGCATCCTCCTCCGGAAACAGCCCCACATCAACGTCCATTGCGGGCGCTGGGCCTTTCCCTTGCTAACTTGCAAGTCCACCCAGTGCGTGGCCCCACCTGAGTAACTGACAGCACAGGCAGCGTGATCTTGATAGTTACACAGAGACAGTAGCCTATCGATTCTCAGGGAAGTTTTTCTCATAACCACATTGTTTACAACATTTCTGTTGACAAGACAAAGCATGATGATGAGATTTAAAAAGAAAGAGATGGGAAAATAAATGTTGAAACATTCTAGATATGAAAAATACCAGAATGTGAGATTCTCTTTGAGCTTTCATTTAGCTGGGACAAGCTTATAATAACAATTAAATATAACATGGGGGCAGAATTTCTGTTTTGGGTTCAATTTCTGATTCAAGCACAAATTGGGCCCAATATTGTATACTTTTGAATAGCATTTCACTCCCTTCCCCCCACTTTGGGTTTATGTTAAGTCTCACTTGCGCATCACAGATTGCAACATTTGCCATCAACTAATGCAGTTGTGCAGTAGTTTATGCTTAATAGTTATTATTTCATTCGTGAAATAAAATGTCATTAAAATCATTGAAAATAGGTTTATCAAAAACATAACCATCGTAACCATAGCACAATCCAATACCCAATGTTAAATTATTGAAATTGACTTAAAAAATATATAACGGGCAGCACGGTGGCCTAGTGGTTAGCACAACCACCTCACGGCGCTGAGGTCCCAGGTTCGATCCCGGCTCTGGGTTACTGTCCATGTGGAGTTTGCACATTCTCCCCGTGTCTGCGTGGGTTTCGCCCCCACAACCCAAAGATGTGCAGAGTAGGTGGATTGGCCACGCTAAATTGCCCCTTAATTGGAAAAAATAATTGGGTAATCTAAATTTAAGAAAATATATATATAACTATTTTGACTACATTACTAAATACTCCATAAAAGGAGATTATGGAGGGTGGAACTGGATGGAGCCAATCTTGACATTCATTTATAAACATTTGTTTATGGAGTTACACATTACAAGCATGCACCTCCTTACCCAACGGCCTTACCAGAACAACCAACCAGAACAATCCCGTACCAGCCTCCCCGAACAGGCGCCGGAATGTGGTGACTAGGGGCTTTTCACAGTAACTTCATTTGAAGCCTACTTGCGACAATAAGCGATTTTCATTTCATTTTCATCATTTCTTAGTTTCGGTCTGTGTCTATTTATAGAGGCACGTACAAATCCCCAGTTAATTCCACACCCCTCCCCCCACACCCAATCCCGCCACCCCCCCCCCAATTTCTCAGTAAATTAGAACAAAATCACATTTAAAAGCTTTTAAAATATATTGTTCTGAATCCTTTTGCCCGAAAGATCCAGTTTAATTTATGGAGTCTCCTGAAAGGCCTGCAAATGAGTGCAATCAGCAAAATCTCCAAAGGGGATTTATTCAGCCTGTGGATGTGGCCAGTTTTGGGGGTGGTACATGTTTTTAGTATGATTTTGTTTGTCAAACTAGTACAGGTAATAATGGAATCCTGAGTTACGCTGACTACAAATTATGCTTAAAATTCCAAAATCTTTTGTGACCAATACAACATAAATTCATCTAACGCCTTTGATAAAATAAAATGCTTTACATGAGCATTCTAAAATAAAAATGATACAGAACCCATGAGGGACTCAATCAATGACCAAAAGCTTGGTTGAAAGGGGTCGATTTGTAAGGAATGTCTAAAAGGAAGAAAGCGATATAGCGATTTGGCAAAGAGGTGAAAGGAGGATGTTCCAGAGCTTCGAGGCTACTGGAGTGGCAGCCACCAATGGTGCAGCAATTAAGATTGGGATATATGAGGGACAAAATTAATGCACTGCAGATACCTTGGAGGGCTGTGCAACTGGAAAATGCTACAAAGGTAGGGAGGGGTAAGACTGTGGATGGATTCGAAAACAAGCGTGAAAATTTTAAAATCAAATCATTGTTTGTCAGGAAGCACAGAGGTAATCGGGGAACACGGCTTGGTGCGAGCTAAGAGACGGACAGCATAGTTTTGGCTGATCTTAAGTTTAAGGGCAGATTTGTAGCAATGCCTGCTAAAATATGCTAAGGAAACCAGAACAATTGAGTGAAAGCTCCAGACAATAAACTTCAAGACACAGGCAAATATACTTATTATACCCCTTTCAAAGTTAATAAAATGACAGTGGCGTTTGCAAATAAGGCGCCTGCAGGAGTACATTAAAAGCTTTTTTCTTTATCTAACTACAAATAGACTTTTGAAGCTTTTATCGCTAATCTCTAACTTGTCACTTTCGAGAAGAAATTCTGTATCTTACTGACCAGTTAACAACATTACCGAAATAGATCACAGCACATACCATCCTGCGTTTATTTGTGGTTATGATTGAGAAATAAATTTAGTGGTATCAGAGGCAGTGGAGGCCAGACTGAGAACATTGCAACTTTACAATAAATCATATGCTTGGGGTTGCTGATATGCATGCGAGGCCAATTAAGTTTTCCCACCCTTCTTGCCAAGCTAACTTTTTATAAAATGTATTCTTTCACGTGGATGTGGGCATCACAGGCTAACTTTCACAATGCCTCCAAATTGCCCTTGAACAGAGAAAGCTTGCTTTGCCATTTCAAAGGGCAGCTAAGAATCAACTACATTACTGTGGGTCTGAAGTCACACTTAGGTCAGATGAGGTAAGGAGGACAGCTTCAAGATGTTTTTTTAATGACAATAAACGATGACTTCACGTATAGTGCTGAGTCTATTTTATTCGTTGAATTTAAATTCCATTAGCTGGCATGGTAGGATTTGAACACATGTCCTCAGAGCATTTCTTTGGCTTATTACCCACTACGCCATTCCCCCATGCACAAAGGTACTATGCGCGCAATTTAATGGCCATATTGCGCTTAAGCAAGAGTGCGACAAGGCCGTTAAATTATGGGAGAGGTGAAAAACGAGTACCGTGCCAGTCGCTGATCTGTTTGCAATCTAACCGGTCCGCCCGTTGGCGATATCTGGATCTCGCAATAGTGTGACGAGAAACCACTAATCACCACTTAAGCCCAATTTCCGTACAATTAACAGGAGCAACCCCCTATCCAATGGCCTCCTGTGATCTAATGGCCTCCCCAACAAGTGGGCACCGATTAGCACTCCTTTTTAAAAACGTGAAGTTGGCAGTAGGGCTGCTGTGAGGACCTGAGCAGGTAGACATCTTCGCTCACAAGCAAAGAGGCTGGGGCTCTGGGTTACTGCCCCAGTGCTCAGAGAGGATGTGAGAGATCCCCCGGTGGTGGGGTGTGGGGGCAATCTTGGTTGGGGTGGTCCGCCATCAGGACGGGCGGGAGGGTGGGGTGGGGGGTTGCGGAGCAGGAGGGGATGGTCATCCATGGCTTCAGCAGGGGGGCAGCTGTCTAAGCACCAGTTTGTCCACCATGCTAACCTCTGCACCGTGTAGTCACATTCCCGGGCAACCCCAGCCCCAGACAGCATGTGCAACTGACCACCCATAACTCCCACTGACTAAGGAGGCCTCTGGCCATGCAGCTGAGGGCTATTGTTAATTGGGAATTGGCAATCGTTGTTAAGTGAGTACCTCATATTTCCTAAGTGGATTCCCGTGGGTAGACGTGCCATGTAACATGTGGGTGTTATTGCCCACAATCAGACCGTGATGCCTGGACACTACAGGAAGAAACATCATGGATGCAGCGACCAACATGCGAACACCCAAGGGCTGGGCCCCAGAACTGGGGGCATTACTGCGGTCGGAGGGTGGTCAGTGTGCACGGGGAGGAGACCGCTCCAGGTAATGTTACGTCCAGGTGTCTGAGGTACAGGGTGTGGGGTCCAGTGAGCAGGGGCCTCCACTGTGGCCAGAGGTGCGTGGGCAGGGATTTTTGGATGGCATGGGGATGGGGGGGGGGGGGGGGGCAAAGGGGGACATGGAGGGTCTCTGGGTGGAAGACACTTCTGGCTGTCAGTCTTACACCCTCTCCCAATCCTTTACAGACGTTACACGGTATGGACGATATCTTGGAACTCACGGAACCTGCCCTAGTGGTGCTGCTGGTAGGCCCGACGGCCAGATGCCGGATAGGCAATGGCAGCTGCGTCGACAGAGGCTCACCCTACACCCTGATGACCTGGGCTCCCCATCAGGCTGGGGAGGGACCCAGAGGGGGAGGCCCAAGAAGGCCCAAGGTGTACAGGCACCACTGGTCATTCAAAGACATGACAGACAGCATGTGCCACAGGACAATCCGCCTCAACAAGGGGATGATAAGGCACCTGTGCCATGTCCTCAAGCACCACGTGGAGAATGAGGAAACCCGCCCCTGGTGACCATCAAGGTCACTGCAGCCCTCAATTTCTATGCCTCAGGATCATTCAAGGGCTTGAGCGGGGACTTCTGTGGCATCTCACAAATTGAGCCCACAGGAGCATCCGTGAGGTTGCCGATGCCCTGTTTGCAAAGGCAGAAAATTATATGAATTTTGACATGGACCAGGCCCAACACGATGCCCGGGCAGCAGGATTCTCCGCCAGTACTGGGATTCCCCAGCTCCAGATGGCACATGTCGCCTTGCGCTCACTGGGCCTTGAGGGAGTGCCCAACATCAACAAGAATGGTTCCACTCCTTCAACATCTAGCTGGTGTGCGATCACCACATGAAGATCGAACATCTGTGTGCACGCTTCCCTGGGACCGTGCACACAGCTACATCCCAGAGCAGTTGGACATTCCTGGTCTCTTCAAGGACCACCCCGGGGTCGCCGGTTGTCTCTTGAGGGATAAGAGGTTCCCGCTTAAGACCTGGTTAATGACACCAGCACGGAGGCCAGTGGCCGTTGCAGAGACTCGATCAACGAGGCCCATGTGGCCATCCGAGCTGTCATTGAGTGGTGCATCGGACTCCACAGAATGCAGATCTGATGCCTCAACCACTCTGATGATGCACTGCAGTACACTCCCCAGAGAGTCACCTGCTTTGTGGTGGTCAGCCGTGTCCCCCACAACCTGGCACAGCAGCGCGGTGACGTGGTGGATGTGGAGGGGGAGGAACATGGGCCACCTCCAAGGAGTAGGATGAGAAGGTGCTGGACCAGGAGGTGCTGGAGGACAAACCTGGGGAGGATACTCAGGACCAGCCGGAGAATAAGGTACAGGCGGGAGCAGAGAGAGTTCGGCAAGCCTGGTGGGCCAGGGAGACCCTCCTTCTTGCCCTCTTTACCTAGGACGTGGCCTCGTCTGTCATCCCCCTCTGCCCAACCCTCCCCTTCTTCCCACCCCCCCCATCTCTCCGCATTCCCCCTCCCCTCACCATCCTCTCCCACCCCACGTCCCCCCGTCCCCAATTCTCACACTCCCAGGGTCTATGTCCAATCATTCAAGAGTGAAGGGTCTGTGTCAGCACTGTCAAGGTTAGGGGGACAATGATACCCCGCAGAGAGCTGTGAGCTGGTGCTCCTCATTCAATGCCATTGTCTGATCTCTGCATGCAGTGTGCCGGGGGTGGGGAGCAGAGTGGTGTCCAGGACCTCCATGTCCGGGGAGATGGTACTTGGTGCTTGGCCTTTAGCGAAGTAAGTGCCAGAGGCATTATATTAGTTGAGGTCAACAAATTTTTATCAGTTATAGAAGTGACCCCCAACTTCCCCACTCTCCCCACCCATTCCAGACCCTCCCGCATGCTCCTCCCCCATCACAGCCTGCCCCTAGACCCCTTACCCCTACCCTACACCCCCAGTACCCTCTCAGTGATCCTCAACGGCTTAGCCTTCCATGCTCTACAGCTGCACTTAGGTGTGTCCTCAGGATGTACATGAGAGGTAGAGGCAGCCAACTGCTTATCACGTCCCGTGGCCTTTAATGTTCCTGGCATGCATCCTCTGGAAATCCTGGGGGCTAGAGGCCCCCAGCACATTTGCCCTCGGCGCATGCCCTGCCGTGCCGCACTGTACCGGGTGCCGATTGCGAGACGTACCGTTGTCAAGTTGGTGGAACTCGGGGAAGCTGGTGGCCACCGCCACTAGAATGGGTCTGAGTTCACACCCAGCGTCCCCTCCTCCTGGTTGATGCCCATAGGACCCTGGAATTTACCTGGATAGAGCGCCAGCTGCCCCTGTGCCATCTGACTCTGCCAGCCCTGGTAGCTCCCCAATGGCTGCAGCATGGTGTCAACATCCTCAGCGATGCTCCTCAGTGACTGGGACATGGTCTGCAGTGCCTTAGCAATGCTCACCTGAGACTGGGTTATGCTCCGCAACACCTCACCCAGGTCCACGTAGTACTGGGTGACGTCCCCCGTGACTGGGACATGTTGCTGAGGCGCTCAGCCATGGCCATCATTGACTGAGGCACACCTTGGACACCTCCAATCATGCTGCCAACATCGTGCACCATGCTCTCCACTGCGATCATCACCCTCGCAATATTGGCTTCAGTGCCACGCATTGCCGGTGCCATCTCCATGCGCTGTGGCCTCTGGGACTCCGCCAATCGGCTATGGACCTGCTGGAGTGTCGCTGACATCCCCTCCTGGATCTCACGGCCTGTATCAGCTCCGGATAAACCTGTTCCAGAGGCTCAGCATTTGACTGGGACCCAGCTGAATCCTGGGATCCAACAGACCTCCGACTGCTATCTCACCTGGGGGTTCCTGCCTCCACCTGGTGCGCATCATCAACTGTGAGATGCTGAACAAATTGTGCCTCAGATGCCTGACCACTACCATTGCCCACCGAGGTGTGTGTATCTGTGTTGGTGGAGAGTGGGGATGACAGCTTTGCCACGAAAACGGTGGCATCCTCGGTGCTCTCCTCCAAGGTGTCCTCTTAGGAAGCGTGGAGGGAAGCGGGGCGAGGGAGCCACCCCAGATGGGCTCACGCCGTCGGCTATAGGTCCTGTGGGAAAATGAACACGTGGTCGGTGGGAAGATGGGTCAGTGTGCATGGCATTAAAAACACATGTTTGATAGTTCATCTGGGTGGAGGCCGGTCCTCACCTATTTGCCATGCACTGGCCTCTACAGTGGTCACTGATCTGTCTTTGGCCAGTCCTGTAACCTCCAGGGCCCGTTCCTCATAGTGGGCGAGGACACTGATGTCTGGCACCTCGCTACCTGTCGGGGCAATCTCCTGTGGGGCACAGAGGGGGCATAATTGGCCACACGCATGGTTTATCACGGTGGTGGAGGGGGATTCCGGGGTTGGTGGGGGGTTGGGGGAGTTGGGCCACATGGGGCGGGATGGGGAGTATGGGGATGTGAGGAATATGGGGGGAAATGAGCCAGGTGTCAGGAATCTCATGGCAGTTCCCGCTCACTACCACACTTAGAAACCCTTTGGTAAAATTGCGCCCTTTGTAGCTGGTAATGCTCCTAACTCCCAGGTTTTGTTTTGAATGCATTATGAATTTGCACTCAAACTCTATCGTGACTCCAGTGCTAACCCTTATTTCCTTTCCAAATTGTCTTATTTTATATTTATTTCACATTCCATGCCCCATCTACAACAGTGCTGTTTTCTTACTCTCTCTCTAATAATCAGCAATAGTGACTGAGATTGTAATCCCACTCAAGCATATGGAACTGCATTTATTTTTAACAATGGTATATTCATTGAATCAGGACACTGGAATCGCCTGTGGGCATGTGGCGGTCAGTCATTTGGGTTTTTGTCTCAATTTGACAGCTTTATGATCAGCTTTGTGATGCCAGCCCATCAATTGTCAAATTTATTTAATTCAGTCTCCCAACTTGCTACATTGGGATTTGAGTTTATATCGATGATCTGTCAGATATACATTAGCTATTGACTTCTGGTTCAGATATACCACATATTAGCTTGGAACTGTCCCTGCCATGATGGTTGCCTGCAGGATTTATTGCCTCTGGTGCCCAATTCCATAATTACCTGAGGAATAATCTGTAGTCTGCAAACGCAGTTCACCACGGAGATTCCTAGGTAGCATGTAAGTCTTGATTTCTGAAGAGGAATGCTTAAGGAGTGATGGTGGACTGGCCACTTCCAATTCAGGTACACCTCCCACACATTCCCTCTTCCATTCACTTCTTTCATCTCCCCAAACACTCAACCATGATTCATCAAGCCATAGAATCAGACAGCACAGAAAAGGCCATTTGGCCCATTGTGTTTGCGCTGGTCAAAAACGACCACCCAACTATTCTAATCCCATTTTCCAGCACTTAGTCCATAGCCTTGTATGCCCTGGGATCGCAAGTATACATCTAACTTCTACTTAAATGTTCTGAGGGTCTCTGCCTCCACCATCCCTTCAGGCAGCTGATTCCAAACTCCCACCACCCTCTGGGTAAAAAGGTGTTGCCTCACATGCCCTCTAAATCTCCTGCCCCTTACCTCAAATCTATGCCCCCTGTTCATCGACCCCCTCCACAAACGGAAAAGGTTTCTTCATGTCTACTCTATCTATGGCTCTCATAATTATATACATTTCAATCATGCCCCCCTCTGCTCAAAGGAAAACAATCCAAATCCACACAAACTCTCTTCATAACGGCGACATCCTGGTAAATCCCCTCTGCACCCTTTCCACTGCTATCACATCCCTCCTGTGATGTGGATTCCAGAACTGCACACAATACTCTGGCTGTGGCCTAACCAATGCTTTATACAGTTCCAACAAAATATCCCTGCTGTTAAACTCTGTGCTTCAAAGGCAAGTATACCATATGTCTTCTGAACCACTGTATCCACCTGCTCTGCTACCTTCAGGTACCGGTGTACATGCACACCAAGATCCCTTTGATTTTCGATGCTTCCCAGGGTCCTGCTGTTTATTATATATTCCCTTGCCTTGTTTGTCCTGCCCAAGTGCATCACCTCACACGTATCTGGATTAAATTCCATTTGATCAGGCCACCAAAGCAGCCTGTCTGTATCCTCCTGTAACCAAAGGCTATCCTCCTCACTATTTAACACCCTGCCAGTTAATCCCTGCGACTCCAAATGAGATTAATTCTGACTCTCAGAATTGCTTCCAATAGTTTCCCCACCACTGAGGTTATAAAGACTGACCTGTAGTTTTCTGGTTTATCCCTTCCTCCCTTCTTGAATAATGGCACCACATTGGCTATTTTCCAGTCCTCCGGCACCTCTCCTATGGCCAGAAAGGAATTTTAAAAATTTGCCAGCACCCCTGCTATTTCCTCCCTAGCCTCACTCAGCAGCCTGGGATACATTTCAATTGGCCCTGGAGATTTGTTTATCATTAAGCCACTCAGAACCTCCTCTCTGTCTATGTCAATCTCTTTAATTTTATTACAGTCCTTCTCCCTGATTTTTATACCGATATTGTCCCTCTCACAAGTGAACACTGACAACAAGTATTCATTTCGAACCCTACCTACATCCTCTGGCTCCACCCACAAATTACCACTGTGGTCCTTAATGGGCCCTACACTTTCCCTAGTTACCCTTTTACCCTTAATGTACTTGTAAAACAATTTAGGATTTTCCTTTATTTTACCTGCCGGTATTCTTTCATGCCCTCTTTTTGCTCTCCTAATTTCCTTTTTATGTTCCTCTTGCACATTCTATATGCTTCTCAGGATTCTGCTGTTTTGAGCACTCGATATCTGCTATAAGCCTTGTAATGTTCTTGTCAGATGGCCTGATTTATATTACAAGAACACTTGTAGCTAAAGCTATAAACAATTTATCAACATTAACTGTGGGTAAACTACATGCAAAACCGATGAATAACAGTAAGATTAAGCACAAGCAACCTCTCCCATCAGCTTCCTCCAGCCAGTCTGAGGAGTCAACTGGCTCTAACATTCACTTACATACTAGTGAGACTCCTAGTGGCCAATCGGTGAATTACAACACAACCATGATATCACTGCAAGCCTCTCTTTATCCTTATCCAATGCTGTATTTCCCTCAAAATCCAGAGTTCACTATATTTGTTGGTCCCATCCTTTCCCTTGATTGGAATATGTTGGCCCTGTACTTTCCCTATTTCCTTCTTGAATGCATCCCACTGTTCTGGCCCTGTTTTACCTAAAAGTGTCCTCTCCCAGTCCACTCTGGCCAAATCATATTTATTAAAATTGACCTTTCCTCAGTTTAGAACTTTGAGCTCAGGCCCACCATTGTCCTTTTCCATAACAAATGAGGGCAAAATCCATTTTAGAAATCTTTGTCCTAACAATTGAAAAATACATTGGATGCCCTTTTAAGCAGTCACTTCCTGGATGGCCGCAATATTTCTGACCATTTACACATGGACTTTGCAGGCATGGATATTCCTTTGAAAAGGGAGTGGAATTTGCGCATTTAATTGGCTCACAAACAACTGACATTATTTGAAATAAAGCTGAAGACAAAACTGACATATTCAATTATTGTTTGTGTTCCAAAGTTAGACTGGCTCAATGTTCAGAGTAACCTTTGCACTGTTTGGGTCAATGCAATCTTACAGAAAAAAGGGACATTCATTTCTCCGTCTCGAAAATTTAAGGAGAATGGGAACAAAATCTGTAGATATTAGTTCATGACAACGGCGCAGTCAGAAATAAAAATAGCCTATCAATCAGTGCCTTTTATCAGACCACAGTAAAAGAGGCGATGTTGAAGTCAACCAAGGTGGGCTTATAATGGACAACACACCAGCATCACAGAGATAGATTTGGATCATCTGTGATTCTAATAATCCATAAAATAATTGTGCTGCACTGCCCTACTCCAGGTCAGTTAACCTTCTTTTACTTACCTCAATTTAAAACAATGGCTCATTGGTCTAGGGGAATGATTTTTGATTTGGGTGTTCTGTTTATAATAGAAACAATGTGCAGGGGTACATGGAAAAGGTAGTGGAGTGCCACAAAGTCATGATGCCCGTTTGGAGAGTTGGTATGTGCACTCTGAGCCAGGTGGCCTCCTTCTGTGTTGAAATTATCCTGTGAATTGTATTGTTATGAATAATCCCTTTGAATGGAGATCAGGGGCGGAATTCGGGGTTGGAGAATCGCCGGGGCCGGCATCAATCCCGCCCCCACCGTGTCCTGAATTCTCCCCCCCCCCCCAAGAATCGGCGGCAGCGGGAACCACGCTGCGCCGGTCGGCGGGCCCCCCGCGGCGATTCTCCGGCCCGCAATGGGCCGAGGTCCCACGGCTGACAGGCCTTTCGCACCAGCGTGGTTTAAACCACCTCTCTTACCGGCGGGATGGGGCAGCATGGTAGCATGGTGGTTAGCATAAATGCTTCACAGCTCCAGGGTCCCAGGTTCAGTTCCCGGCTGGGTCACTGTCTGTGCGGAGTCTGCACGTCCTCCCCGTGTGTGCGTGGGTTTCCTCCGGGTGCTCCGGTTTCCTCCCACAGTCCAAAGATGTGCGGGTTAGGTGGATTGGCCATGCTAAATTGCCCTTAGTGTCCTAAAAAATAAGGTTAATGGGGTGGGGTTACTGGTATAGGGTGGATACGTTGGTTTGAGTAGGGTGATCATTGCTCGGCACAACATCGAGGGCCGAAGGGCCTGTTCTGTGCTGTACTGTTCTATGTTCTATGATTGGTGGCGCGGGCAGGCTCTGTTGGGGCGGCGTGGGGTGATCTGACCCCGGGGGGTGCCCCCACGGTGGCCTGGCCCGCGATCGGGGCCCACCGATCCGCAGGCGGGCCTGTGCCATGGGGGCACTCTTTTTCTTTCGCCCCCGCCATGGCCTACACCATGGCGGAGGCGGAAGAGACCTCCTCCCCTGCACATGCGCCGGTATGACGTCAGCAGCTGCTGACGCACCATCGCATGCGCGGACGTGCGCTGGCCGGCGAAGTCCTTTCGGCCCCAACTGGCATGGCGCCAAAGGCCATTCACGCCAGCCGGTGGAGTGGGAACCACTCCGGTGCGTGCCTAGCCCCTCAATGTGAGGGCTTGGCCCCTAAAGGTGCGGAATTCTCCACACTTTTGGTGCAGCCTGACGTCGGAGTGGTTTATGCCACTCCATCCCGCCGGGACCCCCCACCCCGCCAGGTAGGGGAGAATCCCGGCGCAGGTTATTATTATTGAGTGGACTCGTCTAATCAAAAGTATGCAGTGTAATGTTACTGAGTGCAATTTGTTTTCCCTATTTTGCACATGAAATGAAAATGAAATGAAAATCGCTTATTGTCACAAGTAGGCTTCAATGAAGTTACTGTGAAAAGCCCCTAGTCGTCACATTCCGGCGCCTGTCCGGGGAGGCTGGTACGGGAATCGAACCGTGCTCTGGCCTGCTTGGTCTGCTGTAAAAGCCAGCGATTTAGCCTGGTGAGCTAAATAGCAACATTTATTCTTGTTCAGAAATGTTGGGTGGAGGGGGGTTGGAGGGATAGATTTTCCTCCCCAGTTTTCAGTGGTCGGATATGGGGGTGGAAGAGAATTGAGGGGGAGTCCCAAAATGGATTTCACACGGTGGGGGGGGGGGGGAGGTTACCCACTCGATTGCCCCGACAGTGAAGTAATGATGTTGCTGCCATGCAATGATGGGAACCCCATTATAATACACTTACATATATTTAGCAAGACTCCCGCTTGTATCAACCCCCCACATAATGAAATCACCACCCCATTGAGTGGCATCATGTGTCTGGGGTTTCCAATATGTTTTGAAAAATGAGGAACTGGCAAACAGACTCAATGGAGGTGAACTGTAGAGTCCCCAGGGAGGAGGGGGTCATGCCTGGGCAATACTCTGGCAGTGCCCCCTGGCACTGTGCCAGGTGGTCCTTTTCTTGAGGAGATTTAGGGTGCCCTAAGGAGGTGTCCCTGGGGTCAGGGGTGGGTGTGCACATGGGGGTGGGGTGCCTTGGGGAGGGCCCTGTCTACATGGGGAAGGAGGGCGTTCCCGGGGGCTGGTCCTTTTTTTAATTTCATTTTAGATCAGGGCATTCTCAAAAAACATTCAGAGTCAGCCCTTCAGCCTGATGCCATGGGACCTGCCTCTTCACTTTGTTTTTTTTTTCTAAGTGTTTTAAAATACGACGTGAAAACCCGATGAGGCAGCTAGCAGGCTATCGCCGCTTTTCCTGCCGAAGAATGTAGTTTGAAAAGAAATCAGAAAATTCTGCCCGCGGGGGGCACAGTGGCGCAGTGGTGAGCACTGCTGCTTCACAGCGCCAAGGACCCAGATTCCATCCTGGCCCCGCGTCACTGTCTGTGTGGAGTTTGCACATTCTCCCCATGTCTGCGTAGTCTCACCCCCACAACCCAAAGATGTGCAGGGTAGATAGATTGGCTGCGCTAAATTGCCTCTTAATTAGAAAAATTAAATATATGAAAAATAAAATTCTGCCCTATGAACGCAACAGCACTTGCAAAGGTTGCTCATTCTGATAGTATGCTTGCACTTTGAATATTTTCTTTTTTTGCTTGCATTTCCCAATGAGAGTAACGACACCGATTTCCTGTGGTACGAAGGAAAATTCACATCTCGTCGCTAGAGTCAATTTTTCCCGTGAAAATACTGTTTCATGTTTGGTCTCAAGGTCCTGAGAAATTCTGGATGAATTTAATTCTGGAACTATAACTAAAAGATCCAGGAAAGATGGCTCTAAAAACACTGTGGCATTTGATAATTGGGCAAGGAAGATTTTAATGACAGGACTGAGGCCTATTTCTCAGACTATCTGAACAGTCTTACAGAATAAATAAATACATGGATGGCTGTTCATCTTTTTCTTGTACCAAAATCAAAGCAAAGTCTTTGATGGAAATTGGCTAGAATTTTCCATTTTTTTTCATCTGTTTAAACTGAAAACAAGAGCTCATTGCTTGCATCTTTTGAAGATCCATCATTAAAGTGCATCATTCTTCAATTTGTAAAATGTGACAATGTTCAAAAAAATCCCATTTCTTTTCAGGTTAGAAGAAGTTCCCACATTTCAGATTCATGTTGCACCATCTGCCATTTACACTCATTGGGCTTAATTTCTGCTCCTGAGTCGAATAAATAAAGTTGGTAAATTTCCTGACACTGCAACTCAAACTCAGGGAGAAGCTGCCACAACCTGTTGGATGTTCCAGTGGGGGGTGGGGGGAGACTACCCCATGTGCAGACCCCAAGAGCTATAAAGAGATTAAATAATGGTCTATGTGTCCATTGCAGACTTCACTAAATTTAACAAGAAACACTCTTATTGATAACATTTAAATCCCTGCGAGCACCAAATCCCTTATAAAAACGAACATTTCCTTCAGGTATTTAATTATTTTGGAAAATAAATACTTATGTTCCTTGCCCCACATCCAATGCAGTTAATATCTTCATAACCACTTGGAGCTTCTAATCAAACTGTGAACTTACTGGCTCATCACTGTAGTAATTATAGGATGTGGAAGCACTCAAGCAATATTAATCCTTTAATGGTAGCCTTCTGGCTTATGCCACCAAACAGTGAAATAGCAAGCACTGATTTTTATTTAGATTAGATTACTTTTTTCAAAAATGTAAAGAGTACTTAAATGGGTACCTAAGTGACTTGACAGCTTGATAGTTTGAGAGAGCTTGTCCACTCTTTAGATACGTTCATGTCAACACATAACAATCCCAAAGAGGTACTTGCCCTTTCCCAAAGGGGACTTGACCTCTCGCAAAGGGCACATCACCTCTCCCAAAAGACATCTGACCTCTCCCAAAGGATACCTTACCTTCTAAAAAGGGTTCCTTAGCTCTTAAATTAACTCCCATTCCTCAAACATCTAAAGCACAAGGATTGTGTTTCAAACAGCCCAGCAACAAAAAGTGCCTCAGTTTGAAAGTATCTGCAAAAGTTCAGACCAGTAAGCAAAGAACAGCCCTCCAGCCCTCACCCTTCACATACCCTTAAAGACCACACACTCCCCATGCCTCATTTATTCTAACTCATGCCATCTCATACTCACACACACCAAGTGGCCCCTCATAACGCCCATGCTAGCATCTGCCTCTCTACCCAATCTCATGGCCCTTTATGGCCTAATGCCACCTTAGTTCCAAACCATGCCAACTCATGGCCCCACTCATCCCCATGGACCTTTATCGTCTCCATACCAATCTCATTGCAACCCATGTCCTGCACACACATCATCATTTGCCCTTACACTCTTGCTGGCAATGCAGTCAGTATCCACCATGGGCAGACATCAAGAGCATGCTGAGATGAAATAAAATAAGGTTCTCAGTGTCTATTAAAGATCACTGCATTAAAAGAAACACTCCCATTCATAAAAACCTATTCAATATATTTAAGTCCCTTCAAGTACATAATTCTTTATAAAAACAAACATTTGTATTCATTTAAAAAAAAAAAAAAAATTTAGAGTACCCAATTATTTTTTTCCAATTAAGGGGCAATTTAGAGTGGCCAATCTACCTAACCTGCACATCTTTGGGTTGTGGGGGTCAGACAGTGACCCAAGGCTGGGATTCGAACCCGGGTCCTCAGCGCCATAGACAGCAATGCTAACCACTGTGCCACCGTGCTGCCCCCTACATTTGTATTCATGGCATCATATAAAGACATCTTATCTCTTCATAATCACTTGGAGCTACAAATTAAACTGTGAACTTAAGCACCCTTCCCCCCACTGAGATATTGATAGGTGGTGGAAGCAGTCAAGCAGCACACATCCTGTAATGGCAACACTCAGACTTATCTCAACAAATAGTAACGAGATTGCAAGTTTCTGTTTTTTCTTAATCTGATGCTAACCACTGTGCTAACCGTTATGCCACCATGCCGCCCCAAATTTCCTTTACCATTAAGCAGTTTAGTCCCCCAAGATTGGCAAAAATCAATTTCACCAAGTAATTAAAAAAATTCTGCCTAATGAAATTATGCACAGCATGCAACATCAGTTCTTAGTGGAAAAAAAATTCTATCTAGTATTGATGCTTCACAGCGCCAAGGACCCGGGTTCAATTCCAGCCTCGGGTGACTGTGTGGAGTTTGTACATTCTCCCCGTGTCTTTGTGGGTTTCCTCCGGGTGCTCCAATTTCCTCCCAGAGTCCGCAGATATGCAGGTTAGGTGGATTGGCCTCGTTAAATTGCCCCTTAGTGTCTAAAGTTTAGGCAGGGTTACGAGTGGAAGGCGGGGAATGGGCCAAGGTGAGAGTGCTCTTTCAGGGGGATGGTGCAGACACGATGGTTCAAATAGCCTCCTTCTGCATTGTAGAGATTCTATGATTCTATGCAATTAGATGCATGAGCACTAATCTCTTGCTTCTTGCACAACACTAATAGAACTGGAGGGGGGGGTTAACATCAGTGTTGCCACTATCATCTCCTTTAAAATATAACCAAGACCGCACATGTGGGTGCCGCATAATGTGCGTACATAATAAACTCCTGTTGATAGAAAGGGGAAATCGACTCTTTGATCCAGCAAGTAGGAAGTGAAAAGAGACTTACTCATAGTCATTTGGTTTTCAACTCAAAATGGGTCCAAAGGATCAGGTTTAAAAACAGAATAATTTAAAGCTGAAATTGTTTCTTGGCAACCTACGGTGGAAGCGTGCTGAACTGGAGAGAGGAATGATCAACGAGAGATGCACACGCATTCAGGGTACATTATTCCTAGCGATCAATTTCTGACAGGAGAGCTGGAAGCAGGTTGTATTCCTGGGCTTTCAAAAACAGCTACCATTTATACAGCTCTTTTAATGTAGTTTCACAACTGCAGCTGCGTCACTGGAGTATTGTCAAGCTTAACTGCTCTCTCCACCTGCTCTATCACCTTCAATGATCTGTGTGCATATCCACCCAGGACCCTCTGCTCCTGCGCTCCCTTAAGAATTGTTCCCAGCACAATTTCTCTGCATTGAACTTCATCTGTCACCTGTCCGCCCCCCACCAACTTGTCTATGTCCTTTTGAAGTTCTACACTGGCCTCCTCACAATTTACAATTCTTCAAAGTTGTGTTTCATTGTAAACTTTGAAATTGTCTCCTGCAAACCAAGAACTTGATTATTAATATATATTAGGAAGAACAAAGGTCCCAATACCAACCCCTCAGGAACCCCACTACAAACTTACCTCCAGCCCAAAGAATACCATTGACGATTGCTCTCTGCTTCCACAGAACCCTACAGTGCAGAAGAAGGTCAATTGGCCCATCAAGTCGACGAAAACTCTGAGAGAGCACCCTCCCTAGGCCCCACTCCCCTCACCCTATCCCCCATCTAACCTACACATCCATGGATACATTGGGGCAATTTAGCATGGCCAATCCACCTAACCTGTGCATCTTTGGACAGAAAACGGAGCAACCGGAGGAACCCCCACAGACACGGGGAGAAAGCGCAAACTCACACAGACAGTTACTCGAGGCCAGAATTGAACCCGGGTCCCTGGTGCAGTGAGGCAGCAGTGCTAACCATTGTGCTACCGGGACGCATGTTTGCATTGTTTAGCCAATTTAGTATCCACATCACTATTGTCCCTTTTATTCCATGAGCTATAACTTTTCACAAGTCTGTGGTGTGACACTCTATATTGAATGACATTTTAAAATCCATGTACACCACATCAGCACCATAATCTTGATCTATCCTTTCTGTTACCTCTTCAAAAAGACCCCAGGATGTGTTATGACACCCTGGGCCAATGTGTAGTCAATTCCAGTCCCACTGTGTGTGCTTTGTTTCACAGAGACATGGCTCACCCCTGCCTCACCGCACTGTGCCGTACAACCTGAAGGCTTCTCAATAAACCGGGCGGACTGCAGGGCGTCATCAGGCAAAGCAAAGGGTGCAGGGGTTTGTTCCTCATCTACTCTTTCTGGTGTTTGGATGTGGCGACCCTGGCGATCTACTGCTCTCCGGAATAACTGACCGTGAGTGCCGCCTGCGCTACCATCCACCCCAGGCAGAAGCAAAGAAGGCGCTGGACAAATTGTACACAGTGATTAACAACAATTAAAACAGAACACCCAGAGGCCTTGTTCATCGTGGCCGGGGACTTCATCAAGGCCAACCTCAAGAGTGTCCTGCCAAAATTCCACCAACACATCTCCTGTCCCACCAGGGGCGACAGTATTTTCGACCACTGCTACTCAAAAATCAAGGGCGCCTACCGTTTCATCCCCCAACCGCACTTCGGAAAATCAGACCATCTTGTGCTCCTTCTCCCGCCATTCAAACAGAAACTTAAGCGGGAGAATCCGGTGAAGACGATTATGTAGTGCTGGTCCGAGGAAACAGAAGAGTTCCTAAGTGACTGTTTGGAGTCAGTGTTTAAGAACTCAGAGACCAACCTAAACTAGTATGTTACCACCGTCACAGACTTTATCAGCAAATATGTGGACGACTGGGTGCCAAAGAAAGCAGTAGGTACGTTCCCCAATCGGAAACCATGGCTCAATCGGGAGATTGACTTCCTATTTAAGGCCAGGTCTGAGGCATTCAAGTCAGGTGACCCTGACCTCTACAAGAAATCCAGGTACGATCTGGATGCCAAGAGACAATATCAGACAAAGCTAGAGTCACAGACTGGCGTTACAGACTCTTGTCTGTTGTGGCAAGGCTTAAACAACATAACGGGCTACAAAGCAAAGCCGAGCAGAACCTCGCAGCAGCGCACCCCTCCCCGATGAATTCAATGCATTCTCTGCTCGGTTCGAGCAGGAAACCATCAGACTGCTGTCGACGGCCTCAGCAGCCCTCATACCCACCGCACAGCTTCTAAAGTCAGATCGACCTTCCTGAAAGTGAACCCTCGGAAAGCAACGTGTCCAGAGGGTCCCTCGTCATGCACTCAGATCCTGTGCGTAACAGCTGGCAGATGTGTTCTCGGACATCTTCAACCTCTCACTAATCTGTTCCAAGGTCCCCACCTGCTTCAAGAAGACCACCATCATACCGTTGCCAGAGAAGAACCAGGCAACGTGCCTCAATGACTACTGTCTGGTGGCCCTGACATCGATCATAATGAAATGCTTCGAGAGGTTGGCCATGAGGCACATCAACTCAATATTCCCAGAATGCCTAGATCCATTGCAATTCGCATACCGCCGCAACCGATGCACAGCAGATGCTATCTGGCTGGCTCTACACTAATCCCTGGAGCGTTTTGATAACAAGGACTCCTACATCAGACTCCTATTTATTGACTACAGCTCCGCCTTCAATACCATAATCCCAGCCAAGCTCATATCAAAGCTCCAAAACTTGGGACTTGGCTCCTCACTCTGCAACTAGATCCTTGACGTTCTGACCCATAGACCACAATCAGTAAGGATAAACAACAACACCTCCACAATAGTCTTCAATACCAGGGCCCCTCAAGGCTGCGTCCTTAGCCCACTACTATACTCCCTATAAACACAGGACTGCATGTCAAAATTTGGTTCCAACTCCATCGACAAGTTTGCTGACGACATGACCATAGTGGGTCGGATCTCGAACAACAATGAGTCAGAATACAGGAGGGAGATAGAGAGGAGTGGTGTAATGACAACAATCTCTCCTTCAATGTCAGCAAAACTAAATAACTGGTCATTGACTTCAGAAAGCAAAGTATTGTACACACCCCTGTCTGCATCAATGGGGCCGAGGTGGAGATGGTTGACAACTTCAAATTCTTGGGTGTGCACATCACCAAAAATCTGTCCTGGTCTACCCACGTCAACGCGACGACCAAGAAAGCGCTGCAATGCCTGTACTTCCTCAGGAAACTAAGGAAATTCAGCATGTCCACATTGACTCTTACCAACTTTTACAGGTGCACCATAGAAAGCATCCTATCTGGCAGCATCACTGTCTGGTATTGCAACTGCTCGGCCCAAGACCGCAGGAAACTACAGAGAGTCGTGAATACCTCCTAGTCCATCACATGAACCCACCTCCCATCCATTGACTCTGTCCACACCTCGCGCTATCTTGGGAAAGCAGGCAGCATAATCAAAGACCCCTCCTATCCGGCTTACTCACTCTTCCAACTTCTTCCATCGGGCAGGAGATACAAAAGTCTGGGAACACGCACTAAGATTCAAAAACAGCTTCTTCCCCGCTGTTACCAGACTCCTAAACAACCCTCTTATGGACTGATATGATTAATACGACACTCCTGTATGCTTCATCCGCTGCCTGTGTCTATGTATCTACATTGTGTATCTTGTGTTGCCCTATTACGTATTTACTTTTCATGTACTAAATGATCTGTTTGAGCTACACACAGAAACAGACTTGAAATGAATGAAATGAAAATCGCTTATTGTCACAAGTAGGCTTCAAATGAAGTTACTGTGAAAGGCCCCCTAGTCGCCACATTCCGGCGCCTGTTCGGGGAGGCTGGTACGGGAATTGAACCGTGCTGCTGGCCTGCCCTGGTCTGCTTTCAAAGCCAGCGATTTAGCCGTGTGCTAAACCAGTCCCTTTTCACTTTTCACTGTACCTAGGTACACATGATAATAAACAAATTCAAATTCAATACAATACAATCCAAGGGCTGGTTTAGTTCAGTGGGCTAGACAGCTGGTTTGTGATGTAGAACAAGGCCAGCAGCGCAGGTTCAATTCCCGTACCAGCTTACCCGAACAGGCGCTGAAATGTGATGACCCGGGGCTTTTCACAGTAACGTCATACTTGTGACAATAAAAGGTTATTGTAATATTATTATAATATATACTATATTATATTGTTATATTATATTATTATTATATTATATTATTATTATATTATTGTTATATTATATTATTATTATATTATTGTTATATTATATTATTATTATATATTATTATATTATATTATTATTGTTATTATTATTGTATATATTATTATTATATATCTACTTGACCCAGAGTTGCAACACGGTTGAAAATAGTTTTTATTGTGTGTCTCCGGTAGTCCTCAGCTGCCCAATAACTACAGTCACCAGGTTTTGGTTGACGGCGTTGGGGGTGGGGAGCCCGGGAGGGGTAGCGGCGCGGCCGTGTCTGCGGGCGGTGTGGGGGAGGCTGCCGGGGGTGGGGGTGGGGGGTGGCCCACACATCCGGGAGTGCGGGTGGGGGTGGGGGGTGGCACACACATCCGGGGGTAGGGTTGGGGGTGGGGTGTGGCCCACACATCCGGGAGTGAGGGTGGGAGTGGGAGGGTGGTCCACATATCCGGGGGTGGTGGTGGGGAAGGAGCGGTGGGGGCGACAAAGGCTGCGGGTGGCCACGGCCCGCCATGGCAGGGCGGATCCAACGGCCAGACCCCATGACGGCGGACACACGACTGTCCACCCAACCAGTTCGCTTTGCGGAGCAGGCGGCCCAGCCGTTCTGACGTGTGCCAGACACCCGCACCCGACCCACCAAACTGGCGGCAAACACCAGCAGGTATGTCCAGGGCGGCACACATAGGAGCCCCCCAGTGTGGGCACTGCCACCAGACGGTGGCCCTGGCAGAGGGGACGGCCGACGGGTCTCAGGGCACCGAGGAGGCAGCGGTGGGGCGCGTGCTGGCATGCTGGCAACCGGGCCGGTCATGTAGACCATGGCACCTGGTTGTGGAGGGGTGTATACTAATGCTGAAACCCTGTCTACCCCCACCCCCCTGCATGAGGCCCAGTGGGAGCTGGAGCACGGGCGTGACAGGGAGGTGGCGGAGCCAGTTGCAGAGCAGCGGGCTGCAGTGGGGCACATGCAAGCTGCAGGGCCACATGCCCGAGAGGCGCAGGAGGAGCACCATGCCGTGTGGGAGCCACAGCAGGAGGATGATGAGGAGGAGGAGGGTATGCCACGGCCACGGAGGCGTCCGATGCGACAACGTGTGTATCGGCCCCGCATGTCCTTCGAGGACCTCCCGGACAGGGCGTGCAGGAGACTCCAGCTGAGCTGGGAGACCGTTGCCCACATCTGCCACCTGATGGCACACCTGGCACCACGTGGGACTGGGGGTGGACATGCCCTCCCAGTGGCCGTCAAGGTGACGATCGCTCTCAACTTCTTCGCGACGTGGTCGTTCCAGTCACCGAGTAGGTCCTGTCTGCCATCTCTCAGCCATCGGTGCACTGGTGCATCGCGGACCGGTACATAAAGTTCCCTGTGGACAGCGCCCACCAGGATACCCGCACAGCGGGTTTAGCCGCTGTTGCCCGGCTACCCATGGTGCAGGGGGCGATCAATGGAGTGCACATCGCCATGCGGCCCACGTTGGAGGAAAGGGTAATGTGCCTGAACAGGAAGGGTACATATTCCATGAACGTGCAGGTGGTCTGTGACCACATGATAACGATCCTGCACGTCTGCGCCAGGTACCCTGGCATGTGCATGACTCCTTTATACTCTCCCAATCGTTCATCCCCGCCATGTTTGAGGGACACCCCCCTCCCGCCTGCAGGGCTGGTTGCTGGGTGACAGGGGTTATCCGTTGCGGTCATGGCTGACGACGTCTATCCGGAGGCCGCAGCGCCGCTACAATGATGCCCATGCAGCGACCAGGAGTGTGGTCGAAAGGTGCTTTGGGCTGCTGAAAATGCGCTTCAGGTGCCTGGACAGCTCTGGGGGGGCCCT
Organism: Scyliorhinus canicula; assembly: GCF_902713615.1. Taxonomy (NCBI): domain Eukaryota; kingdom Metazoa; phylum Chordata; class Chondrichthyes; order Carcharhiniformes; family Scyliorhinidae; genus Scyliorhinus; species Scyliorhinus canicula. Next base: position 102,424,292 of record NC_052160.1, on the reverse strand, counting down.
ACAGTACCCATTGGAGAGGGCCGGCCGCATCGTCGTGGTCCGCTGCGCCCAGCACAACATAGCCCAGCAGAGGGGCGATGTGCTGGAGGAGGAGGACGAGGACGGTCAGGATGAGGGGAACTCTTCTCCAGATGAGTGGGATGGCGAGGGGGAAGCAGATGCACGGGACATGGGGGATGGACGGCAACAGGAGACTGCCCACGCCGCTGGCTGGGCCAGCAGGCACGGTAGCTGCACGTTTCAGCGACCACAGTGGGGGTCAGCAGTGATGGGCATGGGAACAGACAGCAGAGTTCAGTACCTCCCCCACCACCGACCACCCTCACCGCCCACACCACCGACCACCCTCACCTCCCCCACCACCGACCACCCTCACCTCCCACACCACCGACCACCCGCACCTCCCACACCACCGACCACCCTCACCTCCCACACCACCGACCACCCGCACCTCCCACACCACCGACCACCCTCACCTTCCACACCATGCATACGACCCCTCCATGACACATTCACCTGCGGCACAACGGGATGGGGGCAAACAGTTGATGGTGTAAGTGAGTCTGGTACAAGGCACAGAGGATGATGACAGTCCGCCGTGCGAATGGGCTCCGAGCCATACATTGTTCGATAATGTCTGACTCATGGCTACGTCAAGACCCTCCACCTGGGTGTACCCTGCACGCGGCCCAGACATTGCATCCCATGGCCTTGGCATATGGCTGGGGGTGGGTTGGCATGGGAGAACAATGGGGGGGGGGCTCACATCACACGCACCGGAGCTCAACTTCTATCGCAGTGCCCCTACACACACTGGCACACAGTCCCCGCCCGCATCGGACAGAGTACAGAGGCAGCTCACATAGGTGTGGAATGTGTTTAAGAACAGACGTCCTGCACATGTGCCCTTGCCCAGCTAACTATTCTGTGCCCTGCACCCGTGCCAACTTGCTCATCAGTGTCTACCTTTCTGGCCCTATGGTGTTCTACGTCTTGGTGTTCTGCCAGACGGTACGGCAGCACTGGAGGTGGACTCCTGTGATTCCTGCCATGTGACTACCGTCCCCTTTGGCGGCTGTTTCCTGGGCGGCCCGTCCTGGATGGGCCAGGATGCACTTGGGCAATTGGGATGGCGTTCTCCCATCCTGTTCTGCCCGCTGCCCACTGGATGCACCAGGGACGGTGGGGGGGAGTCCGAGGTGGCATGGCGTTCCGGCACCCCGCCTGCAGGGGAGCCGGAACGGCCCCCAGCACCTCCTCCTCCCTCGGGGTGCCCGGTGGCCCCTCAGGCTCTCCATAGGATGGGGGTGCAAGCAGATCCAGCACCTGTCACCACCATCACCTGGCTCTGCCAGTCCTGGAGGCCCATGCTGGTATCGACCAGGGACCGGACGTTCGCAGCCATGGAGCTCAGAGAGTTCACCATCCCTGTCTGGCTCTGTACAATGCCGTCCATCACCCGTGCAATGGCGCTGATGCTCCAGCGATGGCCTGCTGGGACTGAGCCATGGACTGCTGAGACCGCACCAGGTTGTTGAGCGCCTCAGCGATGTTTAGCTGGCCCTGGCTCATGGCTGCCTGTGAGACGGCAGCCCTATCCTGGGCCGCGGAGGACGCGTGCTCAGATAGCCCCAGGCCCTGCAAACTCAGTCCCATGCCCGACACCATCGCCACCATTGTCTCCACCGCGGACGCCACACGTGCGGTGATGGCCTGTGTGACACTCATGACCGGCACTATTTCCTACTCCTGGACATGGATGCACTCCTGCACTTGCGCCTGCGGGTGCTGGAAACCGGCCGTCACACTATCACGCCCCTGGGTCCCTGACTGCATCGGGTCTATGGGTGGGCGGGGGAACTCCAGGAACACCGGACCCATCTGAGCGGCAGGTGTTTGCCGGGCCTGGGCTGCCCACCGTCTGTCCGGCCCCTCGGCTGCTCCTACCTCCACCTGCTGTACTGGATCAGCTGTGTGGTGCGCATCAGTCTGTGTCCCAGAAGCCTCATCACTGAAATGGCCAACCGAGGTGAGAGTATCTGCGGTGGCGGACGGTGCAGGGGACAGCTGTGACACAACCTCGGTGCCTTCATCAAACCTGCGGTCGGGGGTTCCCTGGGGTGCCATGTCCCATATGTTCGTCCCCTCCGTGGTGTTGTCGTGTTGTGTTCTTTCATGTCTGTCTGTCCGCTGTGTGCTAGTGTCCTGTGTCGTCGTGTCGTGTCTGTCTGTCCCCTGTGTGCCTGTGTCCTGGGTCGTCGTGCCGTGCCTGTCTGTCCCCTGTGTGCCTGTGTCCTGGGTCGTCGTGCCGTGCCTGTCTGTCCCCTGTGTGCCTGTGTCCTGGGTCGTCGTGCCGTGCCTGTCTGTCTCCTGTGTGCTGGGGTCCTGCGTCGTCGTGCCCTGTCTGTCTGCCCCCTGTGTGCTGGTGTTCTGAGTCGTTGTGTCGTCACTGGATTGGGCCGGAGCGCTGTTGTTGGAGCTGCCCCCCCACATTGCTGCTAGAGTCCCTGCAGGCTGGCCACCCAGGTGCTGGCCGGGGGCGGTGTAAGCCTGATGCACCCGGTTGGTCTGCGTCGGCTGGCTGTCCAGGCGCTGGCCGGGGCAATGTCTGCCAGGTGAACAAAGAACAAAGAAAAATACAGCACAGGAACAGGCCCTTCGGCCCTCCAAGCCTGTGCCGACCATGTTGCCTGTCTAAACTAAAATCTTCTACACTACAGTCGTCTGCGTCGACTAGCCATCCAGGCGCTGGATGCGGGCGGTGTCTGCCAGGTGCTCCGGGTCGGTCACCGCGAGGCCCTGCGACACACAATACACCATCATGGTTAGGCAGGTGGAGGGGGGTATGGGTCGCGGTACGGAGTGAAGGGGGAGTGCTGAGGGGACAGTGCAGAGGGGAGTGTGCTGGGGGTTGTGTGCTGAGGGAAGAGGGCTGAGGAGAGAGTGCTGAGGGGAGTGTGCTGGGGGTTCTGTGCTGAGGGAAGAGGGCTGAGGGGAGAATGCTGGGAGTAGTGTGCTGAGGGAAGAGGGCTTAGGGGAGAGTGCTGGGGGTAGTGGGCTGAGGGAAGAGGGCTGAGGGGAAAGCGCTGAGGGTAGAGTGCTGAGGGGAAAGGGGCCAGGCAGTGGGGGATCTCACTTGGTGGCGCGCCCCCGATCTCGCATGGGCAATCTCCCGGTCCATGGGTGCACCAGCTATGTCCAGTGCCCTCTGCTCATGCACGGTGAGGGGCCGCAAGGCAGGTACATCCCATCGGTTCGGGCACGCTCTCTCTGGTTATGGGTGCTCTTCTCCTGGGGGGGAATGACGCCATTGTTAGGCAGTCTGATGCATGCAGTTGGATCTATGTTTGCATGGGTGCACAGGGCACACGGCCAACGCGGCTTGCATGGGTGGCTGCAGCCATGCGGGTCATGGCTGTGGTTGAACCGTCCCCCTGGGGAAGAGGTGAGAGTTACACATGTGGGGGGTAGGGGGAGTTGGTGCCATGGGCACATTGCTGGGTACTCACCCTGGCTGCCCTCAGTAGGTCGTTGAGCTTTTTGCAGCACTGCTCGCCAGTCCTGGGTGTCAACGCAATGGCACTGCCGGCCACGCCCACCTTCCTCCACAGATGCCGGGCCATGTTGGGTGGGACCTGCTGGCCGGGTCCAGGGTACAGACACCCTCTCCTCTACTCGAGGGCGTCCAGGAGCATCTCCAGGTCATGGTCTGTGAACTGGGGCGCTGCTCGGCATGGCATCATGCTGCTCCATCGGCAGTCTGTGCGCTCACATCACCTTATGTGCGACGCAGCAGCACGTCAATTGCGTGGCGCCGTGTCTCCGATGCTGCTCCAAGGCTGTGCCCCCATGCTTCCCACCGCGCCCTTGCTGGCCCCCTTGCATGGCGCAGAAAGGGGTCCTGGAACGGGCGCCAACCATGGAGTGAAACACTCCCGTTTTGGCGCAGGCGCCGACACTCTGCCGCCGGAGCGGAGAACCGCACCCATCATTCCTGGCCAATGCATTGATCAGCAGCCAGCCAAATGAAATAAACCCCTCAATCTCTTGGGTGCCATTAAGTATGGGTTCTCCTGCCCAAAATACAAAACTTTATAATAGTCTTCTCTTTTGACAGTCTGCTGGACTTTTTTTTCTTTTCTTTTTTTAAAAATAAATTTAGAGTACCCAATTAATTTTTTCCAATTAAGGGGCAATTTAGCGTGGCCAATCCACCTACCCTGCACATATTTTGGGTTGTGAGGATGCAATCCACGCAAACACAGGCAGAATGTGCAAACTCCACACAGACAGTGACCCAGAGCTGGGATCGAACCTGGGACTTCGGAGCAGTGAGGCAGCAATGCTAACAACTGCGCCATCGTGCTGTCCTCTCTGCTAGACTTAAAGGTATGTCTTCATTACTGAACCATGGCCAAAAACGATAAAGACACATGTTGGTTAAACATGATTTCCCTGTAGAAATCCATGCTGACTCCTCCTTGTCAGCCTACATTTTTCCATGTGACTGCTAATTCTATCACAAATAATTGTTTCAAGAGATTTTCCCACTACTGATGTTAAACTGACTGGGCTGGAATTGTTGGAGCTATGCTATACTTTAAACATGGGTATATTATTTGCAATCCTGCAGTCCTCTGGCATTGTCCAAAAGTCTGGACAAGGCTGGAAGACTCTGGTCAGAGCCCCGACAATATCCAATCTCAGTTCCCTCAATATTCTTGGATGCATCTCATTTGGTCCTGGTGTCTCGTCAACTTTCAGTACCGACGGTCCATTTAATATTTCCACCTCATCCATTTTGAACCCTTCCAGGAACAGAATTTCCTTGTCTGTCGTTACGTCCTGGGAAGCATCTACCTCCTGGGGTAATGGATGCAAAATATTCATTGAATACCTCATACACGCATCCACCTCCATGTGTAAATTCCCATTTAGGTCCCTAATCAGCCCTATTTCTCCTTTTAACATCCTTTTACTATTTATAAGCCTGTATAAGACTTTTGTATTCCGCTTTATGTTGGCCTACAGTCTTTTCTCATAATCCCTCTTCGCTTCTTCACCTCCCCTCTAAACCTCTGTATTCCTATCTTGCTTCTCAACTTTATTTTCCACCTGACACTTGCCATAAGCACACCTTTCCTTCCTTATCTTAATTTATATCTCCTTTTGCCTCTAAAGAGCTCTGGATTTGTTTTCCCTACTTTTGCCTTTTACAGGAATGTACTTTAACTGAGCACATTCTGATTTGACGGTAGCCCATTGTTCGGCTACAGTTTTTCCCGCCAACCTTTCATTCCAGTCTAACCGGCCCAGGGTCATTCTTGTCCCATTAAAGTTGGCTCTCCCGCAGTTAATTATTCTTACTCTGGATTGCCTCCTTTCCTTTTCGATCATCATAGTAAACCTTAGAATACAATAATCCCTCACTAACAACTGGCTGAACTGATTTCCAAGAACTAGATTCAACAGTGCATCCTTTTTTATTGGGCTGGACACCAACGACTGTACATTTTTTTTTGTGAATACAATGTAAGAACTCTTGCCTTTCGTCACCCTTCATGCAATCATGTATTCACATACATAGGCAGTAACTAATTTTGTAAACACCCTCACTCAGGTTTCACCCATTAACGTTCATTCTTTATACATGTGCTTTCTTTCCCTCCCGGTATTTTGTACATTCCTCTCTAATATTTCCTCTTGGTTCCCACACCCCAGCTAAGTTAGTTAAAAATCCTCCCAACCGCAATAACAAAATGGCCCCGCAAGGAACTCAGACTCAGCTCTGTTCAGGTGCAACCCAGCTGGCTTCTACAGGTGCCATCTCCCCCAGAATCAATTCCAGTGTCCCTGGAATCTAAAGCCCTCACTCCTGCACCAGCTTTCCAAACACGCATTTATCTGTCTTATCCTCCGATTTTGGTATTCACGTTCACGTGGCACTGGGATAATCTGGAGATGATGACATTTGAGGTCTTGCGTGCTATTTTTCTACGTAGTTTCCTAAATTCTGATTCCAGGAGCCCATTCCCCTGCCTACCTAAGTCATTGGTACTAATGCGGACCATGACATCTGTTCAGCCTCCCCCAGAAGAGAATGTCGTGCAGCTGCTCTGAGACATCCTTGTCCCTGGCACTAGGGAGGCAACATACCATCCTGGAGCCACATCTGCAGCCACAGAAAGGCCAGTTTAATCAATTGCCTATCACTGTTGCTCTCCTTTCTTCTTCCTTCTCCACTGTAGAGCTAAGCCGCTCGTGGTGCCTCAAACCTGGCTCTGATTAAACTCCTGCGAGGAGTTTCCAAAACGGTGAAAAACATTTAAGTGCAGGACTCTTGCACTACCTGCCTCGTTCTCTTGGACTGCCTGGTGGTCACCCATTCCTCCTCTGCCTCCAGGCCTTTAGGCTGTGGTGTGACCACCTCTCTCTGAAAATGATATCCACATAGCTCTCAGCCTCGTGGATGTGTCACAATGCCTCCAGCCACATCACAAGCTCTGAAAACCTGAGCTCAGGTTTCTGCAGCTGGCAACACTTCCTGCACATGTGATCATCTTGGACATGGGTAGAATCACAGAATCATATCATAGAATCATAGGATTTACCGTGCAGATGGAGGCCGTTCGGCCCATCGGATCTGCATCGGCCCTTGGAAATATTGCCGTAAGCCAGTAACCCCACCTAACCTTTTGGACACTAAGTGGCAATTTAACATGGCCAATCCACCTAACCTGCACATCTGTGTGACTGTGGGAGGAAACCAGAGCACCCAGAGGAAACCCATGCAGACATGGTGGGAAAGTGCAAACTCCACAGTCACCCAAGGCCAGAATTGAACCTGGGACCCTGGAGCTGTGAGGCAGCAGTGCTGACCACTGTGCCGTCGTGCCCCCCCCTCCCCCCCCCCCCCCCCCCCCCACCCCCAACGCATCCATGACTTTGCACGTATTACAGGACATGCATCTTTCCTCATAACTGAAGCCTTTCATCCCTGATATAACATAGTCTCTTCTGTACACTCTCCATTATCTTGACAATCACACAACCGTCTGTCGACTGTCCTTGAAGCCATTCCTGGTCACTATCCCACATTCCCTTTAATACCATGTTGCTTAAGCTCATAGGCACTTTATCAATTACCTTTTAAAATTCCAGCCACAACACGGTTTATCATTTTGGCGTTGTAATTCACTGCATTTTCAGAAAGTACAATTAAGTTGTCAGGACACTAAGTAGAAAAACGTAGAAAAACAAGTATCTGTATAACAGATATTGTAGCAATAATAAGAAAGGTACACCATGCCGAGCAGATTTACCAGTTTACAAGGAACACAAACATTTTACATGAAAATACAACAAGCAATTAGAAAGTCGAACTGCACATTGACCTTGACTGCAAGGGGTTTAGGGTACAAGAATAAATAAGTATTGCTATATTTGTATAAGGTTTTAATAAAACCACATCTGGAGTACTTTGAGCGATTTTGGTCAAGTAAATTGGGCCTGGTTGAGATCTGTGGGAGATGTTCTCATTGAAACATTCTCGATTCTGGAAGGGCTTGACCGGATAGATACTGAGAACTTGTTTTGCCTGGCTGGTAAAGTAGAACACAAGGGCAAAGTCTCAGGATAGGGGGTTAATCATTTCAGACTGAGATGAGGAGAAATCTCTTCACTCAGAGGGCTGAGAGTGTCTGGTATTCTGTACCTCAGAGGTTGTGGATGTCCCACTGTTTCATTGGGACCAAAGCCAGTGGTTCCCAACCTTTGCCTTTAAGCGGACATAGATCATTATCAAAAGCGTGTGCGGACCACAACATATGCTACCCGTTTTTAACATTATTTTTTACATAGCCAATAGCAGATGGGAATCAAACTTATATATTAATGGGTATTAAAAATGCAGCTATTTCTAATAGGTTATGATGCACACTCATAAATACATTGTGGATTATATTGCAAAAGGATGTTTGTGAAGCAAATTACATTGCGAATAATAATGTAACATTGATTATGATACAAACAAGGAACACGTAGTTCTATTTGCTTTCTTACAGTCCACCTACAGTACTCTCGCGGATCATTATGATTCTATGACCACTGGACTTGAATTATAGAGCAAAAATCATAAAATACCTGTTGGAGGAAGTGGTGAGCAAATGTACACTTGTCCGATCAAAGGCCATTTTGACCACTGTGTCCTGCTGTAAGAGGGGGGGGAGACTGGTTTTGCTCAGTTGGTTAGACAGCTGGTTTGTGATGCGGAGTGAAGTCAGCAGCGTGAATTCAATTCCCGTACTGGCTGAGGTTATTCGTGAAGGTCCTGATTCTCAAACTTGCCCCTTGCCTGAGGTGTGATGATCCTCTGGTTAAATTGCGACCAGTCAGCCCCTTAAAAGGGAAAGCAGCCTATGGTCATCTGGGACTGTGGTAACTTTACACTTACACCTGCTGCCATCACCAAGACAGAAGGGAGGCTGAGGTTAATTTCTGCTGGTTGGTGTCTCAGTTATGGGGAGAGACTGGAGAAACATAAGCTTTTCAGGAGACAGCTTAGATTTGTTCAAATCCCACCATGGTAACTAGTGGAATATGAATTCAATTAATGAAGCTGGAATATAAAGCTAGTTTGAGTAATGGTGTCATGAAACTGTCATCAAATGTCGCAAAAAGAGATCTGGTTCACCTACGTTCTTTCGGGAAGGAAATCTGCCAACTTTACCTGGTCTGGCCTACATGTGACTCTGGGCCCATGGCAATGTGGTTGATTCTTAACTGCCTCTATACTGACCCAGCAAGTCATTCAGTTCAAGGTTAGTTAGGGATTGTCAACAAATGCTGGTCTTTCCAGTGATACCCATGAAAGCATAAAAAGGAAACAAATGAATTCTCAGCTAGATTGATGGATAAGAGCACCCGAGAGTTATTGCAGAAACAATTGAATGCTCCAAAGATAGGACTTTAAGGAAGAGCTCTTAGGAAGAGCCATACGGACTCAAAACGTTGGCTCTGATTCTCTTTCCACAGATGCTGCTAGACCTGCTGGGTTTTTCCTGTGTTTTTGGTTTTCATTATAGGGACTTTAAGGGTTGTTCTTCATCGATATACTAAGATGGGCAGAATGGTTTCACCCACTTTCACTGTTTTGTAATTTATTGGACCATAACTTCCTCAGGGCTGCAATCAGTGTTGGATTGACACTCTGTACCAATTTATGTGCACCAAATTTGTACTGTGCCTGTCTCGCCTGACCTTCCTGACTCAGGCCAGATGGGACCCAGGCAGTGCAGGGATCGCCAGGACCCAGAGTCAAAATCAGCTGCCATGAACAGGTAGGTTTAAAGGTCCACTAGGTGAGTACTATTGCCTTGTGACGGGTGTGTGTGTGTGTGTGTGTGTGTGTGTGGGGGGGGGGGGGGGGGGGTGTGAGTCCTTCGTACTGTCCGAGTCCCATCGGGATCGGGAGCAGCGGGAGCACCGAGTATGGGCAGAGAGCAGTGCTGGGGTCGGTCTGGGTGATTAAAATAGTCAGATGCTTTAGTTTTCCTAAATTTTCAGTAACACTGGCAGAACTATTTGAAGTTAGCGATTTAAATCACTTGTCATTGATTCCCAGCGCAGCGCAATTTTCCAAGGAAAGTTAGCGCCTCTATAGAGTCCTTACAATGCAGAAGGAGGCCATTCAGTCCATCGAGTCTGTACCAACCCTCCGAAGAAGCACTCTACCTAGACTTAGCCCCCCATCCCCATAACCCCACACATTGATCATGGCCAATCCACCTCACCTGCACGTTTTTGGGCAATTGCTGTGCTAATGCCAGTCTGGGAATTTCCATGAGGGTTCCCCAGCACATCTTTGGGGTACTCTCCCCCTCCCCCGAATCCGGAGCCCAGTTGTAGCAGCCCATTGTCTCGTGACGATTGTAGCTCACAAATATTTAATAACGTGTTCAACAAAGTCGTTATTGACTTTTAAAATTTCATTTAAATCTGAGAATCGATTGAGCAAACTAATGTTCTTACATCTCAAGCAAAAGTGATAAAGTGAAGCAAAAAAATGTTGAAAAATATGTCGCTGGTCAGCTATCATATGAATGTGAAAGGCGGGTTATCATTTATATGTTGGAGTTCCAAAAATTATTGTTTTGATGCTTTTTATCTTCATAAGTTATATTTATGCCAGTTCAAAAAAACCATTTGCTTCAGTGTTTCTATAATAATTTTTTTAGAAAGAATAACACTGTCACTACATCAATGTTGATCTGATAACCCTGCAGGTGAATCAGAGTTTACTCCATTCACAGCTATTTAGTCGAATGACATCTTCATGCTGAACTGAAATGATAAGGCAAAGATTAGGCAGAGTGTCTGGCCACAGTCAACATGTAGCTATTTTTGCTGAGAAGTGTTCTGGTCTGCGATTAAAACATGAATCAAAGTATCCGCAAGTAGAAACCAGACAGTGGTGCGCTTTAATGTGAGTAAATGTTCAAAGTGATCGCACATAACTAATAGAAATGACATAGACAGTCCCAGTATCGGACTTACTGGCATGTGCTTCCAGCACAAAAGAAACTGAAACGTCTTTAGTTTGGCATTCCCAATTTCGGGCAGCTTTGTACAAGCGAGGAAACAATTTGTCAATGTTATGCCACAAAAGGGAGAAACTAGTGTTGAGCCGAGGGGCAAGTTCTTTTTAAAAGGCATCATCTTCCTGCTGATTCCTCTCACCTCCCTTCAGTCCTCTTCAATAACAAATGCCAACCTTTTAGCAATTGCCTTCATGTTGTCTGCTGATCAAATGCTGATCACTTATCAATTAGTGGGAGGCGCCGCTTTTGCTAAATGGCAGGAATAAATATGTCTGCTTTCTCTTTCCGCCCACCATTGCTTAGCATGATGCCATGTTAACGTGCGGTTCCTAGTTGGCCAATTTAGTACGACTCATTCAAAGGAATGGGATTTCACTGCCAAATATATGTTTAGGAAGGCAAAGGAGAATTTAAACCTCAAAAGATGGATAGATTTGGGACAAGTAGAAGGACAAAGTGTTAAAAACATGACTCCTGACTCAAGATACCCACTTCAGGTTTAAATGTGGGCAGGTGACCAGCCTGTTCCAAGGAGATGGCTTGGCACTTTAAATATTCTAATGAGGTCGTAAGCCTCGTTGTTATCTCCCCTTTGAAATTGAACTTTGGTTGACCAAGAAACCCATCAGCTAAACCCAGTTGAGGGTTGCTGGATCCAGGAAGTGAATGGATTTAAATTTACCTGCTGGGTTCAGTCCACCTGCCTGGGCAAAACCTGCACAATCGGGCAATCACACATGATCATCTCCCCACTCTTTCATTCTTTGCCGAGCCTGCCCTGTAAGGCCTCCAGTTCCTCTCTCTCTCCCCCCATAGGCCTCTGATTGTCTTGCACACCACACTTCAGCATGTCAGCTAAGTTAAAATACAAACCCTAAAGATGCAATGTGCACCAATTAAGCGCAAAGGGTGTATTTCAGAATGTGGGCAAATTACCACTTATGGCCACTTACATCACTCAGGAAAATCAGCTCCAGCAATTCAAGAATCTGCCTTTCATCAAATGATGCATCCTTACTAGAAACTTGAAAAGAATACACAATGAACTACTACAACATCGGAACATTGCTAAGCATACAAATTTGTAGCTACCTAATGCCTAATGCTAGCCTTCAATCTGGAACATGCTCAGCTCAAGGGCTTGTTGATAAAATGGTGAGCTTGCAAATTTAGGATCCTTTCAGGAAAGCACTCCAGTCAAAATGCAACAGGAATATTTAACGAAAAACATGTCCTGTGTCCTCACTTCTGATGTGCACTCCCAGTTCGGGAGACTTCTTACAGGGAATAATAAATCAAAAGATGACTCCTTAATGCCTCACCTCTCGTACTAGATTTGATTCTCGGCTTGAAGGAATTTGTAATCCGGATCCCAGAGGGCATAATTCACACTTTTCATAATTCAGCAATAACTGGCTAAGAATATAAATTTAGAGAAATATTGTTCTCCTCAAATGTATTTTTTGTTCACCTTCAGGATCACAGAGGGATTTGCCAGAATTAATCTTTCCCTTAATTGACCGAGACGTGTTTCCATCTGTCATTTTTGCCTCGCCCGGCAGATAACATGGCTGGTGGTGGGGGAAACTTTAGGAGCTGTGTTGTCTCGGCGTAACATAACTAAACAGAACAGACTGAATGGACTAGTCTTTTTATATTACTCTCTTTTTTTTCTTAATAAATTTAGAGTACTCAATTCATTTTTCCAATTATGGGGTAATTTAGCGAGGCCAATCCACCTACCCTGTACATCTTTGGGTTGTGGGGGCAAAACCCATGCAAACGTGGGGAGAATGTGCAAACTCCACACGGACAGTGACCCAGAGCCGGGATTGAACCTTGGACCTCGGCGCCGTGAGGCTGCAGTGCTACCCACTGCGCCATATATTACTCTCTTTTAATATTTGTTTGCACTGTACATAGATCAGTATGATGCGGGATGAGGTTAATGAAAGGTATTGGAGGACAATAGAAAAGTTTTATCTGCACTATGCCATTTTTTAAAATTTAATTAATTTTTTTATTTATCCAATTCTTTTTGCCGCCCTTTCTGCACTGTGTCTGACATGATGTTGCAGGTGTCAGCTGTTGCCACCTCTGACTCACAAGTCTGGCATCAAGTCCCACTGCAGGGCTTAAATGTAAAACTCAAGGCTAATATCCCAGTGCAGTATTCGGGCTGTGTTACACTGTCAGTGGAGCTGTCTTTTGGATGAGCCTGTCCCTGCAGAACTCCAAGGGTGGGACATCCTCTGGATGTTCCAGTTTCCTCCCACAAGTCCCTTGTTAGGTATTTTTAACATTCTGAATTCTCCCTCAGGCGCTGGAGTGTGGCGACTAGGGACTTTTCACAGTAACTTCATTAAAGTGTCAATGTAAACCGACTTGTGACAATAATAAAAATTATCATTATTATTAAAAGATCCCACTGCAGCAGTTTGCAGAAGAACTGGGGACATTATCCCAGGTGACCTGACCAATATTTATGCCTCAAGAAGCATTACTAAAACAGATTATTTTGTCATTGCTATTTATGGGAGCTTGCTGTGCGGAAATTGGCTACTGGGTTTCATGGGTGTAATGAACTCCAATTGGCTTTATTGGTTGGCCAATTGGAGTATGAGCTCCCTCAATGATAGCTCATTGAGGGGGCCCATATAATCACCTGTGTAGGCTTTGTGAGCAGTCTTAAGTTGACTGGACTGCTAGCAGCACTGTTTGTAGTTGCTCCTGTAATATCGTTATTGTAAATAAATATTGGTGTGGTGACGGAACTCCTGCCTCCCGTGGATTACTACAGTGGCGACGAGGTAAACTACAAATTTTGCGGAGACCAGCTGCCACACTCGGAGGGTAAGCCTTGCCATTTTAAAAATGCCGTTTTTTGGGAGGTTAGAGGCATTCAACACGGCTATTGAGGACTGGTCCCAGTATGTGGAGAGAATGTGTTACTTCTTCCGGGCAAATGATATACTGACGGACGAAAGGAGACGGCTTATCCTGCTGTCGGCGTGCGGACCCTCCGCTTTCGCCATTACACGTAGTCTGACTTATCCTGATGCGCCGGACACGAAAACTTTCCAAGAAGTAACGGAATTGGTGAAAGAGCACTACGACCCAAAACCACCCCTCATTTTGCATAGGTACAGATTCTACACAGCGAAGCGGGAAGACAGGGAGTCACTCACGAATTTCTTGACCCGCCTGAGAAGGCTAGCAGAAAAATGTGAGTTCGGCCCGACGCTAAATGAAATGCTTCGGGACCGGTTAGTGTGTGGTATAAACGACCTCACAATACAGAAACGCCTGTTGGCGGAAACGGAGCTAGACTGCAGGCAGGCGTTACAGCTCGCACTGTCCCTAGAAAAGGCAGCAAGGAACTACAGGGCACGCCAATGGAGGTAGATACCTGTGAGAGGGACTACCACAATGGGTCCTGCTACCAGATAGCTGCTCTCAGGAAAAACCTGAGGAATAGAGGGAAAAAGGAAAACCCCAGAACTGCCCCCAAGTCTGCCAGGACTAACTGGAGACAGAGGGAAGTACCGGCTGAGGCTTTCCCAAGAGAGAAGGACCATTTCTGGCACCAGACAGAGTGGGGTAACAACGACAGAAACCCTAGAAGGTGACAAAAGAGGAATAGCAGGTGGGGGCACAGGGAAGTACACAACCTAGACGCCCCATCCTCCTCCAAAGGGAAACAATTATGTAATATTACAACGAAGAAAGCAGAACCCATTAGGATTACCCCACGGGTGAACGGGCGGCCGACAATAATGGAAATAGACACGGGTGCGGCCGTATCAGTAATGGGAGTGGCAGCATTTAGAAAAATCAAAGATGGACTCCAGCCACTAACCCTAACAAAAACATCGACGAAACTTAAAACCTACACGGGGGCACCCCTGGAAGTTCAAGGCACGAGTCATGTATCTGTGGAATATGAGAAAGAATTGCTCAGATTACCGTTGACGATAGTAGAGGGCTCCGGACCGAGCTTAATTGGACGGAACTGGCTGAAAGACCTAAAATTAGATTGGATGAAAATTTTCCAGAGTGGAAGCGGGCAGTTGAGTGGAGTACTCCAAAAATACCCGGAGGTCTTCCAGGAAGGTTTGGGGGAAATCATAGGCGCCAAAGCAACTTTGCACGTGGACCCAGAAGCCCTTCCGAAATTTTGTAAGGCCAGGCCAGTACCTTTTGCATTAAGGAAGAAAGTAGATGACGAAATAGAAAGGTTACGGTGCGACGGCATTATCAGACCAGTACAGTTTTTGGAATGGGCAGCGCCGGTGGTACCAATTTTGAAGCCAGACGGCTCGCTACATCTCTGTGGGGATTTCAAACAGACAGTAAACAATAACGCACTGCTGGACAAATACCCAATCCCGAAAATATGCCAAATTGGCAGGTGGGCTTTTGTTCACGAAACTAGACATGAGCCACGCCTACCTGCAGTTAAAACTGGACAAGGGCTCCCAGAAGTTCGCTACGATCAACACCCTGAAAGGCCTTTTTCGTTGTACTAGGCTACCTTTCGGAGTGTCATCAGCCTGCGCTATATTCCAGCGTACGATGGAAAATATTCTGCAGGGACTACCGCAGGTGGCGATTTATTTGGACGATGTCTTAATCACGGGTAGGACAAACAGGGAACACTTAAGGAACCTGGAGGAAGTGCTCAGGCGTTTCGCAAAGGCAGGCGTATGGCTAAAAAGGGAAAAATGTGTTTTTCTGGCCCCACAAGTGACGTACCTGGGATATAAAGTAGACGAGTCAGGCTTACATCCATTAGAAGACAGAGTAAGGGCAATAAAAGAAGCCCCAGCTCCCACCACGGTCCAGGAGTTACGATCATTTCTAGGATTGGTAACCTATTATGGAAAATTTATTGAAAATAGGGCATCCGTCCTAGAACCCCTCCACCAGCTACTAAAAAAGGGGCAAGAATGGAAATGGTCCACCCACCAAAACCGAGCATTTAGGGACATTAAGGAACAGCTGTCATCCAAAAATGTCCTAGGGCATTATGACCCAAGGAAGGAGTTGGTGGTCACTTGTGATACATCCCCCTACGGGGTAGGAGCCGTCTTAGCCCATAGAGGAAGGAATGGGGATGAACGGCCAATAGCCTATGCTTCGAAGACCTTGGCGATGGCTGAGAGGAAGTACGCCCAAATCGAGAAGGAAGGACTGGCGGTGATATTCGCAGTAAAAAAATTTCACCAGTATCTGTACGGGCGGAAATTCACCATAGTGATGGACCATAAGCCGCTATTAGGGTTATTAAAAGAAGACAAGTCAATACCCCCGATTGCATCAGCTAGAATCCAACGCTGGGGCGTTGCTACTGGCGGCATATAGATACATTCTAGAGCACAGACTGGGAACGCGAGTAGCACATGCAGATACTTTGAGAAGACTTCCCCTCCCGGACACTCCGCCGCAAATACCAAAAGTAGAGGAGACAGTAATGACTCTTTTTTTTTTGGACACCCTACCAGTAGGCGCACAACATATTCGGTTGTGGACGCAAAAAGACCCAGTTTTAGCCAAGATGAAGTATTTACTGCTAACAGGAGAACTGGAAAGACCAGTGGAGCCCCAGATGTACCCATACTGGAGCCGAAGGGACCAAATAACCGTAGAAGACGGTATCCTATTATGGGGAGCCCGGGTAATTGTCCCAGCTCAGGGCCGTCAGGCAATCTTAACTGAGTTACATCACGGACACCCAGGGGTGTCTAAAATGAAGATGCTAGCTCAAAGCTACGTTTGGTGGCCAGGTTTGGACACAGACATAGCAGCCTTGGTACGTCGGTGCCAGGAGTGCCAACAGGGGCAACGAGTGCCACCAGCGGCACCATTGCACCCGTGGGAATGGCCAGGCAGACCGTGGACCCGCCTGCATATTGACCACGCTGGCCCTTTCATGGGCTCAATGTTTTTGGTGATAGTGGACGCCCACTCCAAATGGTTGGACGTCCACCGGGTAAACACTTCAAGCACAGCATCGACCATTGAAAAGCTCAGGGCCTCGTTTGCGACACATGGACTACCGGAGGTATTGGTGTTGGGCAACAGAACGGCATTCACAAGTGGGGAATTTGGAAAATTCCTGAAGGAAAACGGAGTCCGTCACATCAAAACGGCCCCTTACCATCCAGCGACCAACGGCCTGGCAGAGAGAGCGGTCCAGACACTTAAAGCGGGACTCAAGAAGCAGCCGTCAGCGTCAATAGACACAAAGCTCTCCCGCTGGCTGTTTGATTACAGGACCACACCGCATTCCACAACGGGCATACCGCCAGCTGAACTCTTAATGGGAAGGCGGCTGCGAACGAGGCTGAGTCTCCTTTTCCCAAATTTAACGGGGTAAGTGGAGAAACAACAGGAGGCCCAACGCAGGGGGCATGATAATAGTCGGCAGCAGAGACATTTCCAGGTGGGGGCACCGGTTTGGGTCAGGAATTATGGGAATGGACCAACGTGGGTCAAAGGCACGGTACAGTCCCAAACAGGGCCCATATCCTATGAGGTTTCAATAGGAGGTAAGATGCTGAAGAAACACCTAGACCAAATAAGGGCAGCGGAACCACACCTGGAGGCAGGCGAAGCAGGACCGCCTCAAGCTGGGATAGCCCAGACGGAAAATATACCCACACCCCAGCCCCGAGCAATTTCTCCAGACCCCGTCATCCAGTCATCAGAGTCGGAGATGGACACACTCGACGAGGCCGCCGCGACACCTCTCCCCGAGGAGGAGGAAGAACAACTTCCAAGGAGGTCGTCAAAGAAAAGACGGGCACCTATAAGGTACACCCCGCCCACTTCGGAGAACGACCCGGCGGACGACACAGAGGTGACAGACCCAGACATGAGGAGCAGGAAGAAGCTCAGAGGAATGCCAGCTGGCAGGAATTCCTCGGACTTTGGGGGGAGGGGTGTAATGAACTCCAATTGGCTTTATTGGTTAGCCAATTGGAGTATGAGCTCCCTCAATGATAGCTCATTGAGGGGGCCCATATAATCACCTGTGTAGGCTTTGTGAGCAGTCTTAAGTTGACTGGACTGCTAGCAGCACTGTTTGTAGCTGCTCCTGTAATATCGTTATTGTAAATAAATATTGGTGTGGTGACGGAACTCCTGCCTCCCGTGGATTACTACAATGGGTAAGTCTTTAAAATGTTAATGTATGCAACCTTCTAAATTGCTGTCAGCTATTTAGAAGGAATGCAGCTGATCATGCTCACATTTCATCTAGTGGAAATGATTAGTGTGCTGATTGCAAGAATGGAGGAAAAGATCTTTGCTCCTTGATATTGAAATCTGCTTTTGCAGATTCAGAATTGAATTTAAAGTATTTGTTTATTTATATCTGCAGACTATTGCGCTTACCTATCTGTCTTCAGTTAAAGAGTTTTGTACCACAACTATCCACGTAACCTTCCATGAAAGGCTCAAATCAAAAGCAGTGAAATGGATTTTTAACAATTCGCATTGTTTATTATTTTAAAACAGCTTGCGGAGTATACCGAGTATTAGATTGCTAGCTTCCTTTCATTTGTTTCTCTTCTGTGTAATTAACCTGCTTTTAATTACGTTCAACTATTGGTTTGGCTTGAACACAACAGTGCGACAATGCAGCATTTTCCACCTTTCAAACCAGTATCAAAACATGATGGGCAACTATGTAATCTCGGCTTCGTCCTCCCATTGGAAAAGGGAAATTCTATTTTCTGGGTCATCGACAGCCACAGATGAGGTCATGAAGATTGGAGGGTAGCAAATGTTGTGCCTCAAGAAGGGCCGCAGGGAAAAGCCCTGGGAATGACAGACCGGTGAGCCTAATATCTGTAGTGAATACGTTGTTCGAGGGTATTCTGAGAGACAGAATCTATAGGAATTTTGAGAGGCAAGGACTGATTAGAGGACTGTCAGCAAGGCTTTTTGAGTTGAAAATTACGTCTCACTAATTTGATTGAGTTTTATGAAGGGGTAACCAAGAAGGTAGATGAGGGCGGTGCAGTCGACACTGTCTACATGGACTTTAGCAAAGTCTTTGACAAGGTACCTCATGGTAGGCTGTTGCATAAGATTAAATATCAAGGGATCCAGGCTGAGGTAGCCAATTAGATACAAAATTGGTTTGACAACAGAAGACAAACGGTGATTGTAGAGGGTTGTTTTTCAAACTTGAGGCCTGTGACCAGTGGTGTGCCTCAGGGATCAGTGCTTGGTCCACTGTTATTTGTTATTTATATTAATGATTTGGATGAGAATTTAGGAGGCATGGTTAGTACGTTTGCAGATGACACCAAGATTGGCAGCATAGTGGATAGTGAAGAAGGTTATCTAGGATTGCAACAAAATCTTGATCAATTGGGCAAATAGCGTTTAATTTCGATAAATGTGAGGTGATGCATATTGGTAGATTGAATTGGGGCAGGACCTACTCAGTTAATGAGAGGGTGTTGGGGAGAGTTATAGAACAAAGAGATCTAGGAGTGCAAGTTCATAGATCCTTGAATGTGGAGTCACAGGTGGACAGGGTGGTGAAGAAGGCATTCAGCAGGCTTGGTTTCATTGGGCAGAACATTGAAGACACGAGTTGGGACGTCTTGCAGAAGTTGTACAAGACATTAGTAAGGCCACACTTGGAATATTGTGTACAGTTCTGATCACCCTATTATAGAAAGGATGTTATTAAACTAGAAAGAGTGCAGAAACGATTTAATAGGATGCTACCGGGACTTGATGGTTTGAGTTATAAGGAGAGGCTGGATAGACGGAGACTTTTTTTCCCTGCAGCGTACGAGGCTTAGGGGTGATCTTTTGGCGGTTTATAAAATAATGAATGGCATAGATAAGGTAGATAGTCATGGGGTGGGATTCTCCGTTGCCCGACGCCGATATCATAATCGCCGATCGTGCGGAGAATCACTTCCGTGCGCAGCCATGAACCTGGCCATTCTCTGCCCGTTTTTGGCACGGGAGCCGGGACTTTCACCCAGTGCCGCTGCTAGCCCCTCACCGGTCCCGGAATCAGTGAGGGTTCGTCGTCGATTTTGCTGTCGTAAAACGCCTGGGAATTCTCCGTTTCAGTCAGCACTTAGCTGCTAAAAGGGAGAATCCAGCTCAACATTTGGGCGGCATGGTAGCACAGTGGTTACCATTGTTACTTCACAATGCAACAATTCGATTCCCGGCTTGGGTCACTCTTTTGTGAAGTCTGCATGTTCTCCCCATGTCTGCGTGGGTTTCCTTCAGGTGTTCCAGTTTCCTCCCACAAGTCCCTAAATACGTGCTTGTTAGGTGAATTAGACATTCTGAATTCTCCCTCAGTGTACCCGAACAGGCGCCAGAATGAGGCGACCACGGAATTTTCACAGTAACTTCACTGCAGTGTTAATGTAAGCCTACTTGTGACACTAAGAAAGATGATTATTATATTTTCCCAAAGGTAGGGGAGCCTCAAGCTAGAGGGCACAAGGTTAAGGTGAAAGGGGAGAGATACAAAAGGGTCCAGAGGGGCAATGTTTTCACACAGAGGATGGTGAGTGTTTGAAATGAGCTGTCAGAGGCAGTCGTAAGGGCGGATATAATTTTGTCTTTTAAAAAGCATTTAGACAGTTATATGGGAACGATGGGTATAGAGTGATATGGGCCAAATGCGGATAATTGAGATTAGCTCAATAGTAAAAACTGGGCGGCATGGACAAGTAGGGCCGAAGGGCCTGTTTTCATGCTGTAAACTTCTATGGCTCTATTTCACCCCATTCACGTCACACATAAAGTTGCAGTTCTAGTAAAATTTTGTGCAGAGCAACTATGAAAACTACTTTGCTTTAGTTGTTAACTAAAGTGAAATAAGCTGGGAGAAAGCAATAGACATGTTTAAAACCTATTACTTTGCCTTTGAACCATGAAATCAAAGTAACTTAAGAATCTTATGCTGAGTATTTAAAATGTGGTTCTATTTTTGCATTCAAATGCTGCTGTCATCAATTATCATGACATTAATGTCATTAACCTACTGCGTTACTGTCATAAAATTCAGCCCACACGGCTCCAAATTGAAAACCATTTTAGATTTGTAATGCGACTCTTAGGTTGACTAGAATCCTGTTCCTAAATACAGTGAATCTTGGATCAACACTGCCAGGCAATATGACAATCTAATTTTCTCTGGTGCCAAATAAACATTTGGGTCAAATCCAACAAATAATTATTCTGAGTAAACAAAGAAAATATGTTCTAAAATTTCATGTGACATTATGACTTACACGGTGACAGGAAAGAACCTGTGGGCTGGTCCAGACACAATTCAATTTTTATCATTGATTATATCCAGGAGTTAACATTCTCAATGCATGCTAAAATGACTCTTTGATATGTGGTGGCAACAGGCGAGGCTTCTCATCAAGACTGTATGCCCATAAAATTCAGGATATAAACTGCATTTGTCAATGTAAACATTGCTCCTGTGGCCATCGAACAACTATTTCAACATAACAGATGACCAATTGCAAGAGAGTCATAGTCACCATTCCAGCTCGCTTACTTCATTGTTTTGAATATTTTGTAATTTCTTTAAAGGTGTGTCTGAGAGGTGACCGGAACAGCACATGACCCATGGGTTGCTGTGAGCACGGAATACCTTTCCATGATAATCGATAAGGTATCAATGATAATTGATTAATTGATCGTTAAACTGAGCCGAGGACCAGCCAGCTTAAGCTGATTCATCAGCGAACTTCCCTCTAACCTAATGTCAGATGTGGGGATGCTCGCTGATGTTTGAACAATGTTCAGTACCATTCGCGACTCCTGAGATGCTGATCACAGTCCATGTCCATATTCAGCAAGACCTGGACAATATCCAGGCTTGGGTTGATAAGTGGCAAGTAATACTCACACCACACCAGTGCCAGGCAATGACCATCTCCTACAAGAGAGTATCTGACCACCTCCCCTTCACATCCAATAACATTACCATCGTTGAATCCCCTATTATCAACATCCTGGAGGTTACCATTGACCAGAAGCTGAACTGGACAAGCCTCAAAAGTACCATGGCTACAACGCCAGTTTAGAGGCTGGGAACTCTGTGGTGAGTAACGCAGCTCTTGACTTGAACCATGAAATCAAAGTAACATAAGAACCTTATGCTGAGTATTTATAATGTGGTTCTATCAAAGCCTGTCCACCATCTCTAAGGCACCAGTCAGGAGTGTTATGGAGTACTCTCCATGTATCTCTCAAACAGCATGCAAGAAACTAAACACCAACCAGGACAAAGCAGCCCACTTTTTTGGCATCTCATCCACCACCTTAAACATACACTACCCCCACCCCTCATGCATATTAGCAGCAATGTATACCATCTACAAGATGCATTTCAGAAAGGTCCTTTGATAGAATCTTCCAAACACACAACCTCTGTCACCTAAAAGAACAAATGCAGCAAGGATCGCTAAGATTTGCAGAAGAGCAGGTAGGAGAGAGTACTTCCCGAGTGAGATACAACTAAAGTGAGCATGCGTATTTTGGAATTTGGAGCACACTAGAGATTCAGTGCAGAGGGGAGAGAGGTGCTCTTTTGTTTTGCTTTCTAACTTTTTAATCTTCAGAGAGTGGTCTTGCCCTGCTGCAGAGAGCTGATTGGTAAATAGTAGTATATTATTTTACTCAAATTTAAAGTTATATTATAGAAAGTTTTTAAAAGAAAGTATCTTGAATAATTTTCTAATTGGTATGAACTTAACTAATGTTAACTAAAAGTATGACTGGGGAGCTCAATTCCATGTTTTGCACAACCTGCAGCATGTGGGAACTCCTAGGCAGTCTGGATGACCACATTTTCATTAAGGGTCACCAGTTTGACCAGCTTGAGAGCCGGGTTTCAGAATTTGAGCGTCGGCTGGCAGCACAGCGGTGCATTCACAAGGTTGAGAGGTTTGTGGATGTGGCCACCCCACAGCTTAAGGAAATGCAGCCAGAAAGGGAATGGGTGGCCACCGGTTATAAAAAGAGGTTCAGACAGATAGTCAGGAAAGCCCCAGAGTGCATATCACTCAGGAGCAGTTTTTTGATGTTGGAAAATGGTGAGAGTGGCGGTTCCTCTGGGGAATGCAGCCAGAGCCAGGTTCCTGGCATAAGGGAGGAGCAGTAAGAGTGAAAGAATAATCGTGGTAGGAGACTCGATAGTGAGGGTTACAGATAGGTATTTCTGCAGCCACAGACCTGACTACAGGATGGTGTGTTGCTTCCCGGGTGCCAGGGTCAAGGATGTCACTGAACAGCTGCAGGACAATTTGAAGAAGGAGGGTGAACAGTCAGAGGTCGTGTTTCACATTGGTACCAACGATATAGGAAAATGAAAGATGAGGTCCTGCAGCAAAAATTCAGGGAGCTAGATAGAAGACTGAAACGCCGGACCTCAATGGTTGTAATCTCTGGATTACTCTCAGTGTCACATGCTCGTGAGTATAGGAATAGAAAGACAGAGCAGATGAATGTGTAGCTCAAGAGATGGTGCAGGAAGGAGGACTTTAGCTTCCTGGATCACTGGGTCAGTTTCTGGGGAAGGTGGGACCTGCGCATGTCAGATTAGTTGCAATCTGAACTGGAATGGGACGGACCAACATCCTTGCAGGGAGGTTTACAAGTGCTGTTGAGGGGGTTGGGGGGGGTTAACTTATTTGACAGGGGAGTGGGTCACAGTGTGGAGGTACATTGGGAGGTGCGGCATGCCAAATATACAAGAAAAACCTAGGAAGGCAGTGCAAAGAGAGACAAGTTTTGGCACATACTGGGTGGCATTTATTTTAATGTAAGGAGTCTTGCAGGTAAGGCAGATGAATTGAGGGCTTTTATTAACACATAGGGGTATGATATTATTGCTATCACAGAGCCATGGTAGTGGGACGGGCAAAACTGGCAGCTAAATATTCCGGGGTATAGAATCCTCAGGCGAGACGGGGGATTGTAAAAGAGGAGGTGACGTTGCACTATTGATCAGGGAATCAATTACTGCACTATGGGGGGATTATATCTTGGCAAGCTCCTCAATTGAGGCCATATGGGTGGAACTTAAGATCAAAAAGGGGACAATCATGTTCCTGGGAGTATGCTTTAGGCTCCCTAACAGTCAGGGGAAGATAGCAGAGAAGATATGCAGGCAAATCTCAGAGGTGTAAAATAATTGAGTAATAATAATATGAGATTTCAACTTCCCCAATATTAATCTCCCCGGACAGGCGCCGGAATGTGGTGACTAGGGGCTTTTCACAGTAACTTCATTGAAGCCTACTCGTGACAATAAGCGATTTTCATTTCATTTCATAAATGGGGCGGGATTCTCCCCTACCCGGCGTGACAGAGGGTCCCGGAGTAGGGGAGTGGCGCCAACCACTCAGGGGTCGGGCCTCCCCAAAGGTGGGGAATTCTCCCCACCTTTGGGGGCCAGCCCCGCGCCGGAGCGGTTGGCACCAGAAGACTGGCGCAAAACACCGGCGCCACCGGCAGCGGGGCTGGCCGAAAGGCTTTCGCCGGTCGGCGCATGCGCCGGCAGCGACGTCAGCGGCAGCTGGCCGCTGACATCACTGCCGGCGCATGCGCGATGTGGCGTTCTCTTCCGCTTCCGCCATGGCGGATGCCGTCGCGGCCGAGGAGGAGAAATAGTGCACCAAGGGCATTGGCCCGGAGTCTGAGCGGGGGGCCCCGATCGGGGGCCAGGCCACTGTGGGGGCACCCCCGGGGCGGCGGGACTTCGGCCCATCCGGGCCGGAGAATCACCGCAGGGGCCTCTCCGATCGGAGTGGCGAGATTCCCGCCACCGCCACTTCCCGGGTGGCGGAGAATCTCTGCCACGGCGGGGGCGGGATTTTCGGCGGCCCCAGGCGATTCTCCGACCCTGCTGGGGGTCGGAGAATTTCGCCCATGCTTAGAAAGGGTGAAATTCTTAAAGTGCATCCAGGAGAGCTCTTTGAGCCAGCACGTAGGAAGTTCCACAAGAGAGGGGGTAGTACTTGACTTAATTTTAGGGAATTTAGCCAGACATGTTAGTAGCAGAGCATTTCAGTGATAGTGACCATAATTCAGTAAGATTTAAGGTAGTTATGGAAAAGGACAAAGGTGGACCAGAAATAAGGGCCGGGATTCTCCGAATTGAATTGGGGGATGGCTGATTTTAGTAGGCTAAGACAGGTTTGGACAAAGTGGACTGGGAGCAGCTACTTGTAGGAACATCCACATCTGAGCAGTGGGAGTCATTCAAAAAGAAAATAGAGAGAGTACAATGCCAGCATGGTCCCATAAAATTAAAAGGTACGATCAACAAGTCCAGAGAACCCTAAATGTCAAAGGTTATACAGCATTGGATAAGGAAGAAAAAAAGGGAAGTTTATGGTGGTTTCAGAGAGCCCAAAGCAACACATGCCTAGAGGAGTATAGAAAGCGCAGGTGGGGTACTTATAAACAAAATCAGGAGAACAAAGATGGGGCATGAGAAAACACTCCTTGGCAAAAAAGGAAAATCCTAAAGTGTTTTATTAAGCACAAGAGGGTAACCAGGGAAAGAGTGGGCCCATTAGGGACTAAAGAGGCAACATGTATGAGGAGCTGATAGATGTTGGTGAGGTAATTAGCATCTGTGTTTACTGTGGAGAAGAACAATGTAGATATAGAAAGCAGGGAGATGGACAGTGATATAATTGAACAGATTAACATTAAGTAGAAGGGAGTGTTAACGGTATTAGCAGGCTTAAAGGTAGATAAACCTCCAGGCCCGGATGGGATATATCCCAGGCTATTGTGGAAGCAAGAGAGGTGTTTACAGGGGCTCTCACATTAATTTTAAAATCCTCCCTGGGGTACCAGAGGACTGGAGGATAGCTAACGTGGTACCATTATTCAAGAAAGGGTGGCATGGAAAAAATGTGTAATTACAGGCCAACAAGTCTAACAACAGTGATAGGGAAATTACTGGAAAGAATTCTGAAGGACAGAATGAATCTGCACTTGGAGAGGCACGGATTAATCAAGGATAGTCAGTATGGCTTTGTCAGGTGCAGATCATGCCTAACAAATTTGATTGAATTTTTCATGGAGTGTGTTGATGAGGGCACTGCTGTTGAATAATTATTATGGAATAATTATTTCTACATGAAATAATATGAGGAATTTATTTTCTCAGAGGGTTGTGAGTCTTTGGAACTTCTTGTGTATATTTAAGGCTGAGATAGATAGATTCTTGAGCAGTAAGGGAATCAAGGTTTACGGGAAGAGGGCAGGAAAATGGATGTGAGAAACATCGGATCAGCCATTGAATGGCAGAGCAGGCCCGAGGCGCCAAATAGCCTACTCCTGTTCCTTATGGTCGTATGATGTGGAGATGCCGGCGTTGGACTGGGGTGAGCACAGTAAGAAGTCTGACAACATCAGGTTAAAGTCCAACAGGTTTGTTTCGAATCACTAGCTTTCGTAGCACTACTCATCACCTGAGGATGGAACAGTGCTCCGAAAGCTAGTGATTCGAAACAAACCTGTTGGATTTTAACCTGGTGTTGTCAGACTTCATATTATGGTCTTATGGTCTTATAAGGTGGTTAAGACGGTATAAGGGACACGTGCTTTTCTTAGCTGAGGCATAGAGTGTAAGAGCAGGAAGGTTATGATGGGGCTGTATAAAATCCTTGCTCGATCGCAGCTAAAGTACAGTGTGCAGTTCTGGTCTCCACTGATGTGTTAGGCAGGTTGGTTCGACATTGACTGCAACTGGATGCAGTGAAGCTAGAAACAAATGTCTGACACAGGAGATGACCCAATACTGTTTTATTTAACTAGTGGACTGCTGTACATGTTCAGCTGTGGGTTGATACTCGACTAATCCAACTGATGACCTCTTACTGGCTTGACCAGACTTACTAGCTATCGCATGGTAATAGTGCTCACTAGCTTGTGCACTCTGACTGTCTCAGTAGCTGGGTCCTGAGTGAGGGAGAGTCTTAATACCCTATGGGCTTTATAGTGGTGGTATCCTGTCTGATGATTGGTTGTTCTGTGTTGTGTGTTCATTGGTCATCCTGTGTGTCAATCACTGCCTGTCTGCATCTCATTATATACATGAGTGGATATTATGACACCCATATGTCGGACTGAAGTGATTGAACAAGAAAGGGCGCAGAGGAGGGTTACCAGAATGTTGCCTGGGCTGGAGCGTTTCAGCTTGGAAGAGAGGTTGGTTAGACTGGGATTTTTCATTCGAGCAGAGAAGGCTGAGCAGGGACCTCATTGAGCTGTACAGAATTATGAGGTATATGGACAGGTAGATAGGAATAAACTGACCCCTTAATAGAGGGGTCAATAATTAGGGAGCATAGCATTAAGTGTGGAGCAGGAGATTTAGAAGTGATTTGAGGTAAAGCTTTTTCACCCAGAGGTTGGAATCTGGAACTCACTGCCTGAAAGGATGGTAGAGATGGGAACCCTCATAACATTTAAGAATCATTTAGATGAGCACTTGAAACACCATAGCATACAAAGTTACAGGCCAAGTGCTGGAAAATGGGGTTAAAATAGATAGGTGTTCAATGGCCAGCACAGACACGATGGGCTGAAGGGCATCTTTCTGTGCTGTAAAACTCTATGATTCTATGAGATAGACCATAATATATAGGAGTCTTTCGGCCCATCGAGTCTTCTCCGTCATTCGATCATGGTTGATATGTTTCTCGTCCCCATTTTCCTGCCTTCTCCACATAACCTCTGATTCCCTTATTAATAAAGAACCTATTTATCTCTGTCTTAAAGACGCTCAGTGACTTGGCCTTCACAGATTTATGTGGCAATGAGTTTCACAGATTCACCACCCTCTGGCTGAAGAAATTCCTCCTCACCTCGGTTTTTAAGAATTATCCCTGCAGTCTGAGGCTCTGTCCTCGAGTCATGAACTCTCTTACTCGTGGAAACATCTCTGTGTCCATTCTATCTCGGGCTCTCAGTATTCTGTAAATCTCAATGAGATCCCCACCCTCATCCTTTCAAACTCCATTGAGTACAGACCCGGAGTCCTCAACCTCTCTTTGTATGACAAGCTTTTCATTCACAGGATCATTCTTGTGAATCTCCTCTGACCCCCTCCAAGGCCAGCACATTTTTCCTTAGGCATGGAACCCAGAACTACCTCATGATATTCCAAATGGGGTCTGAGCAGAGCATTATACAGTCTCAGCAGTACATTCCTGCTCTTGTATTCTAGCCTTCTCAAAATGAATGCTAACATTTGCCTTCCTTACTGCCAACTGAACCTGCATGTTCACCTGAACTAAGGCTCCCAAGTCACTTTGTGCTCCTGATTTCTGAAGCCTTTCCCCATTTTGAAAGTAGTATACAGGGCCGGGGCGCCATGTGCTAGGGGGCGCCATCAAGGAGTGCGTGACTGGCGTCAGAGACCCGGTGCCACGTAAAAGACTCGGGTCCCGCGCATGCACAGTTGGGCCGGTGCCAACCAGTGCATGCGCGGTGGCCGCCCTCCCCCAGGCCGCCCCGCACAAACATGGCGGATGGATCCAGGCTCGCCATTGGAAGAAAGGAGGCCTGCCGACAGAGAGACCGGCCCGCCGATCGGTGGGTCCCGATCATGTACCAGGTCACTCCCCCCCCCCGGTGAACGGAGACCCCCCCCCCGAAGGGCGTCGAAGTTCAGCTTGCCCAGGGCGCCAGCAACCCTAGGGCCGGCGCTGGTAATATATGCCTCTATTCTTCCTACCAAAGTGCATAACCTCACACTTTTCCACATTGTATTCCATCTGCCACTTCTTTGCCCACTTTCTTAGCCTCTCCACGTCCTTCTGCAGCCTCCCTGCTTCCTGAACACAACCAGTCCCTCTACGTATCTCTGTATCATCTGAAAACTTGGCAACAATGCCCTCAGTTCCTTCTTCCAGATCGTTTATGTATCTTGAATAGCTGTGGTCCCAACACTGACCCCTGTGGAACTCCACTAGTCACCCTCTGCCACCCTGAAAAAGACCCCTTTCTATCCACTCCATGCCTTCTGCCTGTCAGCCAATCCTCTATCCATGCCAGTACCTTGCCCCTAACATTTTAACTTCTGCGTTACCTCCTCAAAGAATTCTCACAATTTGTCAGGTATGACCTCCCCTTGATGAAGCCGTGCTGACACCGCCCTACTTTACCATGTACTCTGCGATTTCATCCTTAATAATAGAGTCTAAAATCTTACCAGGGACCGAAGTCAGATGCATGGAAACATCACCACCTTCAAATTCCCCTCCAAGTCATGCTGACTAGGAATG
This sequence comes from Scyliorhinus canicula, assembly GCF_902713615.1. Classification (NCBI taxonomy): domain Eukaryota; kingdom Metazoa; phylum Chordata; class Chondrichthyes; order Carcharhiniformes; family Scyliorhinidae; genus Scyliorhinus; species Scyliorhinus canicula. Next base: position 102,395,371 of record NC_052160.1, on the reverse strand, counting down.
ATATTGCCGTTCCTTCACTGTCACTGATCCAAAATCTTGGAACTCCCTTCCTAAAAGCACTCTGAGCGTATTCACACTACATGGACGGCACCGGTTCAAGATTATGGTTCACTCCCACCTTCTCAAGAGCAATTTGGGATGGGCTACAAATTATGGCCTGGCCAGATTCACCCACATCCTGTTAAAACAGAAAAAAAAATCTTCCCCTACACCATTGCAGCGCTTCAAGAGGACGGCTCACCACCACCTTCTCAAGGGCAATTAGGGATGGTCAATAAATGTTGGCCTAGCCAGCAATACTCACATCCCATGAATGAATAAAAAGAGTAATAGCAATAAAGATTGTGTGGTATTTGATTCAAGGAATGTTTTATTGCAAAACCACAGGTTATAAATACGTCTGGTAATACACACTCTCATTTCCTCTAGGATATTGATCTACTGGGAATGATTCACATTGATTGGACTAGATTTCTCTGTAAAATAATCCCCAAAAAGAGTTAGCGGATATTAGATAATCATTGCATCATTTTTGTAGATTGCTAATTTATACACATTTAAACTAGTGATTTTTTTTTAATGAATATTGGAAAAATCCTATCATTGACTCTGTCATAGAAAATTTTCATTTATTTGCCTAGGTACAGTTGCACTAAAGTTCTTGTGAACTTTCCAAACAAGGAGCTCATTATAAATGTTGAAACTCGGTGTTGTCTGATGTGAAAATGCTCTGGTTATTGCAGTGCTCACATAACTTCACCTCTAAATGGCCAACAAAACTACTTTATTTATTTCTGCTAATATATTCAATTTTCATGGAGGTAGATGACTGAATCCATATTTGCAAAATCGGTATAAATTTTTCGGTAATAAAATTATTATCTGAACATCATGGAGAAAGATGTCAATGCCAGAAAATGTACTGCTGTTTTTTTTTTACTTTTGTTGCATACAATGGCATTATCAGGAACTCCAGATTAGGTTTAAGATAGGTTAGATTTAGGTTAAGATTTCTTATGTACGCCTCATCGATGTGCCTCATCCCTTACCGCAAGAGACCAAGCACACACACACTTAGCTGCTACATAATTCCATGTCTTATACAATCCATCTTTGTGACCTATTTGAGCGTAACTAATTTGATTGCAATTAGTATAAAATCAAAAGCATTTTGTGTTGTAAGCTCACAACCACTTTGAGCTGAATCAGAACTGTCATAATTAATTTCAATTAGAATTTCAACGTCTGCCAAGGAAAATAAAACTTACAATGCATCAGTCTTGAATGGATACCAGATATGAAATAATTATGTTCCAATCTATCAGAACTGCCATTTCTCCATCTTGTAAAAGATTACTTTAAAAGATCGGAAGCGATCACTAAGATTGAAGTCATGGAAAGGTCAAACCAATGCAAGGAAAAAGAGTTAGCTTACATACCTTGCAGTTCTGTTTATCCAAGTGTGTTATAACTAACTGGAAGGAAAAAAATCTTATCTATCTATATATAACATATAAATAAATTTACATCAAAGTGTACTTGAAGTATTTTTTCCATTTTGAATTTCTGGGTCGACATGTAAAATCAAGTTGAAGAACTGCAATTACACCCTCCCTCCAATGAAGGCAATGTCATTTGATAAAGGAGGCTATAATTACAATATAACAAGTTTAGATAGGTTGTTTCCATTATAATGAGGAACATGATACAATGGGAATATATAAAGACTGGAATATATGGTAGTAGAATTGGGACTGTTTAACACCTACTCCCTGCCAATTATCCCTCGGCCTCTAACCTTATCTTACTTGAAGATTGCATTTGGAGTTGACTTACCATCTGCCGTGCCATAGCTAGGAGATCAACCAATATAATATGTTTAAAATATTACATTTGCATGTACTTTCCAAGTCAGCTTTCTCATTATAAATTCCTTTGTCTCAATATCCCTTGTACTATAACCACACTTAATCTGAAGACTGTTTTGCCTTGACTGGCTGTGTACAATGCAAGGACGATTTACTCGTATACATAATAAATAATTGAGTGAAAGTTATCACAGAGTCATCTATATTTAGTTTGCTGTACTCACAATACATGTGTAACATGAATACTTTCCAATATTGTCATAGATTAAAGGTGTGTTATTCATCTCCACATGTCAGAATTTATGTTACAGTGTTCATTAAGACATTTCACACCATCACATAAGCACTCCACATGCTCTATATTGGACCTGTTTTTATATGTGTACATGTGGAGTGAAAAGTGTATATGTGTGTCTGGAGTGGAAGATATGTGTGTAGTATGGAAGGCATGTGTGTGGGTGTGTGTGCCTGTATATGTTTGGAATGGAAGGCATGTGTGTGGCTGTTTCTGCCTGTATGTGGGTAGGCTGAAAGGTATGTGTGTGGGTGGGTGTGTGTTTGTATGTGAAGTGGAAGGTGTGTATGTGTTTAGACTGGAAGGTGTGTGTGCCTGTGTATGTGTTTAGATTGGAAGGTGTTTGTGTTTGTGTAAGTGTAGGCTGGAAGATGTGTGTGTAGATTTGAAGGGCTGTGTGTGTGTGGAGACTTAAAGGTTTGTGTGTATGTAGACTGGAAGGTGTGTGTGTTTGTGCAGAGTGGAAGATGTGTGTGTGTATAGAGTGGAAAGTGTGTAAATATAGAATGGAAGGTGTGTGTAAATCAGACTGTGTGTGTGTGTGTGTGTGTATGTATGTGTGAAGAGTGGATGATGTGCACGTTTGTGTGTATGTATATAGACTGCTAGGGTGTGTGTGTATAGAGTGGAATATGTGGCTGTGTATGTGTAGAGTGAATTGTGCATGTGTGTATGTGTAAAGTTGAAGGTGTGTGTTTGTGTAGAGTGGAAGGTGTATGTGTGTAAAGTGGAAGATGTGTGTGTATATAGAGTAGAGGTGTGTGTAAAGAGTGGAAGGTGTGTGTATATAGAGTAGAGGTGTGTGTAAAGAGTGGAAGGTGTGTGTGTATATAGAGTGGAAGGTGTGTGTCCATGTGGAGGTAAATCTGCGTGTTTGTATCTGTAGAGTGGAAGGTGTGTGTGTGTGTGTATATAGAGTTGGCGGTGTGTATGTATACAGTAGGTGTTTGTAGACTGGAAGGTGTGTGTGTGTGTGTGTCTATGTGTGCATGTGCAGAGTGTAAAGTGTTTGTGTGCATGTGCATAGAGTGGAAGGTGTGTGTGTTGTGCCTTTGTGTAGAGTGGAAGGTGTGTGTTTTTATGTGTAGAGTGGAAGATGTGTGTGGAGCGGAAGGTGTCTGCAGACTGGTGAGCATATAGAATGGAAGGTGTGTGTGTAGAACGGAAGGAGTCTGTGTAAATATATATAAATATATAGAGTGGAAGCTGTGAGTGTGTGTAGAGTGGAAGGTGTGTGTTTGTATATGTAGAGTGGAAGGTTTGTGTGTATGTTTAGAGTAGAAGATGTGTGCGTAAAGTGGAAAACGTATGTGTTTGTGTCGAGTGGAGGTGTGTGTGTCTGTATAGAGTGGAAGGTGTGTGTGTGTAGTGTGCAATGTGCGCGTATGTGTGAAGTGGAAGGTGTATGTGCGTGTATATAGAGTGGAAGGTCTGTGTGTAGAATGGATGGTGTACATGTAGAGTGAAAGGTGCATGTGTTGTAGAATGGAAGGTGCATGTGTGGAGTGGAAGGTGTATATGTAGAGTGGAATGTGTGCGGGTAGAGTGGACAGTGTGTGTGTGTGCGTGTAGAGTGGAAGGTGTGTGCGTGTAGAGTGGAAGGTGTGTGCGTGTAGAGTGGAAGGTGTGTGCGTGTAGAGTGGAAGGTGTGTGCGTGTAGAGTGGACAGTGTGTGTGTTGCGTGGAAGGTGTATGTCTAAAGTGGAATGTGTGTGTTTAGAGTGGATTCTGTGTGTGTAGAGTGGAATGGGTGGGTGTGTGTGTAGAGTGGAATGGGTGGGTGTGTGTGTAGAGTGGAATGGGTGGGTGTGTGTGTAGAGTGGAATGGGTGGGTGTGTGTGTAGAGTGGAATGGGTGGGTGTGTGTGTAGAGTGGAATGGGTGGGTGTGTGTGTAGAGTGGAATGGGTGGGTGTGTGTGTAGAGTGGAATGGGTGGGTGTGTGTGTAGAGTGGAATGGGTGGGTGTGTGTAGAGTGGAATGGGTGGGTGTGTGTAGAGTGGAAGGTGTGTGTGTGTCGAGTGGAAGGTGTGTGTGTGTGTGTGTGGGTCGAGTGGAAGGTGTATGTGTGTCGAGTGGAAGGTGTATGTGTGTCGAGTGGAAGGTGTATGTGTGTCGAGTGGAAGGTGTATGTGTGTCAGTGTGTCTGAATATTCTACTGGTATTGGAGGCAAATGCATGGCACATGCATGGTTGCTAAAGTTTGGAATAGCCTAGAAAATAAATGCAATACGTACGATATGGAGAAATTATCCGTGGTAAATTATGACAACAGCTTGCCATTTATATTATTGCCTTTAACGTAATGAAACATCCCACGCTGCTTCACAAGAATGTTATTTGGCAAAAAATTGATACCAAGCTACACAAGGCAATATTAGGTAAGCTGGGCAAATGCTTGGTCAAAGAGGCTGTTTTTATGGGATGTCTAAAAGCGGGAAAAATTGAGGTGGAGAGGAAGAAAAGGTTTTCTGACGACATCTTAGAATCTAGTCATTTTGACAACTATGGTGCGAATGAAGTATACTCATTGAGTTCTTATAATCAATGCCATATTAATGGAATACTTACAGGAGCACATGTCTGGCAAGGTACTGGCAAATATTTCTTGCCTGTAAACACAATATACGATGATATGTATATTTAAATATTCTCAGTTGGTAGTGGAAGATTGCCTGTTCTTATTCACTGGGCAAAAGAGTATTCTTTACTTCAGGTATTTGGGGAATAATGTAAATGACTGGCTTTTTAGTTATGATGCAGGGACTAACCTCTGCACCAGCCATCAGAGAGCTAACCCCCTCAATGGTATTAATCGTTGGTTGGAGCCGAAATGCCAAACCAAAAAAAAAGCCTACTTGGTTTTTGGAAAAGACATACATTAATGCTTCCAAGAATGAGTGCGCTCAATTGTATCTCACTGTTTCATGAAAGGAAATCATTTTCCAAAACCTGGCTATGATCCAATAAAGCCTTCTAGATTATTGAGACAACAATTATAGGGTTGCACGGTGGCACAGTGGTTAGCACCTCTGCCTCACAGCTCCAGAGACCCAGGTTCAATTCCGGCCTCGGGTGACTGTGTGGAGTTTGCATATTCTCCCCCTGTCTGCATGGGTTTCCTCCGGGTGCTCTGGTTTCCTTCCACAGTCCAAAGATGTGCAGGTTAGGTGGACTGGCTACGCTAAGTTGCCCCTTAATGTCCAAAATGTTAGGTGGGTTTACTGGGTTGCAGAGGTAGGGTGGAGGCGTGGGCTTGTGTGGGGTGCTCTTTCTAAGGGCCGGTGCAGACATGATGGGCCGAATGGCCTCCTTCTGCACTGTAAATTCTATGATTCAATGTTTGCATTAGTTTGTCCACATTCTAAGGGAGACAAGACGGCAATGAAGGGCTTTTATTTTAGGTTTCTTTCGATGACATATTTCTATATAGAACAGACTGAGGGGCTCATAAGGTCAGTTGCACCAACATTTCCGTGTGATATGTGATCGTGAAAGAAACCAGAAATCTGGCAAGATTTTTTTTTTAAAAGCACCTTCCGATGAGACACCTCCAAATTATATTCCTGCCCGATTTCTTCCCCGACTCCTCACTCAGTGGTGACGTTAAAGTACAAGAACTATCACTGCACAACTACACTGTGGCATTGTCTGGTGCCAGGAGTTTATTTTGGAGCAAGATCCGCTGGCAAGACACAGCCAGTATCAGTGAAGCATGTGCAACAAGCTGGACAGGGAAAGCCCCCCCCCCCCCCACAGCTCAGCCACTGTGTCCTATGTGTTTTCATGTATGGAACGATCTGTCTGGACTGTGCCCAGAACAGTACTTTCCACTGTACCCCGGTACACCTGACAATAAACCCAAACCTGGAGTGATCCCTGGATGTTAACTCGGACTGAAGCTCAATTCCCTGGGGCGGGTCTGAGCGCCACAATTGGCTCACCCACTTCTCTGGGAACTGGAGCGAAGGGCTTCCCTTCAAAACGCCTGCTCGAACCCCGGGGAAAGAGGCAATGGGAGGAGAGGCCGATCAACGTGTCCAACTGCAACACGGCAAAAAAAAAAATCCCAAATCTCGCCCCACCCTGAAAAATAACCGAGTGAAAACTGGGCTAATGGTCTAACCCCTGTGACCTGTGTGTTGTTTTCCTCTGCTGGCGCCTGGGGGCTGTCAGACATCACTTTAAATGTCCAACCCAATCACTATCCCTTGGTGAAGTCAATTTACAGGTTTCCTTTCAAATAGCTGTGCAGCGCGAATTTAGTGAGGGTTAAATAACTTCCCACAGGCACACTCATATTGATGGGAGGGACACAGATTAAACAGAGAGCGAACCATATCTACCGGAGGAATGAAACTGCATCCCCACGTGGGAATGTAGGCGATTTCTCTGTTACTGTTTAAAGAATGGGATGAAGATTAATAGCAAAGCTTTTAAAAGAAATGCAGGCTGCGTTGGAAAGGCATTTTCCGATTAGATTAACATGTCCTTGTACCGAACAGGTGAAGGACATATCATTTCCCTTCTGTAACTGCAGGCTGGCGGGTCCCAGCCGCTCACAGGTACTCCACTGCAGTTTGATTTAAGGCTGAGGATTGAGAATTAGGGCTGGAGGTTACCTGGTGGGGATCCTGACTCGGAGGTATCGATCTATCGCGATGGCCAGCAGCGCAAGGATAGAGCTTTGAGTTAGGACCAGCACGGTGCAGGAGAAGAGCAGGCAGCTGTAGAAGTGGGTCTGGAGGCCGATGCTGATGGTGATGGCCAGGGGGATGACCAGGGACCCCACGGCGATGTCAGCCAGGGCCAGGGAGACGATGAAACAGAAGGTGGTGTCCCTGAGAGCTCGGTTGATCTTGACCGCCCAGCACACCAGCACATTGCCCAGGACAGAGGCCAGCGCGATCACCACCTCAATCCCGATGTAGATGGCCAGAGAGGGGGAGATGGTCCCAGCTTCATCCTCCTGAGGAGCCGTCATCCTGAATCCGCCCCAGTCCAGAGCTCTGTGAACAGCTCCCGAGCGATTGTCACTGGGAGAGGTGCCTCCTCCTTCCCGTCTACGCTCAGTCCCCTTTGGGAGCGCTCCGTAGTCACAAGCCCGTCTCCCGTCCACTTGCCCGCATCTGCCGGCTCGCCCCCTTCACTGCAATGGGACTGGCATCTGGCACTGTGAAGCGGGCCCTGTTCACTGGCCACTGCCCAGCTTCACACTGACAACATCTCAGGGAGTCTCTCGTCCATCTCTCAGCAGCAGCGGCAGCAGCTCTTTCGGAAATGTGTCAGCCCTTTCATTTTTTTTATGGCACGTTTGCAATTCAAATGTCATCGGGGGGGAAAAAAAAGAGCTTCCTGCAAAGAGCGGCTCCTTCTCATCGAAACTGAAAATGCTGGAAATGTTCAGCAGCCCTGGGCAGCATGTGTGGAATGAAAAAGAGTTAACGCTTTAGGTTGATTGACCTTTCGGCAGAACTGTGTCCTTCTCGGTGTGTGCAGTTTAGCTGAAGCCCTTGGCTTTCCCCTCTGTCGCTGTTCATCTCTCTCTGAGAGTGTGCCTGCCTGCGTGTGTTTGGTTTCAATGTGGTTTGTGAGTGTGTGTTTGGTTTGAGTATGTGTGCGGATTGTGAATCGGTGTGTGGTTTGTGAATGCGTCAATGGGTTTGTGAATGTGATTTGTGTCTGTGGTAGGAGAGTGTGTGTGGTTTGTGAAGGTGTGTGATTTGAGAGTATTTGGTTTGCAATGATATTTGATTGCGTGTTTGGTTAGTAGTTGCCTGTGAGCCTCCCTGGTCTCAGTGCGTATGTTTGTCAGTGTGGGATAAGTATGCGTGGTTTGTTTGTGTGTGTGTGCGAATTGGTTTGTTTCTGTATGTGGTTGGTGACTGTGTGTGAATTGGTTGTAAGTGTGTGTGGTTTATGCATGCCTGTGTGGTTTGTCTGTGTGTGACATGGTGGCACAGTGGTTAGCACTGCTGCATCAGTGCCAGGGGCGCAGGTTCAATTCTGGCCTTGGGTGACTGTGTGGACTTTCGCCCGGTGTCTGCGTTTCACCCAGATGCTCCAGTTTCCTCCCAAGGTCCAAAGGTATGCAGGTTAGGTGGAATGGCCGTGATAAAATTGTCCCTTAGTGTCCAAAAATGTGTAGTTTAGGTGGGATTGGGGATAGGGCAGGGGAGTACACCGAGGAAGGGTGCTCTTTAAGAGGGTTGGTGCAGACTCGATGGGCTGAATGGTCTCCTTCTGCACCGTAGGGATTCTATGAACATGTATGGTTCGTGAATGTCTAATTTGAGTATGTCTGGTTTGTTAAAGTGTGTTTGGTTTGTGGGTATGGACATATCGGTGTGCTTGCGTGGTAATTTAAAGCAGCATTTCTCTCCATTTAATCCCAGCCCAGCCAGGTGGGTGCAGTCCGGTCAGGGCTCCGGAAGGTTAAAGGAGTGTTTGGCACTTGTCCAGTTCCAACTCCCTGTGGTACTGATTAGTCTTCAATGGAATAGATATAATCTACAGCCGAGAACAAACTTGTAACTGTGTTGGAAGCATTCATTTATCTGAACGATAAGAAATACAAATCCAGTATGGGAGCACGAAAATAAAGGTTGTATTTAATTGTATGTATTTACATACATTTATGTATTTACATACTTTGAACGGTGTGTGGGCAGGTAAAATTACATCGACTGTCGAAACTTACTATTTGGAGCCAAGTTAATTTTAAACGAAACATTTTCTGTCTCTCTTCTATTTAATTATAGACAACATGAAACACTTTATGGAACGCAATGATATATTTGAAAAGTTAATAATTCTAATTCAACCGACAATAACTTGGAAGAGACACACTGTTGGTTCGTCCCAGCTCGTGTTTCTCACAATAACCGGGACAAGCAGTCCCTGTGTTTTAACTATGTTGCAAAATAAAGCCAAACGCGCGACGCTGTTTTAAGACGTACATGCCAGCACTTCTAAAAAGTTAGAAAAAAGTAAAGGAGCCACGCGGTGCAATAAATGAGAGTAACCAGGTTCGATGTCCATCCGCTGCCTGACTTCAATGTAAAGGAGATGTTAACGAGCACAAAGCGGCAGAGAGCAGACACAAAAGTCCCCACAAATGAGCAACCTAATTGAGAATTGCTCATTCATGATTGATGGGAAACAGGGATTTTAAACATAAATGTGACACTGGTGCAGCAGAGGGAGCTATTGTGAAATAGGCAGGCAAACACCTATCCGCAGGGTTCACTTCCTGCTAGTTGATTCAAAGTGAGTGGAAAGAGACACCGACCACTTGCCATTGGAGTATTTATTCGTAATATTGTAACTTCTTCCCACTTTTTTCCACGTAGCTAATGAAACGCCACATGGTTTGCCCTCCGCGCTAACAAATGAGGACTTACTATTCCCTCCAAACCCACACAAAAACCAAACACACGGGCAGTGGATTTAAAACAACCCGAAGAGCTGTATTTTAAATTATTCCGCAGCAACTGATATACGTGCGATGAACTTGTGTTAAAGGGGTCAACGAATCTCCATTATCACTAACGCCTGCAGGCAGCCTGGGGCAGGGCACCAGTATCCCGGTCTCCCCACAGGCATACCATCAACATCATCCCAGTGCAGTTGAATGAAATGTAGAGTTTCTATATTCCCACTCCCCCTACCCCCACCCCCCATCACCTCAAAATAAAAAAATCAGGCTCTAGAAATCTGATGGCAGCGGACTTTCACAATTAATTTGTGTTAATCTGTGATTATGAGGCATTGTTTGTCAGCACTTTTAATTTATTTTTAAATGAATACATATATTGTTCCTTCAACTCCCCCCCCCCCCCCCCCCACTTCGTGTGTTCTTTGTGTGTGTCCTTTGGGACTGCATTGGGTAAATAATGCATTATGAAATTATTTTCATACTGAAATTTGCAATGCAAAATTGTTTTCCATTTCACCAAATCGGTGGTAGAGACAGCAAATGTGCAATATTGCATATTTGTCTGTGAATCTCTGCTGAAATTGGAACGTTTTCCCTTTTTGAAGGCTGTGTCAACACAGGATCTTAGAATCATGCGGCGTGGGGGAGGCCATTCAGTCCATTGTGCCTGTGCTAGCTCTTTGGAAGAATGACCCAATTAATTGTGCTTTCTCCTGCACAATTTGTCACTTCAAATATTAATCCCACTTCTTCTTGGGAGGCCATTGTTCAATCTGCTTCCGCCATCCTTTCAGACAGCGCATTCCAGTTTATTACAACTTGCTGTGTAATTTAGATTTTCTCGAGTTACCCTTGGTTCTTTTCTTTTTCCAGTTAAGGGGCAATTCAGCGTGGCCAATCCACCTACCTTGCACATCTTTGGGTTGTGGACATGGAGAGAATGTGCACAACTCCACAAAGACAGTGACCCGGGGCCAGGATCGAACCTGGGTCATCGGTGCCATGAGGCAGTAGTGCTAACCACTGTGCCACCGTGCTGCCCGCCCTTGGTTCTTTAACCTTAAATCTGTGCCCTCTGCTTACTCACCATTCTGCCCCAGGAAAACTCCTCCTTGTTTACTCAACCAAAATAATGCACGATTTTGATCACCGCTAGTGAATATCCTCTTGACTCTAATCTGCTCCAGTTTCTGTAGTGTCTCTAAATAATTAAAGCCCCTCATCCTTTGTACCATTCCAGTAAAGCTCCTCAACGCCCTTTCGAGAAACTTGGTGTTTTCTGTAAAATGTGGTACAGATAACTGGGGCGTGAATCTCCAAGGCCCGCGGCGGGACGAAGAATCGCCGCAACTGCGCCACGATGCCCCGATGCCGGTGCGTTATTTTCCGAGGTGCGGAGAATCAGCGCCATTTGCGCCAGCGCATTTGATGCGGCGCGGGCCGCTGGAATCGGCTGGGCCGCCGATTTTACGGCCCGAATGGGCCGAGCAGCCGCGCGGAAAAAGCAGAGTCCCGCCAGCTCCGTTCACCCCTGGTCGCTGCCGGCGGGAAATCTGTGCGAAGGGTCGGAGAGGGCCTGTGGGGCAGGGAAAAGCGGTGGGGAGGCCTCCAATGGGGTCTGGCCCACGATTGGAGCCTACGATCGGCACACCGGCCTCGTCCCCCCCCCCCTCCCCGGGCCTACTTTGTTGCGCGGCCGGCCCCTGAACCCCCACGCCATGTTGCATAGGGGCTGGCACGATGAAGAAGTCCCCCGCGCATGCGCAGGTTGGCGCGGCCCAACTGCGCATGCACGGGTTGGTGCGGCGCCCATTTGGCGCCGGGAAGGGAGGCTGGAGTGGCGTGAACTGCTCCAGCGCCGTGCTGGCCCCCTGTGTGGGACAGAATTGGTCATCCTCGCCCCTGTTTCATGCTGTCGTGAAATGCGACAGCGTTCACGGTGGCGCAAACACTTAGTCCCCATTTGGAGAATCCCCCTCCCGGTTTCAATACTCCAGCTGGGACATAATCAGTCTTTTTTTAAAGATTTGCGTAACATGCCTGCATTTGTTTCGATGGCTCTATTTCTAAATCCTTTATAAATGCAATTTCAGTCCAAAAGGAGGAACAAATATGGCAGCAAATCTACTACTTCTTTTGCATTGGTCCCAGCTTGATTTGGGTGTATGTTGTGTGTACTCTGGAGTAATGCCCAGATCTGACCCCAGAACTGGAAGGAAATATGAATGGAGGCCGCCAGTTCAGCCCCTCGAGGCCGTTCAATCATTCCGTTAAATCAAGGCTGATGTGTACCTCCAGCCACTCTTTGCCGTATATCCTTCAACACTCCTACTTAACACAAATCTATCAATCTCTGTCTTGAAAGAATGAATTGATCCAGCTCTGTGGGACTCAAGAGAGGAAGCTCCAGATTTCTGCCACCCTCCATGTAAAGAAGTGGGTTTTGGCTTAAAGCCAAACACTGTGTGACCTCTTCTCGACATTGTCTCATGCCACCTGGACTTTACACGAGATGCAGTGTAACTCAAGTCTGATTTTTTTTTTAAATGCTTCTGTTTGAAGTGTTAAATCTCCTGGGAATATTATATACTCCGTATTTAGCCCTGTCAACATTATGAGTCACTGCGTTGGCTCTCCATTGTCCTGACCTTAAAATTAGCTACCAGTAAAACAGGGGGAGGATTGGCAGGGGTGGGGGGTTGGAGATTTGGAGCTGCTTTTTGCACATGCAGTCAACTTGTCTTCTAGTGTGCAAACTAAGGTACAGCATAGCGCCGTTCACATGAGTTGAGCAGTATAATTGTATTGATCCTTTCTGCTTCTCTCTCATTAACACACTCTGTGCCCTATGTCCTGTTCTGAAGTTACTTCTTTGGCTTGAGCTCATCTTTTGTCTGCTTACACTTCCATGAAATGCCTTGGAAAGTTTTAGTACTCTAAAGGTGTTAACAGTAAGAAGTCTTACATCACCAGGTTAAAGTCCAACATGTTTGTTTCAAACACTAGCTTTCGGAGCACTGCTCCTTCCTCAGGTGAAGGTGTTAAGTAAGTGCAAGTTGCTGATGTTTATAAAGTAGATTTTGAGAATTAGTGACACAGCAGAGCTTCACACATCAGGAATTCAAGCATGAAGCTTTTACACCCTGGTTGATTTTCCAGCTGAACTTTCTACTCATATGCTTTTCTATCACCTGACACCTCATGTTAGGAGGTTATCCATAAAGGCCCCACCTTCTCAACCTTGCCCCTCATCCTCGGGTTATATCACGATTAGTCAGCTCTCCCCCTCATAGGGGAAAGCAGTGTATGATCATCTGGGAGTAGGGTGACATGACCTTACCATGATAGGAGTGCTCATTTGTTTTGGAAACCTACCCCCAAGTCCAAGTAAAGGTGATAGAATAAATTTTAATTTCCATTGCTCTGTCTGGTGCTGCCACATTGCCGTCCTCATGTTTGCACAGTAAAGTGGCAGAACACAGGATCTCCTACCATCAAAGTACTTCGTACAGGTCTCGAGTTGTATTCTCATTTTGCAGCCAGGTTTAAAGGATCGCGGAATCTTCAGCTTGAGTTGCAGGTGTAACAACAAGACAAACCGGCCTTCCCGAGCTTGTGGATTTGGATTCCCTTGAAGGGAAATAAGGGATAAGAAACAAAATGCTAGTATTGTCAGCGACTCTCACATCTCATGAGCAAATAAGAAAAAAAAATGATCATGTTCCCAATTCTCAAATGCAAGAACTCATCCAATTGCACTTGACTCAGCATGGCAGCTTCATCTTCTGGGGAAACAAAGTCATTTTGACTATTTGAAAGAAAACTGTGATTCCCACCGAGACCTGTGCTGTATTTTTTACATTTTATATGTTGCCATAAAAATCCCTTGGAAATCACATTAAAAATTGAAAAGCTTTATTGCAGATTATTAGACTAGCTCTGCTGGATATTTTGTGGGAGTGTGGTTAAATGAGTTGAATTGTAAATTCTAAAAATTATACCCATTTGCTGACATTTTAAGGTTTTTATGTTTGTTCAGGGGATGTGGGCATCGCTGACTGAGCCATAATTTCTCGCCCATCCCTAATTGCCCCTTGAACTGAGTGGCTTGCTACACCATTTCAAAGGGCATTTCGGAGTCAACCACGTTCCTGTGGGTCTGGAGTCACATGTAGGCCAGCCTCCGACTGGGTAAGAATGGCAGATTTCCTTCCCTAAAGGACATTAGTGAACCAGATGGGTTTTTCCAACAATCGACAATGGTTTCATGTTACCATTCGACATTTAATTCAAGATTTTTATTGAATTCAAATTTCACCATCTGCCATGGTGGGATTCGAACCTGTGAACCCAGAGCATTACTCTGAGCCTCTGGATTACTAATCCAGTGACATATCCACCACGCCATTGCCTCCCTTTTTATGAACATTCAAATGAGATTGGGAGGTAGTGTGCAATTCGAGATTGACGTTTTTGGCTCATTTTTGGTAAGATATCCAGGTGGTACCTAAGGAAGAAATGGTAGGACCTGAGAGTACTGTCAGGGGGATGTACCTTTAAGAAATGAGTGATTATCAAATAGCTGCCGTGATGTTAGTGTGTGGGTGGAGCTGGGCTCAAGTTCCATTACATCAAGTTCAAAAAGGTCGTGTGACAAGCTCCTGGATCACAGTGTTTGAATTTCTTAGTAGAAGTTCATGTTGTACCATTTACCATGCATTACACTAGAAGCACTTAATTGTTTGATAGACAGGAACAACTGGTTTTGCAAAATGTCTGGATGTTCAGGTTTTTTTATCTACTGATTCTCAGATTTGCTTTGAATTGAAGTTCATCAGCAATTTCTACCTACAGATATTATCAGAAATGGGATGGTTAGTGTTCCCTCTAAGCTGCAAGGTTGCATAGCAATGTGCAGCGCGGGAAACAAACAAGCCTTGCACAAGGAATAATCCTTTTCAGAGGCGCACATGCCTAGTTGCTTGTCAATCTTAAAAGGTCCGGACGGTGCGACAAGTCAGCTATGTATAGCACATAGAAGATAAAGGGAAAATTTGTGATATTAATAAATGACCAACTGTGTCATTAATTGTGCACTCACCCCTTTACAAATCCCATAAAGCGCCTTCTCAGGAGATTTATAATTTTATATCTTACCACCACATCCTCGCATAATCCCACCACCTACCACCACTCCTTCCTCTTCTAGAAATTCTGACTGATGTTGGGTATTGTGTCCACACTCAAGGCGTAAAGAAACAGATCATTTATTGAATAAGGAACAATTTACACAGGTCGAAGTTGGCCTTCCTTGCTCAGCTTCCACTCAGGCCGAGCTTTTATACATAAACAGCGGGGAAGCTCATACTCAGTGAGACTCATGGACAGACTAATTGGTCTGACCCCATAGGTTTTGGCAGGTTATAGCATTGGGGTATTTTGCCATTGTACAAGCAACAGCAACAACATAAATATAATACCATTTCTCAAAGTTCTTTGAAGGAGTGTTTTCACACAACTATGGATACACAGTCAGCTTAGGGGATATTGGACCAGATGACTGCATGCTTGGTTAAATAAAGTTTTAAAGGCCATATTAAAGGAAGTAAGAGAGACAGAGAGAGGAGAGCATTCAAAAGGAAATTCCAGACCTCAGCAGCTGAAGGCATGGTCACTAATGATGGAGCAATTAAAATTGGAGATTCTTGAGTCATCAGATTTGGAGAAATTTCTTGGAGGTTGTAGGACTGGAGATCACAGAGATAGGGAGAGGCAAGACCATGGACACATCTGATAAACAGGCATAAGAACTTAAAATGAAGGTGTTATTTAACTGGGAATTCATATAGGTCAGTGAGCCCAGGGTTAATAAATGAACTGGACGAGGAAGGAATTAGAACATGGAAAACAAGAGTTTTGCTTGACCTCCTGTTTACAGCGAGTAGAATTGGGGATCCACCAGGAGTGCACTGGAATAGTCAAGTCTTGAACTAAAAAAGTCATGGATCAGGGTTTGAGCGGCGGGTAAATTCTCTGGCACCTTTCCAAAAGCTCCCATTACTCATCACCCAGCCTATATAGTGAGTGTTAATAACCCCATTGATTCTAGGGAGCATCACAGAGAGGCCTGGGCCAATGTTCATTCGATGTTTGAACTTGTGCATTCCAGTCGGGTTCACTGTACATCAACCGGGAGCTGGAAACCTGAATAATCTATCTCTCCCTTAGCCAAGGGCAATCGGAGATCAACTGGAGTTGAGATTAGTGTGGCTGAGATAAATGAACTGGAGAATAGGGGCTGGTTTAGCTCACAAGGCTAAATCGCTGGCTTTTAAAGCAGGCCAGCAGCACGGTTCGATTCCCGTACCAGCCTCCCCGGACAGGCGCCGAATGTGGCGACTAGGGGCTTTTCACAGTAACTTCATTGAAGCCTATTCGTGACAATAAGCGATTTCCATTTCATTTCATTTCAGAATATGCGGGTCTTCCTGGGATAACTTAAATGGCATTTCACATTCTTTTTAAAAAAAATTTTTTTAACGCATTTTCTTCAAACTTGTATCAAAGTAGGTTACAGCAAATAAACACCCCGGGAAACATTCTTCCCAACAATCAACTATACAGTTTGTACAGATTTTTCTCCTTTTTCACCCCCCCCCCCCCCTCCTCCCCATCACCCACTCCCCTGCGTCAAGCAGCTCCTCAAACACCGTCACAAACATCCCCCATCGTTTCTTAATCTCCCCTGCTGAGCCCCTAAACTCATACTTTATCTTCTCCAACCGCAGGAAGTCATACAGGCCACCCAACCATGCTGCTACCCCAGTGGTGATGCCGACCCCCACCCCAGCAAAATTCGTCGCTGTGCAATCAGAGAGGCGAAGGCCAAGACATCGGCCTTCCTCCTCTCCATGAGCTCCGGTTTCTCTGAAACCCCAAATATCACCACCAAAGAGTCCGGGTCCACTCCCACCTCCACTATCCTGGCTAAGACCGCGAACACTCCAGCCCAGAATCTCCCCAATTTTCCACAACCCCAAAATATGTGTGCATGATTCGCTGGCCACCGCCCACACCTCTCACACTGATCTGCTACCCCCTGAAAGAAACCACTCATTCTCAGGGGTAGTCGGGATGTGGGGAGTAGGTGGGTCAGAGGGGTAGTAGAGCGTGAGGCGTTGTTGAGGTGCTTCCAGTGGTGATTCAGAGATTCAATAGTACAGTTACCACGGGTTAGACTGGTTCTAATCCTTCTAACTTTTCCTGGGTAATTATTCTGGTAAGTGAGTCAAAACCATTCTAAATCTCCAAGTTTGAATCAGAGTTTTGGAGCATTCCAGATGTAGGGTAATTGTCCAGTGGAAATTGAAACTTCTCAGGCAATTCCCGTGTAGTCAGTGTGTGGCGATTTCACAGAATCCTTCCAGTGCAGAAGGAGGCTATTCGTCCAATCGAGTCTGTATTGACCCTCCGAAAGAGCACCCGACCTAGGCCCACACCACCATCCTATCTCCGCACATCACCAAGACACTAAGGAGCAATTTAGCATGGTCAATCCACCTAAACGGCACATTTCTGGTCTGCAGGAGGAAACCAGAGCAGCCGAAGGAAACCGACGCAGACACGGAGAGAAAGTGCAAACTCCACATAGTCACCCAAAGCCAGAATTGAACCCTGGTACCGTGAGGCAGCAGTGCTACCCACTGTGCCACTGTATTGCCCCCTTTGGTTGGAAGCACCATTGATATATTTAAATTAACCAGCGCCACATTGTCATACAAGATCAGTTCACTTTGGTACACTGAATGCTTTGTGCACAGTAATCCCAATAGTACTGCATCAGGCTTGAACTATTAGACCCATTGGGTTGGATTCTCCATCGGCTGGAGTGCACTTACGCCCAGGGATTTTGCGACGGCATGGGGGTGCTCACAATGGGAAACCCCATTGGCCGGCTGGCGGCTGGGAAGATCTTGATGCCGGCGGGGCGCGCTGAACCAGGAAATGGGTGCAGCGGGACGGAGCATCCCGCCCTTTAATTCTCGATTAGCCAAAAGGCTCCTCTCCTAACAAACTAGAAAGTAGTGCCACTCATGTAGACTGGCAACCTGCAATTCCTTCACCTGTTGTTGGTGGCATGTAGCACCTTGATAAAGGGTCAGCCAGGCAACAGTATGCATCACATTGTAGTCATATCACACTTCAACATAATAGAATTGTTAAGGTATTGTGTGTGGGACAGGGGCAAGTTGATCAGTATTCTTGTTGCAGCCTAATCTAATTGTTATCAGTGGAATTGCCTTAATGTTGAGCTTTATTGTCATCGGGTGGAGACGGCCGAATATTGCCATGTGGGTAGGTCAACAGACAATGTTTATTTTGCCATGGCATATGTAGCTTATGCTTAATGACATCCTTGAAAAGAGCAAGGGCTATAGCTTTGGTCACTTTTACAGTGAACAGTCCTGGAAAGCACAAATGTGGACCACACAAGGACAGGATCAAACTTGACCCATTTAGCGGGAATAACTCACAGACGCTTGTGTCTAGGTTCAAATTTTAAAAACCAGATCCCAAAATGCATTGATATGTTGAGGAAAAACAAAAGAAATTGGCAGGTAATAAATGAACAGCCAACGAAGGCTGAGACATAACAAACATTTTAATGGTTTGTCTGTATTGTACATCACGGAATAGCCAGGATTTTCCAAGAAGTGACAATCATTAGCAGAATGCCACTCCATTCCACCTTGTCCACGCTACAACGCTGCTCCGCATTCCTCTCCGATCGTCTGAGACTAGCTTATCCAGAAATGTGGAGTGCAGTGTCCATCGGAGAACTGCATGGCACCTTGTAGAGAGGGGGGGGGAAGACCGGCTACACCCCTTTTATGGCACTAATTGCCATGTAGTTAGTTTAAATATGCACTGGATGTTAGTGAATAGTTGGGTGGGTGGGTGAGGTAAGTGGATAGGGTGGCAGGTGGGTGAGGTTGTACATGGATAGGGAGACAGGCATGATATATTATTGATGGGTAATGTTGGAGGCTGTTGGTTACAATTTGGAAGGTCTTGAAGAAGTCCTCATAGTCACATGAAGGTTAACTGTAAGTCTTTATTGACTATTATAACTATTCTTCTCTACCCTTCTGTGCATTCTACCTTTGGCAGTTAAATAATTTGTCAAAGGCTTTTAATGTTTCATCAAAGCAGGTGAAGGGTTCACCAAAGCTGTGCATTAGGATTACTTCATCAGCAAGTTCACCAAACCGATATAAAATATATTAATCTCTACTTTTTCTGACTTTCCACGGAGACCCGATGGCTTCCAATAGTTTAAAAATTATTATCTTTAGAGGACCCAATTTTTCATTCGGATTGGCCCTTGGATAATTCCAAATTGGTCCCAAAGTGTGGAATTCTGATTCGTGGATAAAATTTAAAAGTGTAACTTCAGTTTGAAGAATTTTCTGAAATTGAAGATGGCGACCCATTCACTATGGAATTACACTTGCCAGTTTCGTATTGTTCTGCCACAGCGGCAATCACCCTTAGTCTGAAAATTGGTTTGAACAATGGCTGCCTGGATGGATTGCCTGCAGACCACTTCCGTATAGTGCATAGTGCCAAATTTTTTAAAGTGTGCTTCTAAGTTATGATTGTCCTGAATTATTTAGTTTTCTTTTTCTTGCTTCGAAGCAAGCTTAGACTTGGAGATTGGGTATTAGCAACGTGTTTTTTCAAACTGCCCTTCTAGCCACTGAATTAGTTAAAAGGTTCACCGTACTTGCTGTATCCTGGGATTTTAAAACATTTAGCGCCCGCCTGCTAGCTCTGTTGCCTCTGCACTCCAGGATTTGAAGCTGGATATCCTGAGGCATCTCCTGTTGAAGTAAGGAATTTTAAATTTCAGTTTCAGCATCCAAACCTTTGGAGCTTTTTCCCAGTGATTTTTCCTCTGTGCCTCTGCTTCAGGGGCTTATTTTTAGGTCCAGGTGCTTGGTTGAATTTTTTTCTCAGTTTTCCAGTAGTTTACTTTTTCTCAGCAACCTTTGGGCTTATCCACCAGCTGCCACCATGTTATAGGGTGTTAGTTACCGTTCGGTTGATCTTGGAGAAGTCCTTGTAATCACATGCAGGCTAACTGTAAGCCACTATTGACTATTATAACTTTTTACAAATACATTGTGAAGTGTACAAGCTATGAGTTGTCTCCATGCTTGCTAGTACACACTGCTCTCTCCAACATGAGGCTGACCCCCTGGGGGTGGGCCAATGTGTTGTCTTACATCACTTTGTGGACGGTATTGTACTCGGTCACATATTACCCCTATATGTGTCAAACACCTATACTATAGGTAGGGGGACAGGTGTGATGGTGGTTGGAAGGGTGGCAGATAGGCAAGGTGACAGTTGGGTAGGATAGCAAGTGGGTGAGGTGATGGTTAATAGCATGGTAGGTGGGTGAGGTAGAAGGTGAGTAGGGTGGCAAGTGGGTTGGGTGTCAGGTTGGGGTGATAGATGGGTAGAATGGCAGGTGAGTGAGGTGATAGGGAGGTAGAGTAGCAGGTGAGTAGGCTGGCAGGTGGGTAGCATGACAGGTGGGTAGGGTGGCAGGCGAATGCCAGTGATAAGAAAGTCAGAATCAGGTAGTGGGGGGGTAGTCCGGTTGGGCTGGGTGTTAGTCAGGTGATGGGGGAACAGTAGTTAGGAGTGTGGGGATAGTTGGGAAGTCAGCTGAGAGGGCAGGGGAGGGGCAGCGAGAGGGGAGTCAGTTTAAATGAGTGGGGAGAACATTTCGTGGAAAAGATGGTCCCGGGTTGGCGTGACCCAGCATCAAATTTGTTAAAGACAGTTAATCCTTTTTTTTGTATTCATTTACGGGATGTGGACATCTCTGGCTGGGCCAACATTTATTGCCCATGCCTAATTGCTCTTGAACTGGGTATCTTACTGGGGCCAGTTCTAACGTCAACCACATTTCTGTGGGTCTGGAGTCACATTTAGGGCAGACCAGGTGAGGATGGCAGATTTCCTTCCCTAAAGGATATTAGTAAACCTGATTGTTTTTTGCGATAACCGACAATGGTTTAATAGTCATCATTAGACTTTTAATTCCAGATTTTGATAGAATTCAAATTTTGAACCTGGATCCCCAGAACATTATGCTGGGTCTCAGGATTATTAGTCCAGTGACAATACCACTACCCCATCACTTCCCATAACTCAATCACTCAAATCGTGATATCAAATAAACAGTTGGCATCATGAAATGCTCATTAAAAAATGGCGACTTGCCAGCCTCTGCCTTCTTTCCATTGACCCCTGAGATTTCCAAAGCTTGCCTATCAATGTAGACCAGGCCTTCATCTGAGAACAGTCAAAAGAGGCAGTAAGGGCCAAGAGAGACCTTCCGTGGTTGTAACCATTCTAATTATGCCTTGGGAATGTAAATCCATTCTTTGTCCTGCCATCCTAGAACAGGGACAGTCACCAATCCAGCAACTGCAGGTTTCATTCACTTCATGCTGGTGTTCTGTATCTGTCCAGCTACCCAGGCAAGGAAAGGGAGGAAGCTATATTTTGCTTTTTCATTTCAACAATTTCAAATTAGTTTACTGAAGCTGAACTAAACAGAAAGGACCCTAAGTGGGCAGAAATGCTCATAAACCATGATTAATTGCTGACAAACTTTGCAGCATCAATTACCATTTTTATTATTTTAAGATACCGCCAACTCTCAGTTAAGACTTTCAATTGAATTTTAGATGGAATCATGCAAAACCGAATTTAATTTACGTATGGTCCACTGTGTGAACAAGTAAACCTCGTGCACAGAGTTCGTAGGTCAGAGGATTTGACTCCTGACCTCACCTGCTCAATTCCTTACATCCTTTTGATGAGGGACAGTGGGTGCTGATTTTCTGACAGACGATTTAGGCATAAATAATAAGATTGCCCTTCCTGTCCGGATGTGTTCGCCCCTTTATATGAGACATTACGGTTAAGTCTTCAAGCAGGACTCCGCCCACAGCCTTGCTTATAAAAGCTGAGTAGAAGGTGGAATTACAAATAAATGTTTGCATTTCTCTTTGTTATTGATGCATTTTGCACCATACATTGCTGGATTGATTTTTTGGGGGGCCTCCACTTTTGCTAACACCTTTTTGATTGCTGTTGGCCTTGATGCTGCACCATACTAAGAGTTAAGGATGGGGATTCCAAACATTCTGTTGAATTGAGATGAAGAAGAGGTATTTGTGAAGGACTAAGAGATGCAGATGTATTGGCCCCTAGATCTTTGGTTACACCCATGTCTACCCTATTAAGGCAGCAAATGACCAAAGAGACACGGAGCGCAATTAAATGAAAAGGTTTCTTAGTGTGATAACGAGCGGGAAACGTCGTGAGCTTCCCGTCGCTCGGACCAGCGAGGCTGTCCCACAATCCAACATTAATTGATCCACTTAAGGAGGCCCCATAGCCTTCACGTCGCTAACCGTGACTCACCAGCATGAGTGGAGTGTCCAAGGCGTGGCTCAGTCAGTGACGGCCATGGCTGAGGGCCTCGGTAGAATGTCCGACTCGCTGGGGAAGGTGACCCAGTACCAGGCTGACCTTGATGAGGTGCTGCGACACATGTCCCAGTCTCAGGTGGGCATTGCTAGGGTGCTGCAGAGTGTGTCTCAGTCACTGAGGAGCATCACAAAGGGCATCGACACTGTGCTGCAAACATCATGGAGCTGCCAGGCCTGGCAGAGACAGAAGACGCTGGGGCTCAAACCAGCAGCTCCCTCTGACTGAGGTAAACCCCAGGGTGCTGTGGGCACTGACCGGTAGGAGGGGGTGCTGGTTGCTAACCCTGACCCTGGTGGCTACCAGCTCTCCGGGTTCCACCCGTCTAATCAAGCCACATCGCATAGTCAACACCCGGGACTGGGTGCCACGGCTGTACATGTGCTACCATCAAGAGCACCGATGCCCTCCGGCTCCAGAGGATGCCCACCAGGGGCTTCAAAGACCACGGGACGTGGGAAGCCGCTGTCTTTCTCCACCTCTGATGTGCATCCTGGGTAAACACCTAGACGCAGTGATAGAGCCAGGAAAGCCCAGCACGTTGAGGATCAGTGAGGGCACTGGAGAGGGGAAGGGGGTAGGTATGCAGTAAGAGGCCAAGTGTGTGTTGGGGGATGGGAAGGTGTTAGGGAGAGTGAGGGACTGGTGGGGAGAGTGGGGTGGCACCATTGGGAGAGTGGGGCAGTGGTGGACACTTGTGTGAGAAACAAAAACATTCACCACAACCAGTAGAATGCATCTGGCACTTTCCTCTGCCACCAATCCCATGCCTCATCTCCCCAGATATGGGGGTCCTGGACCCGTCATGCCCCCCCTCCCTCCCCGGCACACTGCGTGTAGGTGATGGGTGTCAGCGAGCATTCAGCAGACAGGCAGGGGTCAGATTATGGCATGGATTGAGGTGCTCTAGGGCTTAGCTCTCTATGGGTTATCATCACCCCCCCCCTCCCCCTCCCCAGCCATCGACAGTGAACCACTGACAGTGCCGGCAAAGTAGCAGCACCTTTGATCGATATAACATAGACCCTGGGAGGGTGGGGGGAGAGGGAGGATGGTGAAGGGGGCTGCAGAGGGATAAGAGATTGGGGAGGTAGGGTGAGGGGGAAGGAGGGAGGAGAGACAGAGTGCAATAATGGACTAAGTCACGTCCTTTGTGAAACAGGTGACAATGAGGGCCTCCTTGGCCCTCCAGGCTTGCCGAACCCTCGCTGCTGCCACTTGTTCTCCAGCCTTTGGCTGGTCCTCCATTTCCGCTCCAGGATCGTCCTCCAGCGCCTCCGAGTCCAGCGCCTTCTAATCGTACCTCTCCTCCTCTTTCTCGGAAGCGTCCGCATGTTCCTCCAGCACGCCGCACTGCTGACGTGCCTGGTTATGCAGGGCAAAGCAGACCAGCACAAAGTGGTTGATCCTCCAGGGGTTTAGAACAGGGCACCACCATAGTGATCAAGGCATTGGAATCGCATTGTTAGCAGTCCAATGCACCACTCAATGACAGACAGGATGGCCGCATGGGCCTTGTATCGGGTCTCTATGTCTGGCCTCCTTACTGGCATCATTAGCCAGGTAATCAGCGAGTATCCCTTATCCACCAAGAGCCAACCGGCTATCCTGGGGTGGTCCTCAAAGAGGTTGGGGATATCTGACTGCCCCAGGATGTAACTGTTGTGCAGGGTCGTCCTCCAGCTCCTCCGAGTCCAGCGCCTTCTCATCGTACCTGGGAAGCGTGCACACACGTGCAAGATCTTCAGGTGGTGGTTGTACATGAACTGGATGTTCAGGGAGTGGAACCCCTTCCTGTTGCATTCCCAGCCGGTCCAGTGAGCGCAAGGTAACATGCGTGCCATCTATGAACTCCTGGACTTGGGGCATCCATTCGATGGTGGAGAATCTGGCTGCCAGGCATTCTGATGGGCTTGGTCCATGTCGAAGTTTATATAGTTGGATGCCACGGAATCCATGACCTGTCGGATGAACCTGTGGGCTGTAGCCTGCGAGATGCCACACATGTCCCCCTCCTCAAGCCCTGGAATAATCCTGAGGTGTAGAAGTTCAGGGCTGCAGTGACCTTGACGGCCACGGGGAGTGGGTGTTCTCCTCCTCCACATGGAAATGGTACAGGTGCCGCACCGTCTGCTTGTTGAGGTAGAGTCTTCTGCTGCACGTGCCATCCAACAACTGCTCGAAAGACCAGTGACGCCTGTACACCTTGCGCCATCGCAAACCTCCCCATCTGCTTCTCACCCTGGCCTATTGAGCGGAAGGGGCCTCAGACCGTGGGGTGGAGCCCCGCACATGTGCTGCTGCCTCGAATCTCTGTTGACGCTTGTTCTGGAAAATACAGAATGTGTCATTTGAAACATAGAAGTCTGCCAATATCTGGTCTGGGAGAGTGCAGGGAAATATCCCACAAGAGGTTGGTGGCAGCTGAAAAGAGCAGAAACTATGGCCAGCTCTTCTGTCAAAAATGCAGTCAATTTCAGTCTGTCAGAATTGTTATTACAACCTGCAGCAGGAGAAAGGGAAAAAGAAAAAGAGAGTTTGCATAGATTTCTTTGTGCTGTGTTGAAGCACTGTGATGTACTGAATAGAGGGGGACCCATTGGCCTGGTTGTGTCCCACCATGCCCCTCTAAGTCCCGTAGCCCATCCCCTATCGGAGGTCCCGATCTCTCCCGCCAAAAAGCACTAAGCGCGTGCTCCCCTCGCCCCTCCCCCCACGCGCGAGGCAGGAGCAGAGAGCAGCAGAACGCGCGAAGCAGCAACAGCTGGCGGCCGGGGCGCGGCCCGGGGGAGCTCCGCTCCCCTCAAGGAGGTGGAAGGCTCGAAGATCAACGCCAGCAAGAATGAGGAGGAGAACTAAAAGAGAGAGAGAGAGAAACAGCAACAGGAGAGAAGGGGAGGAGAACTAAAAGAGAGAGAGAGAGAGTCCGAAGGTCCCTACAACAAACCAGCAGCATCCAGAATCACTAATCGTTTTTCCTTTCTGTAAAGAAAGTGTTTGCAACTTTAAAAAAAAGTATAATAGTAAAATAACTTAACCTGAAAAAGTGGTTATTAGCTTACTTCACTTCCTTAATAACGCAGGACCCAGGACATCGATGCTATTAAGGGGTGAGTAGGTAAAATTCTTTGGTGAAGGTATGGGTTATACCGGGGAATAACTTGGAAATATAGTTTGACCTGAATAGCACCCACCGAAGCCTGCATCGGAGTCAGGGAGTGAGAATCCCTGTTCACCATTTGGAATATCGGCCCTTTTTGGTATAGGGGGAATTCTAAGACAGAGTGGTGAATTTTCAAAAACACACTGTTGCTGCTTCGCCTTCTTTGGCGCCTGGCCACCCGGCCTGCCAACCGTACCACTAGGGCAAGCTGATCAATACCTGCAAGGAATTGGAAGAAGATGTGAGAATGATGAACAGTGGTGCCTTCCACCCCAGGACCCTCCAGTCTCCAACCCAGCCCATCATCCACAAATCCGACACA
Source organism: Scyliorhinus canicula (assembly GCF_902713615.1). NCBI lineage: Eukaryota > Metazoa > Chordata > Chondrichthyes > Carcharhiniformes > Scyliorhinidae > Scyliorhinus > Scyliorhinus canicula. Next base: position 102,369,711 of record NC_052160.1, on the reverse strand, counting down.
ACCTGCCCATGCATACCAGGCCACAGCGGGGGCCGCTGCTCACCAGCCCCCACACCCTGCACCCCGGAGACTCCCACATAATGTTACCTGTTCCCCCCCCCCCCGCCCCCCCATTGCATGTACCCACCGTCCAGCCGCACACACGCCCCCAAGGGCTGGGGCCCATCCCCTGGGTGTTCGGATGTTGGCTTCTGCGTTTGTGATGTTGCTTCCCAAGTGTTCAGGCACAGTATCCAGACATCACTGTCTGATTGATATGCTGGGCAATAACCCCCACAGGAATTCACTGGGATGTATGATTGCCAATTCTATATTAGCAAATAGCCCTCAGCCGATCGGCCAGAGACCTCCGCGGTCAGTGGGAGTCATGGATGGCCGATGGGACAGACAGGCAGAGGCTATGGTTGCCCCTGCAATGGGTATACATGATACAGAGGTTGGTATGGTGGATCTGCACATGGCTGCCCCACCCCCATTCCAATACCCCCACACCCCCAGTGCCCTTGGGCTCTTTGCCTGTGAGCGAAGATGGCTACTCACCTCCTTGGGTCCCTTCAACAGCCCTTCCATCAGATACATGTTTTTAAAAAGGAGTACTAATCACCGCCTGCGTGACCACTTACTGGGGAGGCGATTAAATCACGGGAGGCCATTAGATATGGGTGACTCTCGTTAAATGTATAGACTTGGGCTTAAGTGGTGATTATTAGTTTCTCGCCATGCAGGGTCCCAATTTCACCTGTGGGCGCGGGGCAGTTGGATTGCAAATGGTTTGGCGGCCAGTGCTGTTCTTGTTTTTGGCCTCTCCGGCTACTGAACAACCTTGTTGCACTCTTGCTCGAGCAAAACGAGGCCACTGAATCACACCCAGAGTTATTCATTTCAGTGCATATTATTGATGAAGGCATGGTGGGCGTGATTCTCCCAGCCCCACGGCAGAACGGAGAATCGGCGCAACCGCGCCACGCCGCCCCGACGCCGATGCATGATTCTCCGAGGTGCGGAGAATCGGCGCTATTTGCGCCGGCGCGTTTGGCACGGCGCCGGTCACGGTCGACTGTACGAGGCCAGGCCGCCGATTCTCCAGCCCGGATGGGCCGAGCTGCCGCGCAGAAAATGCAGAGTCCTGCCACCGCCGTCCACACTTGGTCGATGCCAGCGGAAACTCTGTGCGAAGGGTTGGGGGGGGCACCGTCCCCGGGAGGGGGGTCTCCGATGGGGTCTTGCCTGCAATCGAGGCCCACCAATTGGTGGGCCGGCCTCTTTCACACCCCCCCCGCAGGCCTACTATATTGCGTGTCCGGCCCCAGAACCTCTGCGCCATGTTGAGTCAGGACCGGCACGTTCCGTAAAGCCACCGCGCATGCGCGGTTTGGCACGTAGCCACTGCACATGTGCGGGTTGGCGCCGTCCCCAGTGCACGCCAGGAAGTGAGGCTGGAGGGGCGTGGACCACTCCAGCACCATGCTGGCACCCTGTGGGGGCCAGAATCGCTAGTGCCCATGCCCGCGATGGCACAGACACTCTGTCCCTCGACCGGAGAATCGCGCCCGGTGGGTCTGATGTATAGCATTTGTATAGCATTCCATGAGAATCACATTATTTGAAGGGGAAGAAACACTGTGAATGATATGATATCGCTTTAAGAGAGAATATGCTAATGCATAATTGGGCAAGATGTAAACCAATTGATCAGCAGTCATTGTTCAGAGAAGCTTTCAGTTAGCTAGCAGCAACTGAACATTGCTGTTAACAATTGAACCTGTTGAACCTTTATAGCAAATGTGTCTGTTGAACAAACTTGTACTACATCTTCAAATAAACAAAACCTATATGTAATTTACCAGTCCTGTGTAAGATGGGTAAGTTTGTATTAAGCAAATGAAAAAATACAATGGGCAGCATTTTCACCCAACACGCTGCGCAGAACACCATTGGCTGGCAGCAAGACCTTCTGGTCCCACCATTGTCAATAGGGTTTCCCGGGAAGTGCACTCCTCACTGCCGGAAATTCCGTGGTGGAGGTGCGCCGTTGGCAGGACTGGAAGATCCCGCTAACGTGGACGGTTGGAAAATTCCGGCCAATAGCTTTGAAGGTGAGTCATTCGGATTTGAAATGTTAACTCTGCTACTCTCTCTTACAGATGCGACCAGACCTGCTGAGTTACTCCAGAATTTTCTGTTTTTTATTTCAGATTTTTGCACCCACAGTATTTTGTTTTGTTGTATACAAATACAACAAGCGGATCATTGGAGAACTCAGCAAGCTCTTCAATTATGACTATTAAGGCGATTCTCCGGCCTGGATGGGCCGAGCGGCCTGCCCAATACGACGGGTTCCCGTCGGCGCCGTCCACACCTGGTCGCTGCCGGCGGGAACATGCTGGGGGGATGGCCTGTGTGGGCGGGGAGGGGGGGGGGGGGATCCAGCACCGGGGGGGGGGGGGGGGGGGGGGCCTCAAAAGAGGAGGAGGACCTCTCTGAAGGAGGACCTCCTTTCCTTCGCCGCCCCGCAGGATCCATCCGACATTTCTTCCGGGGCACCCGCGGGGAGGACGGCAACCGCGCATGCGCGGGAGACATCATTTACGCGCCGCCAAGGCCCGGGGTGCGTAAATGACGCGGCGCCGCTCCTAGCCCCCGGCGGAGGGAGAATAGGGGGCAGGAAGCGGCCTCCGACATCGGAGTGAAACACTCCGGTTTTCACTCCGTCGTCGGGACTTAGTCTTCCGATGGGAAAATTGCATCCGTGCTTTCTGATGCAGGGACTCTGACTGAGGCTCACTCGTCATGGTAAGTGGGTCCTGCCTGATACTTTCAGCATCAGAGAGAACAGTGCTGCCTGCATTTCATCACTGACCTTGGGAACAATGAGTTTACTTTTCTGCCAGCATTCCAACCTCCTTTTTTAGTGTGCGTTTCTGAGCTTTTGTCTTCATAGGTTTTATGCCCGCCACCATGAGCACTATAGACAAAACCAACGGGCCACACTTGTTCTGTGCCTGCAGCTTACTGAATTAATGGATGTTCCTTTGTTGTAGTATTTGTTCACAATGCAAAACTGACATCTGCACGTATTTCCTGGCTGCACAATTTTATTTGTTCCATTAAAAATTCCTATGCGCATGTTTTTAATGTATCAACAGATGCAGATTTATCACCATCAATTACACAATCTAATTCGGGGGACAGACAAATGACTCAAAATGCTCTTTGTCATTCTCTCATTCATCATTTTCTCTCGGCTTTTGAAGCTTCTAATGTTTAAGTTGAGGAGTTAAGCACGTTAATTCAATTTTCAAAAGAATGGTGCGTTTAAAGTTAATGGGCGGGATTCTCTGGCCACCACCGCCCGCCGACCGGAGAATCCCCCTTGCGACCGGAGAATCCCACCTGAGGTCAATGGAGTTCACCATTGTCCGCGGCTCGCCTGTGGTGTTCTTGCGGCTTGCAGGGCAGGAGAATCCAGCCCCACTAATTATGCCGTTTATGACTTGTGTAAGACAGAAGTTTGCATTTGCATTTCTTTTTTCTAACTTTTTCCAATTAAGGGGCAATTTAGCGTGGCCAAGCCACCTACCCTACACATCTTTTGGTTGTGGGGGTGAGACCCCTGCAGACACGGGGAGAATGTGCAAACTCCACACGGACAGTGGCCCAAGGCTAGGATCAAATCCGGGTTCTCGGCGCCGTAGGCAGCAGTGCTGACCACTGCACCACCGTGCCGCCCCAGAAGTTCTTAATTCTAAGGCTCACAAGACAGTTGGAAGCAGAGAGAAAGGCACAAATACCGGAAGCCAAATTAAAAATTTATTTCCTCAACTCCATTTGGTTTAAAAAAATAGAATGCAGTTTGAAAACAAAAAAAACTTCTGAAAGAAACAAATTGAGGGAAAATGGTGGATTTCATGAGGGCGGCTTGGGACACCTGCTTCATGGCTTTAGGAGATAATATAATTGTTATTGTCACAAGTAGGCTTACATTAACACTGCAATGAAGTTAATGTGAAAAGCCTCTAGTCACCACATTCCAGCCCCTGTTCGAGTACACAGAGAGAGAATTCACAATGTCGAAATTACCTAACAACACGTCTTTTGGGACTTGTGGGAGGAAACTGGAGCACCCGGAGGGAACCCACGCAGACGCAGGGAGAGCGTGTATATTCCGCACAGATAGTGACCCAAGCCGGGAATTGAACCTGGGATCCTGGCGCTGTGAAGCAAAAGTGCTAACTACTATACTACTATGCCGATTTAATGGCTAGTGTGATAAAAGTTCAGATGGGTAGCTGCAGAGTACATGGGACATAGAACATACAGTGCAGAAGGAGGTCATTCGGCCAATCGAGTCTGCACCGACCCACTTAAGCCCTCACTTCCACCCTATCCCCGCAACCAAATAACCCCTCTAACCTTTTTGGTCACAAAGGGCTATTTATCATGGCCAATCCACCTATCCTGCACATCTTTGGACTGTGGGAGGAAACCCACGCAGACATGGGGAGAACAGGCAGACTCCGCACAGACAGTGACCCAGCGGGGAATCGAACCTGGGAGTTGGCACTGTGAAGCCACAGTGCTATCCACTTGTGCTACCGTGCTGCCCTTTGGGGTCAGAAGGGGTGGGGGTCAGCAGGGGTGGGGTCGATAACCAGTAAGAGGGCTGTGGCTTGTCGATAGCTGAAAGGAGAAGAGATTGGAGTTGTAAATGGGAAGGGAGAGTGAGTAGGTAAATGGACCGGGTTATGGTGGGCAAAGGTGATCAGAAAATAAAAAGGAATCACTGGAGGGGATAAAACGTATGCTGCTGAGGAACATATCGTTTGCAACCCCAATCCCAAATTCAATCTGTCGGACTGGTGGCTGTTTCTCCCACCACATCACCTTTCACCCAAAAAGAAACCAGCAAACAAAAATGTACAGTCAATGAGAGAGATTTACAGTATTCTGAAGCCAATATTTAGCTAACCATTAGAAGACAATTAAGATCATTTTCCAAGTACTAGCCAATTGTGAAGAAAATTGTCCTTGAAATATTACCTTAAATAATTCCACAAGGACATGCACGTTCTTTGACTACTGCACATTTATGGAATTTATATGCTATAAATATGAGTTGTCCTTGTGCTAGGGTTAGATGCAAATAAGTTACTTTTTATGGACATTCATGTCCAATCATTGAAGAAAACATTTTGTAACAAGGATTCATCCTTTTACAATAATAACTGAGTAACTCCAAAGAGGATGAACAGAGCAGATGGTTACGAACATTGAAGAGACTGCCAGCAGTGAGACAGCCAGGTGGAAACCACTGTCAGGAGATTAAGTGAGAGTTTAATTTTAACTGCAAACTGAGAGTGGGAGGAAGCATGTTGCAGACACCCCACAGGTGAAGCTACTCATAAAATCCTGCTCTGCTGCTGCTTAAGCATTGCCCAAATTCACAGTTAAGGATTTTTTGGAATTGTTCAATACTTCAAATCTGCATGACGTTGTTCAACAACGATACACTAAAGTCCTTTGACGGGAAAGAGATTGGGAAGACATTTGGGTGCTCTACCTTTGCCCTTTGTTGGTTTTGGAGCAGCTATCTTAAATGTCCTGTGCATTGCATGTCTGACCACATACGTGAAGCCTTGCTGAATTACAGCACACTTGCCTCAACATCAGAAGGTTGTGGGTTCAAGCCCACTTCACTCAAGAGGCATGCACGTTTAGGCCACAACCTTCACCAAGGAAGGGGAGACCAAAAACCGCTAAAGACCCCGTCAAAGCTGGGGATGCAGAGGCCGTGTGAGATACCCTCAATCACGACACAGGAGAGAAGATAGATGATTCAAAGGCTTTAATCATCTGAGAACGGTACTGCAGCCGAGAAGTGTGCTCATCACATGTTGCCTGAGTGAGCCTTATCTTATATACCGTTTCCTGGGGGCGGAGCCAAAGGCGGAGTCCCCCAGGGTTCCAAGCCCGGTCTTAAAGGGCCAATTCATTAAAGGTAAGGTACCATTATATCAGCTACTGATAACATTCATCACACCGTGCTAAACAAAGTTACTGGGCCTCAGATTCTTTTGGTCTGTTCCTGGCTTGACATCTGGCCAAATTGACATAATGGCTGGCGACTGAGGGAGCAAACCAACCTTGGGAGGCCCCAGTGAAGGACTCTTGGGTCTTAGAACTGGGACTACGGCGTTGATGATCTGTCGTATTCAAATCCCGGCCCTGGGTCACTGTCCTTGGGCTTCACCCTCACAATTCCAAAGGTGTGCTGGTTAGGTGGATTGGCCATGCTAAAAGTGCCCCTTAATTGGAAAACAAATAATTGGGTACTCTAAATTTATAAGAAAAAAGGACTCTTGCGTCGGTCTCTGGTAATTGGAAGTGGGGGTGGGGGTCAGCAGGGATGGGGTCGATAGCCAGTTTAAAAAATAAGGTCCTTTTAAAAAAAATTTAGAGTACCCAATTATTTTTTCCAATTAAGGAGTAATTTAGCCTGGCCAATCCACCAACCCTGCACATCTTTTGGGTTGTTGGGGTGAAACCCACGCAGACACAGGGAGATTGTGTAAATTCCACACAGACAGTGACCCAGGGCTGGGATTCGAACCCAGGTCCTCAGCGCCATAGGCAGCAATGCTAACCACTGCGCCACCGTGCTGCCCAAAAATAAGGTCCTTTAAGTGTAATTTAAATGCCGTCTCCACTCCAGTCAAACTCTGTCAGCGCTACTGTTGGCAAAGTCTGTCTACAGGGGGTGTCATTATGAGTTGCTTACTCAAGAGCTTCTTTAGCTGCCCAACCTGGGCCTCGTGGTCGAGGTGTAATGCACTGTTGGGATGAGACATTTGCTTTGTCAGGAGTTATATTTAAATATGTAAATGTTGCCAAAATCGCAGAGGACCACAGGCTACACTCCCCTTTGAGACCTGACTGGTGGTGATTTAGAACCATAGAATTCCTACAGTGCAGAAGAAGGCCATTCGGCCCATAGAGTCCCCGTAACCAGCACAACTTTGCACACTAAGGGGTAATTTAACATGGCCAATCCACTTAACCTGCACACCTTTGGAGGAACCCGGAGGATACCCACGCAGGCAGGCATGGGGAGAAAATGCAAACTCCACACTGACAGTCACCCAAGACAGTCCAACCCGGGTCCCTGGCGCTGTGAGGCAACAGTGCTAATCACTGTGCCACCCCATTTAACTGGAGGATCACCACACCTCAGGCGAGCGACAAGTCTGCGAAGACGGTGCCTTCCTGAATAACCTCAGCCGGTACGAGAATTGAACCTACGCTGTTGCCGTCGCTCCGCATCACGGTTAGCTCAGTTGGCTGGATGGCGGGTTCAATATCTGTACTGGCTGAGGTTATTCATGAAGGCCCTGCCTTCTCAACCATGTCCCTTGCCTGAGGTATGGTGACCCTCAGGTTAAATCATCTCCAATCAGCTCTCTCTGTAGGGTAGAGCAGCGTATGGTCCTCTGGGATTGTGGATACACTTACATTTATATTTTACACATTTAAATATGTTCATTAAGTATCCCATGGAGGCACTCAGATGTTATAAAATGATGTTCAATCCCAGTGGAAGAGTGAGGGGCTTCTTTAGAAAATGACTGCTGATGATGCTGTCACACCACAGAGCTGGAAGCGGAATGTTAATTAAACAATTGGTCTCCACAAAATCGGAGTACACCGAGCCTGTGGAGGAATATATTAAGATTTTCTTTTGAGGAGAAATAGGACAGAAATTCTCCTCTGGAAAGCTGTCAGACTTACCCCATGTAGAATTCATCTGTAGCTGTGGGTTGGCGATTTCTTGCTAAGACTGATTGATGAAAATGAGAGGAGAAGTGTCCATCCCTAAACCATTCATCGAAATAATTATAAAATTATTGAATTATTTTATTCCTCCTCTACTTTCCCAAAGAATAGCTGATTTCTTGGTGACACAGAAATTGCTGCGTTGCATTAGCATTTTCAGAGTCGGAGCCAATAGCTCAAATCACATTCGTCAAGAAAATACTTTACTCTGTGTCTTTACAGCTTGACTACAACATTTTATTTAACCACTTATGACTCGGACATTTATGAGTATCCCTGCATTGACTGATTTAGCTACACATTAGCTAAAAATTTGATGCCTAACCAATGGAGTAAATAAACCTCATGAAAAATTGTGGGTGGGGATTCTCCATTCGCTGACGCCGAATTCGCGGAACGCGATTGGACAGAGAATAGGTTCTGACGCCAAAATCGCAGAGGGCACCGATTTGATGCCAAATCGTGATTCTCAGTAACCTCGACAGCGGCGTCAATGCATAGCAGAATGCACATACAGTGGACACCGTTTGAATATCGTTAGCAGGCCTGACCCAGTTTTATCCGGGGCCTCTGCGATGCTCTGCCTCGGATAGGCTGAATTCCCGATGGTACATTTCACTTGTGAAACCGGCATCGTGGCTGCTGAGGGAGAGAGAGGTGTTACAGAAAGTGTCCACCATCGCCAGAGTTTGCTGACATTTGAGCCTCTGGCCAGGGCCTTCTGCCAGGGCCGACGGGAGTAGTGGGGTGGCCAAGTGATGAGCTGTGGAGTCAGGGTGGAAGGGCATGGAACACCATTGCCACAACCGGCAAGGCAGCTATGCAGCTGCGCATGCCCACTGTGAACATAGGGCCATGGGTCGTAGTGATGCCCACCCAGGCCACACTCCTGGGTGTCCCAGTTGACCCACCAGCTATATGGGCGCGCTCCAGCACAACCAGTGCCATCTTGTTGGCTGGGATGAGTGCGCGTGGGATTGCAATTCACGTATGCGGCTGGAGCTTGTCAGTCTCCCGAGTGTCAATAATGGACCCGGCGAATCCCGCAATGTTTTCCATTGGAATCGATTGTGTTCCACGTGGTGCCAGTGCTAGCCCCTTAACAGTAGCGGAATCGGCCCAGGTGTAGCACCAGTTTTGCTTGTGGTGTTCTTTATGTTGCTAAATTCAGGATGGTTGGCCTAGTGTTCACAAAGATCCCAAAATATCTTGAACTTGAACAAAGCTATAAATTTATTAACACTACTAATTTGGATTTGATACGTACTCCTAAAGAATACACAGTTGATTATTAACATTTAAACTACACTCATCTACAACGAATCTTTATACTGATATAAACTATGATCTGCTCTTACTCACACTATCTGTACTTCTAAGTCTCTTTAGCTAATTCCTGCACATACTCTCCCACAAGTCTGAGCATCATTGTGTTATATACTTGTAACTGTAGCTCCCTCTAGTAGCCTCTCTAGACATTTCATTAACCCTTGCAGTTCTTACATTTATGATAATTGCTGTTGCGTAAGTCCACAAATTCTGCATTGGCGTCAACAGAGCCTCATAAATGGAGAATCCCGCCATGTCTCTTTCAATATGATCTCAGATTACAAAATGGTCATATAGCAACCATTATACTTGTTTTGACTAAAGATACATGCTGACAGCTGTTCAGTTCAAGGATGCTGGTGACATACATCACAAAACTCATATCACATATCATCGATGCATTAGTGGACAGGTAAATTGGTAAACATGAAGCAAATGGATAGACGATAGTAACACTGAGGCAAAAGATTCTCGTCTGATTTCTGCATTATTGTGCGGTATCACAATTTCAGTTTTTATTCTCTGATAGTTCCTGCGACCACTCCAATAAGCAGAACCCTTGATCCCTCTGCATGCTTTTCTATCCACGATCAGTTAAACAATATTGTTACCTGCAGATTGTAACATATAACATTGGCTGCTATAAACCAGGACATGGAGAAACAAGGGGTGGATTCTTTGTCCCGCCATGCCACATTTCTGTTTAAGCATGCCGGCGGGATGCTCCGCTACGCCGGCTGGTCAATGGGGTTTCCCATTGTGGGTCAGACCCACGCCGTTGGGAAACCCCCAGGCAAAATGGTGTAGCCACCTGGGGTGGCCACTGCCCAACACAAAATGGAAGATTACAAGGAATGCAGGGAAAATGGACATGTTGCAAAAGCAAGCAGCTTGCCAAGCGCTTGTGTATTCTGACTACTGCAGAAACCAGACAGCACTGTGAAAGAAAACAAGTTAGCATACTAATGAGGCGATACCGGGCGATCTCCAGGTACAATGGAAACAAGTTAACACAAATCGATACATTAAATGGAAGGCCAGACTTCTCGGCGCCAAAAGAAGTCCAAAACAATAAGTCCCAAGAACCGCCCAGTGATCAAGGAACTGCCCCGTTATTGGGGAATTCAAATCAATCGATTAGGAAGAGACCCAATCGATTGCGGGTGTATAGAGGGTCCGCCCAGGTGGGCGCGAGACCCTGAGAGAGGTATAAGACAGAAACCGCGACCCCAGCTCTCTCTCTCTGCCAGCCCTCCCAGCAGAACACCATTGCAGCAGAAGAACCTTGAGGAGGAGAGGTCTGGACAGCAGCCGCCAACACGTAAGTGTCATTCGACGCACGCTACAAGAGTAGACACTCCTGACCCCCTTTAGTTCATCACTACTGGAAGCCTGCGGACCCAGGACAAAGCTAGAGGCCGTTGTTCCCTGATCCGGCAGTCCCCTTATCCAGATAAGTATTTGGCTTATTAGTGGTAGGGTTAGCCTAGTCTTATAGTTTTATATGCATGATTAGTAGATTACTGTAATATAATAAACGTGTCTTGTTTGAACTTACTAACTGGTGTCTGGATTTATTGCTTTGAACTTGAACTTGAAACTTGTGGCGGTATCTTAACGATACCTGGCGACTCCAAAGCTAAGGAACGAAATAGAGCCAAATTGATTGTTAAGCACACTCACCCAGAACGAGCAACAACGGAGCATCCCGATGGTAAAGAATCCAACCCAAGAATCTTATTGTTTAAATGGCTGGCAATAACTAGTTATTAACATTTACTGTATCTGAAACAATCTTTGCTGATAGCCTAACGTGCTCATCCATGACTGCCTATTTGAACTGCTTGATTTCTTGGGATAAAAACAGAAAGTGCTGGAGAGACTCTGCTGATCTGGCCGTGTCTGCGGAGATTTTCTTTTCTTAACTCAAGGGATGTGGGTGTCGCTGGTTTGGTCAGCATTCATTGCCCACGAGAAAGTGGTGGTGAACTGCTTTCTTGAACTGCTGCAGTCCATGTGGTGTAGGTACACCCACAGCACTTCAGAGAGGGTGTTCCAGGATTTTGACCCAGCGACAATGAAGAAACGGCGATATATTTTCAAGTCAAAATGATGAGTGACTTAGGGAACTCCCAGGTGGTGGTGTTCCCATGCATCTGCTGTCCTCGTCCTGCTAGAAAGAAATGGAATTAACAGTTCGAGTCCAATATGACTTCTTCGCAACCCAGTTCTGAGGAAGCACCATATCACAGAATCACCAAATTTTTATTGTGCAGAAGGAGGCCATTCAGCCCATCGTGTCTGCATCGGTCATATTCAGTTTGAAACTCTTTCCACGAATGCTGCCAGATCAAATGAGATTTTCCAGCACTTTCTCTTCTATTTATTTCAGATTTCCTTGGGAGACAAGATGGCGTAGTTAGCACTGCTGCCTCACAGCGCTGAGGGCCCGGGTTGGATCCCGGCCCTGGGTCACTATCCGTGTGGTGTTTGCACATTCTCCCCGTGTCTGCATAGGTCTCACCCCCACAACCCAATATGATGTGCAGAGTATGTGGATTGGCCGTGCTAAATTGCTCCTTAAGTGGAAAATATAACTGAGTGTTCTAAATTTAAAGACAAAGTCAGATTTCCAGCATCTGCTGTATTTTGCTTTGATTCCTATGGTCTTTTCAATCTTGTATGTTCTCAAAAACGTGCACCTCCATCCCTTTCCCCTTTAAAGTCCTTGCAAGTATTGTCACCTTACAAATGCATGTCCATCTTTCCTGGACCTCCAGGTTTTAATCCCTCCATACTGTCCCTGCCACAGTACTGAAAGGGCCCTTATCAAAGCCCCTAATGATGACCTGTGACAATGGTAATCTCCCCCTCTACCTCGCTGCAGCTGTTGGCAAGGCGACGCAATTTTCCTCAAAACTCTCTCTTCCATCATCCAGTCAGGTAGGACGTCACTCGCCTGATTACCTTCTTGCCTGTCCAGCTGTAGCCCTGTGGGATTCAGCAGAGTCCAACAAATCTAGAAGTCACTGCAGAGAGCCTGTATGTGCCTTTTCAACCCACTCAATGCATACGTTCAGATGTCCCAGCCAATTAGTACCAACGTGCCCGAAGACAACCCACGTGTTGTGGTGTGAACCCTAACCCAAATACTACCTTTGAGGGCTTTTGCTTTTGGGAGCCAAAGAGAGAGAAATGACAACATGGAATCCAGCATGTCAAAAGCTGCACCTCTTCTCACTGATGCCTCTCTGAGGACATAGATGTACTGATCCCTGGTAACAGGATGATGTATTGGGCAGGGGTGTATTTAAAAGTGGCACAATAGATTAGCAGCAAGAGTGCAATGCCATGTTTCTGGATACAATGTAGGAAGCAGTTCAATGATCTAGGCAGAGAATGGCGTGAGCAAATACTTTCACCTGGACCCTGATGTGTGCATCACACCAACCCACTCACTCTGCCTTTTCAGGCCTATTCCAGCATGGCATTTCCCACAGCAATGCCCATCCCTCTCTGCATATCCACCTCCTCATCTCTCCATCTGCCAGTGACACTCACCCGTATCCTTCAGTAATACTATAGCTCTCTTCATAGTCACTCTGAAGTTAAAACTCATCACTATTCTTAGAATTCCCCCTATACTGAAAAGGGTCGATATTCTAAATGGTGAACAGGGATTTTCACTCCCTGACTCCGATGCAGGCTTCGGTGGGTGCTATTCAGGTCAAACTATATTTTCAAGTTATTCTCCGGTATAACCCATACCTTCACCGAAGATTTTATCTACTTACCACTTAGTAGCATCGATGTCCTGGGTCCTGCATTGCTAAGTAAGTAAAGTTGGCTAATAACCACTGAATCAGGTTAAAACGTTTAAGTTATTTTATTCTTATTTTTTTTTTTAAAGCTGCAAACACTTTCTTTACAGAAAGGTAAAAAGATCTTGCTTCTGGATCCTTCCTGTTGGTTGAAGGGACCTTCAGGCCCACCTTGACAATCAATCTTCCTTAAAATCTGGTCTTCTTGAGATGTATTCGCTGGTGAGCTCGGTTGCGGTGTCCTATCCTTCCCATGTACCGAGCTGTGAGAGCTCTGCTGGCTGTCCCCTTTCTTCGGGTTTATATTCTCTTTCGAAGAGTTATTAAGTTTTAACGCCTTTATTGTAAATTAGCTTGTTTCACTTTGATTGTTAAAAAGTATCTTTGATGTAAACATTTTAATACAACTAATTATTCATTTTGGGCATAACGTCACCTCTCAGATCTGATTAAAAAATGCTTTGGTTTCAATAGGTGTTACTTTTATTTCTGTGATTTCTAATCGTTTAATTTTCCAATTGTCCCCAGCTCATAACTTTGCCTTTGATTTTGACTTTAAATTATGTTCCTCATGGACAGGTTGTCTCCAATTTTCTTTTAATTGACTTGATGTTCGTAGAATTTTACACTTAGAATTGACACCAAATTCGACTGAGCATCATCCATCCTTTCCAGCTGTTTACTAAGAGAGTTTATTTCAATTAAGGTGTGAAACTTTGATTTTAGCTGTATGCTAAAATTTAACTTGGTTATGACTTGAAAGACCTGCCTATTTTAAACATTCGTCACTTAATTCAATTGAAACTCTCATCCATGCTTTTCCAGAAACTTCCTCAGATAGTTACATTCAATGAAGGTGTGAGCCATTGTTTTAGCTTGTTACATGAAACCTGCGTGTTTGCTAAGCCTGCTTGTGAGAAAGAATCTGCATTTTATAATCCTGCTCTTTGCAGCTTCTATTAACCTTTTGTGGGATCTTTCCCTGTGTCCTCTCAGACCAGATATTGCCAGATTTCCATGTTTCAAATGACACATTTTTCTGTATTTTCAAGAACAACTCTTAACACATGCTTGTCATCCATCCATTCATCTCATGCCATAACGATCATGAGTAACTCCTTTACTTCCTTTCAATGGAGCATTGAACACAAGAAGCACAGAACCAGAGGGGCCATCTAGCCATCTCCATCCTGTCAAGTACAGAGGAGGGGACACTGGAAATCAGTGGAGTCAGTGCATGTCCTGTTGTCGGAAGTCAGAAACTGAAATCCTCCCGACCAGCTGATGACAGAATTAGATATCAGGCAACCAATGCGACATATAACACTCACGTATGTCAATAGGACATTGAATGTGATAATGTGCATTACAAGTCCAAACATTCTTACCTTGACAATACACATTTATGACTTTTATTTCATAAAGGGCTCTCATTTGTTTGAAGTCAGTGGTCCAGGTCATGGGCAATAGCAACAACTGTTCATAGGGAGTCACTCTGAGGGTGCACGATCATGGGACCCATGCTGAACTGGCACCAGCCCAGCGGTGGGACCAGTAACGCAGATGGTTGGGTTTTCACCCGATGACACATTTCACAAGTGAGAAAGAGCAGATGGTGGCGGCAAGGACAGCAGTAGCAAGTCTGCTTCAGCGGGCACAGGATCCTTCAAGTTCTTCTAAGCTGGACACAGACACTACCTCGGGGGCAATCGATAAACAGGATACAGCAGAGAATGTGTGATGTACTGGCAGGCTTTCCAAGCACACTGCACAAGGTTGCTGAGAGATTGGAGAAGCTTGTCTCAAGCATGACAGGAATGATGTCCTATGTCTTTGCAATGTTGTCTTTATCCATAGAGAGAGTTACCACCTAGAGGCAGCAACCAATTGCAGCCAGGAAACGATTGCATACAGCCCCATAACAATGCCTTTCACACTATGGATGTCACCTTAAATAGGATGAATTATATCCTAGCCTTAATCAATCATCTCTCCACTGAACTGCAAGAAAGAATTATCCAGCTCATTGCCAGCAGAGCAATGCGGTTCCACTATGTGAGGCTTAATGTGAAAGGGGACATGGGAGTGTGAACAAACTTGCCTCAAAGCGGATCAACCCCCAAGTCAATGCCTTGCATGTTGCCCAGCATCCCAATGGCTGATTCTACCCCTGAAGATGGAACAGTTTTTGTCTGGGCCCTCAGTTCTGTTGACCAAGAGGGCATTGGTCAAGAGCACTCGGCAGTCAGAGTAGGCATCTGAGTTCACAGCCACTACCTCAGATGAAACTATAGGTCATACCATCTAGTGTTAGGAGGAAGAGTAAGGATTTGTAGTTGAACAAGGGTATAACATGGGCCTGTTACACATTATTAGTACCGGATTTTTCACTCCCATTCACATTGAGAACAGAGACTACCGTGAGAAGGCCAAAATCCCTTGTCACGTCAATGTACAGACAGGAAGCAATTGTCCCCTGCCCCACATCAATGGCGGGCCACATTTCCAACTGTTCAACAATGGGAACCTCATTGAAATACACAAGCATATCATTGTCGGACCAATAACTCGAATCATGCCCCCATGTTAAAAAATACATTCAAATCAGCGTGATGTCAGAATGCGTGAAGCACGACAGGCCTCAGAAGGCATGCACCCAGAAATCCGCAGGGAATTCAGAAGGTGAGTGCATCACTTGGTGAGAGAGGATCATGCAAGGGTTATGCCATGGTACTACCAATTTACGCCAAGATAGTGTCACGATGGAGGATGGTGTTAGGGGTAGTGGTGCCAGAGGCATGCCAGGAGGTGCCAGGAGGGTTCACCTGGGTGAAGAGTATTTCCTTGTTTTGTTGCTGTGCCCTGGGGTGACCTTTAAGTATGGCACCTGGATCATCAAAGTGCTGAATGAATGGTGGGGTGGGCGAATCAGCTCCACCGATACACCATGAAACCTCTGCCTGACTTCCTTTGGCACTATGTGCTGCACAATATGGTGTATAAAGTCACTGTTGCCATAAGAGGCCCCAAGGCTGCTTTTCCAGTCCGACATCGAACTTAGAATTTTAATGTTTCTGTTTTATATGTGAGATGTTTAAATATTGTTTTACATCACTTTCTTGCCATGGCCATTTTTGGCTGCTGGCTGGGTTGTTACCCTGACCAAGTGTGCGGCCAATTACAGCCTCACTCATCCCGAAGTCTTAACAAAGTGAATTAACCAATAATTCTTTAAAAAAATAGCCCAAATCTTTGGCCCTTGGCAGTCCAGTCACCAGGTTTGTAAGTTTAAATACAATTACTGTTTATTCATAACAAGACCAAATATGAAATATGCAGTGAATACAGCTGCTTAACAACAAGATAAACCTCTCTTCCCCCTTTAACTGCCCCACCCTCTACCCGCATACACATGACAGACAAACACAGAGGGGTGGAAAGGGGTAAAATAATAAGGATTAACGTCAAAAGATAAAAGTTGTTGCTTCAGATGATGAGTTCTTCAGTGCACTTTCTTCACAGTATAAGTGTGGTCTGCAGCCCATAATGATCATCCTTGCAGTTAGCAAAATCTTACTAACAGCTTTTTCACAGGAGCTTCAGACCAGCTTGTTCTGCAGAGAAGATTATAAGATGCTGGTCTCTGCTTGCATTAGCCCTTTTCTACAGAGATAGAGTTGGTTTCCACAGTGACTTTTTGGTGAGAATTTGCTGGCTATTTCTGGAGAAAACAAAGTGGTATAAAGAAAGCTTTTCTGCCTCAGCTGCCAAAAGTGAAACTGAAACCTCTTCAGGTCTCTGAACCATTTAGTTGCGAACAGAACCAATTACCACCAGTTACTGGCCAGAGCACTACCTTTTAGGTCCATTCATTGCCGCCCCAGTCACATCAATAAATCTGGGTCATCGCTGATCTCATTCTAAAACAACACAGCCTACTAGATTTTCCTATTCGAATTAAAAGTGCAGGCTGCTTTCCCTGCTGTACCTAAAATCATAGGTCCATAATTATAGAATTTACAGTGCAGAAGGAGGCCATTCGGCCCATCGAGTCCGCACCGGCTCTTGGAAAGAGCACCCTACCCAAGGTCAACACCTCCACCCTATCCCCATAACCCAGTAACCCCACCCAACACTGAGGGCAATGTTGGACACTAAGGGCAATTTATCATGGCCAATCCACCTAACTTGCACATCTTTAGACTGTGGGAGGAAACCGGAGCACCCTGAAGAAACCCACGCACACACGGGGAGGATGTGCAGACTCCACACAGACAGTGACCCAAGCCGGAATCGAACCTGGGACCCTGGAGCTGTGAAACAATTGTGCTATCCACAATGCTACCGTGCAGCCCCCACAATGCTACCGTGCTGCCCATATAACATCCATGGGTAAAAAATGTAACAGCAAAATAAAAGAATGGGGAAATAAGAAAATAAAAGGGTAATAAATAGGAACAAACAGGAAGGATCCTTACAGGGTAATGTCCTTTTCAGCTGCATGATAACAGGCTATGAGGGCGGTGAAAGGTTTGTTCAGTTCATTGAGGGTTGCCTTTTTTTATTGGCACTGGAGGAATAGAAGGGGGAAATGGCGTTTGCATGTGGTTGTTAGTGAAGCTTGCAATATGAGAGCACCTGGGCATGATGCAAAGAAATGTGTAATTTTGGTTGGTGCATTGCCTGCACCATCTTCTGCCTCCTCCCATATCCCTCCCTAAAAACATTAAAGGAGATTCTATGCTCTGTGTGTTTCTCCTATAAATCCAAACACATCTGTTGTGCAGAGAACAGAGGACACCACAGCCATTCAGGAGAACATGGCTGGCATGTATTGAAGGCCATCTCCAGATCTGCCAGGCAACCTGGGGTATATTTTTTGCTTGTTCCATAAATTCAAGACATTCACTCTATCGCTGATGTTCTACGTTCCTCAGGTTTGTGAGAAGTGTTGTCAGCCATGTTTTAAGAGCATATACCTTGTCTCCAAATAGCTGATCAGTATTTCTACTTCCAGGAGTAAGGTGTTAAAGGAGAATGGGCTGCCACAAGACAAAGCATCACAGCAGCAGCCTACCTGTATAAAACTCCTGTAAGTAATGGCACAGCACACTGATGGAGTGGAAGCCCTTGTTATTCGTAAACACTCCTGGGTGATTTATGGATGCTTTCAATGTCACATGTGTGCACTCACATGTGGGAAGCCAGTCAGCATCACAAACATGAGCACCCAGTCATTTTGACTGACATTAAGGCTGGCAATGCTCACCTAGTTGGTGGCTTTGGCAAACAATTCATCAATCACATTGTGCATTTCAAATATCTCCAGGTTACCCCCGCAGGATCCAGGAGCAAAAGACGTCAGCTGTCACTGGTCACATGGCCACCAGGTCCAGAACGCTGCAAATGTCTGGCACCACCTGACGCAACACTCTGAGCTTTCTGAGACGCTGGTGTTCTAACATATTAAGGAAGATTACCCTTTGCCTGCAGACTCGATGTGCCAGCTATGAACTCTGCAAGCTGCACCTCTCTGCTGCTTCTTTCTCTCCTTTGCATTCTAGTCCCAGCCCTGTCGGCCCTCTGAGAGCTTCTGCCTAAATTGAGAGAGAGCTGCCCCACAGACTAGTCAAGCAACAGCCTGACATAGACATACTCACGTGATCATACATTGCAATGTCCCCAATGTCACCATCAACCAAGGGTAAGTAAAAGCAAATTACTGCGGATGCTGGAATCTGAAACAAAAACAGAAAATAGTGGACAATCTCAGCAGGTTTGACAGCATCGGTGGAGAGAAAAGGGAGCTCCCTTTTCGAGTCTGGATGGCAAGCAGATTGGCCAGTATTTTCTGTGTTTATCTCTGGGCATGTCCTGTCCCACCAAAATGAGAGATCCACCAGAGGTGGCAGTAGTTGTATAAAGTTGGGAGGTAGATGTCTTGGGAGTTCTCAACATCTACTCTGGGCTTCATGATGTCTCATGGTATCAAGTCAAACATGGGCAAGGAAACTTCCTGCTGCTAACCATGCGCCGTTCCCCCTCAGTTGATGAATCAGTACTCATCATGTCAAACACCACTTGGAGGAAGCACTAAGAAAGGCAATGGCACAAAATGCACTGTGGGTGGGGGACCTCTATGCCCATCACCAAGAGTAGTTCACTAGCACCACTAATGATTGAGCTGGCTGAATCATAAAGGACATAACTGCTAGACTCAGTCTGTGGCAGGAGATAAGGGGACCAATAAAAGGGAAAAACCCTACTTTCCCTCATCCTTACCAATCTGCCTGCCACAGGTGCATCTGTCCACGAGTGTATCGGTAGGAGTGACCACTGCACAGTCCTTGTGAAATCAAAGTCTTGTCTTCACATGAGGAATTTCCCTATTGTGTTGTGTGCACTAACACCATAATAAATGGGATAGCTTTCAGACAGATCTGGCAGCTAAAAACTACTGGGCAGCCATGAGGCGTTGTGGGCTGCCAGCTGTAGCAGTATTCTACTCAACCATAATCTGTCACCTCAGGGCTCAGCATATATACCCATATCATCAAGCCAGGGGATCAATGTTGGTTCAGTGAAGAGTGCAGGAGGGCATGTTCGGAGCAATGCCAGGCAGACCTAAAAATGAGCTGTTAACCTGGTGAAGTGACAACAAAGGATTACTAGCATGCCAAACAGTGTCAGCAAGTGATAAAGAGCTAAAAGAGCGCACAATCAAATGGACAGATCTAAGCTCTGCAGTCCTTCCACATCTAGTTGTGAATGGTGGTGGACAATGAAACAGCTCATTGGAGGAGGAGGCTTTACAAATAAACCCATTCTCAATTAGGGGGAGCCAAGCACATTTGCGCAAATGACAAGGCTGAAGCATTTGCCGATGGATACAAAGATCAAAGAACAAAAAAGAACAAAGAAAAGTATAGCACAGGAACAGGCCCTTTGGCCACCCAAGCCTGCGCCGACCATGCTGCCCGCCTAAAGTAAAATCTTCTACACTTTCGGGTCCGTATCCCTCTATTCCCATCCTATTCATGTATTTGTCAAGACACCCCTTAAACGTCACTATCGTCCCTGCTTCCACCACCTCCTCTGGCAGCAAGTTCCAAGCACCCACTACCCTCAGGTCAGGATGATCCATCTTGACCTCCTCCGGAGCTCCCCAGCACCACTGATGCTTCAGCCAATTCAATTCACTCCACGTGAAGTCAATATACAGCTGAAGGCACTGGATACTACAAAGGCTATGGGCCCTCACAATATTCAGGCAATGTTACTGCAGACTTGTGGTCCAGAATGTACTGCGTCCTTAGCCAAGCTTTTCCAGTACAACTACACCACTGAAATCTACCCAGCAATGTGGAAAATTGCCCAGGTATATCTTGTACACAGGAAACAGGACAAATCCAATCCGATCAATTACTGGCCCGTCAGTTCATTCTCAATCATTCAGCTCCTGACCTCATTATAGCCTTGGCCCAAACATGGACAATTGAACAGAAACTGGACCAGCCATATAAATACTGTTACTACAAGAGCAGGTCAGATGCTGGGAATTCTGTGTTGTGTAACTCACTTCCTGACTCCACAAAGCATGCAATCATCTACAAGACACAAGTCAGGAGTGTAATGGAATACGCTTCACTTGCTTGGATGAGTGTCTCTCCAACAACACTCAAGAAACCTGACACCATCCACACCCAAGCTTGAATGGTACCCCATTCACCATCTTCAATATTCCCTCTCTGCACACAGGAACTCATCATGTCTTCATTGACAGTATCTTCCAAACCCTCAGGTGGTAGCAGCTAACCTGCCACCACCTAGAAGGAAAAAGCAGCAGGTGCATAGGAACACCACCATCTGCAAGTTCTCAAAACCACACACCATCCTGACTTGGAACTATATCAGCTGTTCCATCATTGCTGCTGAGCCAAATTCCTGGAACTCGCTCCCTAACATCACTGTGGATGCAAATACGCCATGTGGACTGCACTTATTCAAGAAGGCACCTCACCATCACATTCTCAAGGGCAATTAGGGATGGGCAACAAATGCTGGCCTAGCCAGCGTAGCCCACATCCTGTGAAAAAATATTTTAAAAATGCTGGACGGGATTCTCCAATAATGGGCTATGTCCCTAAGCTCGCAAGAAAACGGGCGCGAATCACTCTGGACTTTCTTGGAGAGTGAAAGGGGCTAGCAGGGCCCCGGAGTAGTCCTCGCAGCTCCGGCTGCCGATACGGGACCCTGCACTTCCAGTCGCGGGTCCGCGCCTGCGTGCGGCAGCTGCCTGTGGCGGCGGCCTCGCGCAACATGGCGGACCCACACAGCGGGCCGGCCCCGTAAATATAGCCCCCCCGCCAGATTGTGTGCACCCGCCGATCGATGGCCCCCGATCGTGAGCCTGGAGGTCCTGGAGGCCCCCCCCCTCAGTGACGGATTCCCCCCCCCCCCCCCCCCCCCCCGACAGGGCAACCACAGACTGGGACCGCAGCCGCCACTCCAAGCTCCCGCCGGGTGGAACCATGAGTGAACCACACCAGCGGGAAATCGGCCAGTTGTCAGCAGAGAATCCCCGTGGGGCCTCTTTCAATGGCCCCCGACCGGTGGCGCGTCGATCACGGGAAGGCGTCGGACCCTATCGCGGGTCTGACGCCCCATTCTCCATCGCCCCGGGCCGAGCGCGATTTCGGCACAGAGGCTCGGAGAATCCTGCCCACTGTTCCCACAGCAGCCGACGGTTTCTACTGTGGGTGATGCACCTCCTTGTTCTGCTGCTGCTGCTGATCCTATTGATCCTCTTGTTAGTCACCTTAGTCCCTGCCCCATCACCACCGAGTGTTGCAAATATGCAATCTGATGCACTGGAGCTAAATGCTGAAGTCATGGTCTGTAACTGGCTGCCTAATGCACTGACTCACATATCCTGGATTTCACCCCCCGCCACCCAGACCCTGAACCATGCACTGTCCTCCCCACCACAAACTCTATTCTCTAGCCACCAACTCCATCCCTCTCCCTGTCAATTGTCTGAGGCTGAGCCAGCTTGTTCGTTACCGTGAATCCCATGTCCATCCACACCATCTGCAAGGCTGGTTACTTCCACCTCTGTATCATTGCCTGCTTCTGCTCTTGCCTTGACTCATCTGCAGCTAAACTCTCAGATCTGCATTTATCTTTAGGCTTTACTATTTCAATGCTCTCATGGTCAGCCTCCCAACTTCTACTCTCCACAAACTAAAACTCGTCCCAATCCATATCCTAACTCACAAGGTCTGTGCTTATTGACGAGGAATGACTCCTGGTTGAGCAATGTCTCGATTTTAAAATTCTCATCCTAGTTTGCAAATTCCTCTGTGACCTCACCATTCCCTATCTCTCTAACCTCCTCCAGCCCGATACAGATATCTGCATTCCTCTAATTCCAGCTTCATGAGGTACCTCAACATCTTTAATCGCTCCACTATTGGTGACTGCACCTTCAGCTCCTGAAGACCCTAATCTTTGGAATTCCTTCCATCAGCCTCCCTAGCTTGCATTCCCCTCTGAAGACATGCTTTAAAATTTAAATTTAAAATGTACCTTTTAGGTCAAGGTTTCGTACCTCAGCCCTAATCTCTCCTTATGTGGCTGAGTAGCAAATTTTGCTTTAAAATCCTCCTGTTAAATACTTGGGTCATGTCATAGATATCATAGAATTTACAGTGCAGAAGGAGGCCATTCGGCCCATCGAGTCTGCACCAGCTCTTGGAAAGCGCACCCTACCCAAGGTCAACTCCTCCACCCTATCCCCATAACCCATTAAATAGATATATATTGCTACATTAAAGGCAAGTTGTTGTTTTTTTGTAAATGAATAGCATTGATACTGAGATATTTTAGTTTTGATTCTGTTGGGAAGACTGAACAAGCTAGTGCCCATTTCTGGAGAAAGGAAAATCTGAGTTGTCACATAATTGAGGTTTTTAAAGTTAAGGTGGAGTTTGATGGGATTGTCATCGGTAAAGGTCAGGATTCTCCGTCCATTAGGATTCCTTTTTCCTGTTGGTAGCACATTCCTGCCCATGGGTTTCCCAGTGGCGTGGGGTGGCTTCAATCTGGAATCCCATTGACAAGCGATGGGAGCGCTGCCGAGAACCACATAGCTACGTGACCGGAGGAACCGACCCAAAATGTTTCCAAACGTGAAACGTTCAAAATTATGGGTCATGCGTATAAGATTGACACTAATAAACCCAACAGGGAATTCAGGGAAACGTCCTTATCAAAAGAGTGGTTCGAAGGTGAAACATACTACTTCATGCTCCAGTTGGGATGAATGATATGGATAAGCTTAGGGGAAAATTAGATACGTCCATGATGGAGAAAGCACATAAAAAAATGCTGATGGGTGGGGCGGCATGGTGGCACAGTGGTTATCATTGGTGCCTCATGGCACCGAGGACCTGGGTTCGATCCCGGCCCCGGGTCACTGTCTGTGCGGTGTTTGCACATTCTCCCATGTCTGCGTGGGTCTCACCCCCATCACCCAAAGATGTACAGGGTAGGTGGATTTGCCACGCTAAATTGCCCCTTAATTGGAAAAATTTTAAAAAGACATGCTGATGGGTTAAACGAATTAGGGTAGAAGAAGGCTCATGTCGATCAGGAACATAGATTGGTTGGACCAAATAGCCTGTTTCTGTGCTGTAAATTCGATGTAATTATTCAATGTAATTATTTGGGAGACTGATTAATCATTCACATTATACTTGCATTGGAAGCAGTTCAGAGGGATTATCTTATGAGGAAAGTTGAACAGATTGGGCCTACACCCATTGGAGTTATGAAGAATGCAAGGGGACCTGATTGAACCATTTCAGATTCAAAAGGGGCTTGACAGAGTTGATGTTGAGAGGATGTTTCCACTTGTGGGTGAATTTAGAGTCGGGGGCACAGTTTAAAAATGAGGGATCTCCCAATTAAGGTCGAGATGAGGAGGAATTGCTTTTTTCAGAGGTTCATTAATATTTGGAATTCTCTTTTACAGTTAGCAGTGGAGGCTGGTCATTGGATATATTCAAGGCTGAGTTAGACAGCCTGGGATCGACAAGGGGTTATGGAGATCAGGCTGGAAAGTGGAGTTAAGGTCACAATCAAATCACTTCCGATCTTTTCAATTAGTGGAGCAGGTTCAATGGGCCGAATTTCATAGAATCCCTGCAATACAGAAGGAGACCTTTTGACCCATTGCATCTGCACTGACCCTCTGAAAGAGCGCCATATCAAGGTCCAATCTTCTCCCTAGCCCTGTAACCCACCTAACCGGCACATCTTTGGACTGTGGGAGGAAACCGGAGCACCTGGCGGAAACCCACACAGACACAGGGAGAATGTGCAAACTCCACACAGTCACCCAAGGCTGGAATCGAATCTGAGTTTCTTAGCGCTGTGAAGCAGCTGTGCGACCTTGGCCTCCTCCTCCTATTTTCTGTGATCTATGATTTCCTATGATCGTCTGATTTCATTATTGCAGCCTAGCTGTTTTGATCCCCTTCTGGCTATAGGTTCAGCTGGATTTAACTTGACAGAGCTATGATTAATTAAAAAGTCTAGCTTTAGTACGAGAGGCAAATATCACATTATTACAGGAATACTCGCAAATGAATAGTAATGCAGCAGTGATCCGAGAGAAAGTTTAAAAATCTTAAATGTTGATGAACAAGTTTTTATTTTCAAATATGTGCGGAAACAGTGCTTCAGCAGTCTTTTCGAACTGAGCTGAAGAACTGTAGTTACAACATGTTTTTAAACTTGTTCGGTGAGAAACTCCAATTGTCTTGAAGATAGTTGCTAAAAGAGATTAATATGGTTTTCTGTGGGAAACAAATAAGGTGCAACTCTTCTTTTCGTTGATATGAAAGCCCTACAATTTCATTCCTTTGGGTGGCTAAGCACATTGATCCATCAACATGCTTTCTCACAGCATAGGTTTGCACCCACAATATACATCCACCAATCCTCAGTGTCAGCCGAGCCAGCAGGGTTGAGAGAAAGGGGAAACAGCACATATACCCCCTCAGATTTCTTTCCTTGTTTGTGGAAAACGCCTCACAAACAGGGAAATAAATCAATGGCTTATCTTGAAGAACTTTTCTGTACTTTCCTCTGGCTAGTTTTAATCACCAATCACTGAAGGATCTGGTTGCTGTCTGTAATTATGCTGGGGCATGACTATGACCAAAACTCGAAGAAGTATGATGTTAATAGCTGCAAACCCAGGGAAAGAAAAATGAACACTGGAAGGCCTCAGCTTTAAACTGCTTGACTAATCTTTAAGATAATTGGGTTAAGTTTTCACTCGACCATTAAAAACGTGCATTGGTGCCATTCTGTAATCTTAGTACTTTGATATTGTGTCTGAGGTTCTTCAGAATAAATGTAATTACAGTTTACTAAATTGTTGTAACATTGAAACTCTAGTCTAATCCTTCCTGCCTCATGCACGTACAACGTTTACACAGAAATGAATTGAAACACGACCATGAAAGGTTTTTTTCAAAGTCTTGATATCATTTTGTCTCCCTTGGACTTGAAACTTCAAAAGTCCTTGGTGAGGTTCAGTAAGCCTGTCTGTGAGAGAGGCTCCAGGATCTGGTTAGTTTAAGCATGCAAATGTTGTGATGCTCTGATGATTGAGGCAATCAGAAGAAATCAAAGAAACCGTTTCAGTCTGCAAACTTGGCCACCCTTTGAAATGACTAAGAACCAGATTAAGTGACTTTCTGCATCATGAAAAACCAATCACATAGAGTTCAGGTGGAGAAAATTTCAAATTTCTTTAAGCACTCATCAGTTTCCCCGCAGTCACTTGGTAATGGCGGCCGCCACAGTGCCACTGAGCAATATGGGTTTGGATCAAGTGTAGTTCCCAGACTCTGCTGAGTCAGCTAATGTTGGCTGAGACAGCAGTTGGAAAAGGGGCTCACCGTCCTAGTTATTTACAAGGGTGAGTTGTGTAAGTGCAGGGGCTGCAAGGTTTAGGGGAGGGGGTGGTAGAGAGCAGTGTTTCAGACTGGCGGGGGGTGGGGGGGGGTAGGTGGAGTGAGAAGTCTACGTTTCCCGAGCAATGAGGAGTTTTTAACTCCACAGCCTGCACTTTTTCTCTCTTTAACTGGTCTCCTGCTCCGATAGCAGCCTGACTAACAAGCAGAGCTTCCAGTTAGGCAGAGAAGACTCTGGAGTTGGCGACGGTCCAAACCCCAACGACAGGGTGGGCCTGATCCAGAAGGGGAATCTAATACATGACTTTGGCAAGGTGTGGAGGCAATCGCCAACAATGGAGAAGGCCTTATTCGTGACCCTAGACGGTCTTTGTATTGGGTGGGTGTGTCTGATGGGGTGAGGTAGAGTGGGAGAGGGGTGTTTCAGGGGGGTATCTTTGGGAAGGGGTGGATTTCTGGGATTTGTTTGGCCATCCCGCCCTTGTCCCACTTCCATTAAACCTGGAACCCACCTATTCTAGGGGCTAAATATTACTACCCCTGGGTTTCTGACTCCTGGTTGCAATCCATTGATCTCTATAGAGATATCAACATGCATAGATGCCAAATAAGGAATGATCAGCTACAATGATTTCACGGTGGGGAAGATGGCCAGAGCTCAACCATAGGGCGGGGGAGTGGGTCTAGGTAGGTTGCTCTTTCAGAATGTCAATGCAGACACGGTGGGCTTAATGGCCTCCTTCTACACTGTAGGAATTCTAGGGTTCTAACTTAGATCAAATGTGAACAATGGATATTTTGTTCTGGTCTTGGAGGGCTGTCTGCATCAATGAAGCAGTCCAAAGAGCAAAGTAGAAAGGCAAAAAAAATTAAGATGTAAGTGACCCAGTTTAGGTTCTTGTCCTTCTATTTAAATGTCTGTAAAACCTTACAATCTTGATTAGAAACATCCAAACCATTAACTTGTCTCTTCTCTCCGCAGATGTTGCCTGTCCAGCTGAGTGGTTCTAGTGTACTCTCTTTTAATTTTAATTGAAATGTTATCTTGTCCAGTCCATGCCAATCCATCAGTGCTATTGAACAACTGGCTCCTCTTGAAGAAAACTTCTTTGATGGCTAAATTTTAAAGGCAATGAATTGTTGTCTACCTCAGCAATTTGCAGGCTCCTGTGCTTTGGCATTTGAAAGAAAGATATGCCCAGCCAGCATACAAGCTTTGACCTCAATCTTTTCTCAGTCCTGCCTTAAATACGTGCAAAGCAATGGAGCTGCCACTCTTTTGAACGGGTTCATTCAACGGGTTTTGGCCATTCCCTTAATAAATAGACAAAGGATTCAGCTTTCAGTCGAAGTCAATTTTAAATCATATGGACATGTTTACCTCAATTCATATGAAGATGTAATACATAAAGTTCCCTATCTAATGCAGAATGAAAACAGTTTTGGCAAAGAGAGCATAAAATTAGCAGGGGAGAAAAGAATGTGATTTAATTCTCTTGCATAACCTTCAGATATCAACGTGTGATTTTTAAACATCTGACATAACAGTGTGAGCAATTTTCTGCTTTTAAGTGCTTTGTAAACAAGCATCAGCTTGTAGACTATAAATGTGTAATCTGAGACTGTGGCTATTCAGAGAGAACACTTTCTAAAGTATACAGAATATTGTTCAAGCTTTATTAGTATAATTAATATAAATCAGTCCCGGTTCTTGCTTTCCACCTCAAACTGAAAATTCAGCCTGGAAAGTTAGCATGCAGATACAGCAAGCAATTAGGAAGACAAGTGGCATGTTGGCCTTTATTGAATAGGCCCAGAGTACAAGAATGAAGAAGTTTATCTACAATTGCAAAAGGCTTTGATGATACCACACATTAGGGGACATCACACAGCCCCCCCAACTGGGTCCCATTGAATGGGTAGCTCACCTACAGCAATCCCATCCAGTACCAAGCTGTGCAAGATATCAACCAGCCTACCCATCCTTAGGCCTATTGAGGCTCATAATTGGCCAATTAATACCAATTAAGGATCTGTTTCTGCATCTGCTGCAATAATACGTGCAGCTGGGGGAAGCAAAATGATGGACACCAAGGAGGAGTGGTACTTCTATTGGCGGGGGGGGGGGGGGGGGGGGGGGGGGGGAGGGGGGGGGGGCGTTGTCTGTGCAAATTGGAGTCCCCCACCACAATGTTACCCCATCCCCCACTTTGTGTCTGCCAACACAGGATTCCAAACCCGGAAAACCCTGAACCCCACAATCCCAACTAGCCCCTCCCCAAATCCACTCCCCATCCCCACCACTAGGGTCTTTGAATAATCATTGCCAGGTAGATTGTAAATAGTATCGCACAGCCTTGCTTGACCCCAGACTTTGAAGGCATCTGCTTCAGTTCTTCCACACAGGACAGGCGCAGCCATATGATCATAAGGCAATTGCAGGGTACTAATTCAATTTGTTGGACATCTAAGCCTTTGGAACACAACGCACAGAGCCGTCACTGGGTCAAATTTTGGTTAGGTCAAGAAATGCATCAAAGATTTCCTGCTGTTGTGCTTGATAATTTTCATGGATTTATCAGACAACAAAGAACATGAAAGGTCCAAAGGCACACTGTGTCTCTGGGAGGATTTTCTTAGCTACAGGAAGTAGGTGATTTACGAGAACGTGTGTCTGCTATGGATGAGAGTGAAGTATCTAGATAGTTCCCACAGCAAGATTTATCTCACTTCTTGAAGATATTTTCTATTATCACATTTCTGAGGTCAGTGGAGAGTTCTTTTTCCTGACAAACCCATAATATAAGTGCATGGAATCTTGATGTGAACAAATGGTCGCCAACATTGAAGATCTCAGCAGGAATACCACTGGGGTCAAATACTTTATTATTTTCCATCCATTTGATTACTGGTTGCAGTTATCCCATCGATGGTGGTTCACCCATAGATTCCACCGTACGGGTGTGTTAATTACTGCTGAACTCAGATGGTGAAATAGGAAACTGGCACCTATCGTTTACTCAAGACTAGATTTATTGATGGATTGCAACATCACAAATGTCTATCTGCTCCCTAACCAACACCCAGGTCCCAGAGGTCTCTCTTTACATGTACTCAAGATACTTAACCACTCAGTGCCCTTCAACTTTTATCTTTCACATTAATAATACTATTAATAGAGAGCATCACAGCCATTGTGGATTCACAGCACCTGTAGTACAGTTTTTGTCACCTTATCTAAGTTAGGATATGCTTGCCTTGAGGCAAGATTGGTTCCTGGGGAGGCAGGTTAAGTCAAATAGACCTATACCCTCTGGAGTTTTGAAGAATGAAAGGTGATCGCATTGAAGGATTATGAAGGTGCTTGACAGCGTAGATGCTTGCTGGAGGACTAAGAACCCAGGCGGTTGGGGGCCAGATTTTCTCCTTTATGTTGGGAATCATGAGTAATGAAATGAAAATCGCTTATTGTCAGAGTAGGCTTCAATGAACTTACTGTGAAAAGCCCCTAGTCGCCACATTCCGACGCCTGTTCGGGGAGGCTGGTACGGGAATTGAACCGTGCTGCTAGCCTGCCTTGGTCTGCTTTCAAAGCCAGCGATTTAGCCCAGTGAGCTAAACCAGCCCCTGTGAGACCATTTCCTGATGTTGCATTCTACCTCCTGTATAAATGCACAGGCGTATATTATTTTCCTCCCACAGAGCTGGGGTTGGGCTGGAGTAGGGGCCTCTGGTTACCAAAGCAAGTCTGAGGCAGGAATGGAGGTGGGTGGATGCTGAGGCTAACAGAGTGGAACGTCATTGAGACATTGACCTAATTCTGCTTTTTACTGTTAAGGCCCCTAGCCATAACCCCTCAACTTCCTCATCCCCCTCCAAGCCTCCCTCCCCTCTCCATGCCCCCTCATCAGCCTTATAATAATATTGGGAAGGCTTTGAAACACTCATGACATTGTTAAAAATAAACAAACATCCGACCATAATCAATTTGATAAAAGCTGTTCTTAGGATTGTCAATTAAACACAAAGGTCATTCAAACTACACTTGAAAAATAGGAACAGGAGTAGGCCATTCAGCCCCTCGAGCCTGCTTAATGATCAATGAGATCATTACTGATCTGTGGCCTAATTCCTTTTGGCCTTAATAGCTTTGCTTAACAAAAATTTATCTCTCTCAGATTTAAAATTAACAACTGATCAAGCGTCAACTGCTGTACGTGGGAGAGAGTTTCAATTCTCTACCACCCTTTGAGTGGAGAAGTGCTTCCTGACACCTCTCCTGAATGGTCTGGCCCTAACTTTTAGACTATGGCTCCTAGTTTTAGAATCTCCAACCAGTGGATCATTATCCATCCTGTCTTTTCTTGAAGACTTTGATCAGATCACACTTTATCCTTCTAAATTCCAGGAAAAACAGGCCTAAATGTGTAAGCTCTCCTCATAGCTTAATCCCTGTAGTCCAGGTATCATTTTGTAAACCTATGTTGCACTCCCTCCAAGGCCAATATATCCTTCCTATGGTGTGGTGCCCGAACTGCTTGCAGTACACTAAGTAGAGTCTGACCAAGATTTTGTGTAGCTGCAACATAACCTCTGTATCTTTATACTCCAATCCTCTAGATATAAAGGCGAGCATTCCATTAGCCTTTTTGAATATTTTCTGAACTTGTTTGTGGCATTTTAACGATCTATGTACCTGAACTCCCAAGTCTCCTTGGACATTACTCTTCCCATTTATCCTTTTTTTGGTCCAATCTCACACTTACTTACATTGAATTCCATCTGCGACAATTTTGCCTATTCACTGAGCCTGTCAATATCTCCTTGCAATTTTATGATATCACCCAGTCCTAGACTGTCTACAATGCCACTAACTTTGTATCATCAGCAAATTTGGATAGATGACTTTCTATGCCATCATCCAAGTCGTTAATGAATAATGTGAATAATTGAGGCCCCAACACAGGTCCCTGTGGTACATCAATAGTCACACCCTGTCAATTACCGATTATCCCCACTCTCTGTTGCTTGCCACTCAACCAATTTCCTAAACAAGTCAACAATTTGCTCTCAACACCGTGAGCTTCCACCTTAGTTAACAGTCTTTTATGTGGAACGTTATCAAATACCTTTGGAAGTCCATATAAATATCAACCATAGACATTCCCCATCCGCTACCTTAGTCACCTCTTAAAAAAATAAATGAGATTTGTCAAACCTGACCTTCCGTCACAAATCCATGCTGGTTCTCCCTGATCGACCAAAGGTTTTTGAGGTATTCAGTTACCCTATCCCTGATTACAGACTCCAGCTATTTCTCCACCACAGATACTAGGCCAACTAGTTTTTAATTCCCTGGTTTTCCCCCTTTCACCCTTCTTAAAAAGTGGAGTGGCATGTAACGTACTTACTACTCTTAAGTGCTCATAAATCTGTCAAAATAAACAACATTCAAAAAGCCCTTCAAAGAAACGTAACCCTATTAAATAGTCATAAAACTGTCAAGCAAACAAATCGCACAATTATTTTGAAAGTTATGGTAAACAACACCTGCTGAGCCAAATTCATTAGTAGGATTTGGACCTCTGTCAAACATTCATAGATTCTATTGCACAGCTATATAAACTCTCAAAAGTTGAATACAATAGAGGCTTTGACATTGACAGAACATGAGCCTAGTCATCTGGTCATGTTTTCAAAGGCTCAACAGATGTCTAGACATTAAATCGATGTAAAATACTAAACATGGGGTTGGGATGACACTTTCCTATCGGATTCTCAATATGATTGAATGCATAAGAGCCTTTATTGACTGGAGAAACTACCCCAATGCATCAGACCACGAGTACAATGCTGATGAACTTAATGGTTACTTACCTTTTAAGGACCTATCGTTAATCACTCAATTAGAAACCTACCTAACTTATCAGGTAGCACCTAATTATGACGTCAAAAGTTGGCAATACCATTTAAACTTATCTTTCCAAGGTTTCCTGACTCCACAGCATGCTGCCACCAAACCTTAGGAACTGACTGACCTGAAATGTTTTACATAGTTTTCGGGAACGTCTTACTAAAAATCTCGAACTCAGGGAAATTCAAAATTAAGGCAGATATTTTAAAGGTTGTACCCAACATCGATTTGCGTGCATGTTGAGTTGTGACCTGCGCTAGTCAAAATGGCAACTGGCGGGAATCAGCTGGGAAATTTAAACATATGTTCCTTTCACCTCCATTTTCAGATGGTTGATGTGGGCTGATGTTAGGACAGCAAAATCCAGCCCCTAGTCTCAGGTTCAGGGGTGAACCATTGATGACTGAAATTAGAAGAAACATCTTCACTCAAAGTGTTGTGAATCATTGGAGTTCTCCATCCCAGTGGTCTGTGGATATTCAGTCACTGAGGATATTCAAAGCTGAGATAGACACGTTATCCAAATGTGGGGATTTGGGGATTGGATGGTATCGGGAAATTAAAGTCAAAGATCAGCCATTCCATATTGAATGGCAAAGCAGGCCCTGAGAGCAATATGGCCTAGCCCAATTGGTTTCCCTCTTATGATCTGCTTTGTATTTTCTTAACACATTTTATTTTAATGAGGAACTCTGTGAGCATTGCATCTGGCCATGGAATAGGTCCAGAGGAAAGCTGAAGGAATGATTCCTGGTACAAAGAACCTCAGCTACTTAGATAGGCTCAGAAGTTTTGATTGATTTACTGGGGCTGGTTTAGCTCACTGGGCTAAATCGCTGGCTTTTAAAGCAGACCAAGCTGGCCAGCAGCACGGTTCGATTCCCGTGCCAGCCTCCCCGGACAGGCGCCGGAATGTGGCGACTAGGGGCTTTTCACAGTAACTTCATTGAAGCCTACTCATGACAATAAGCGATTTTCATTTTTCACTTTACAGCAGTTCAGACTTATAAATGATCTGACAGAGAACTGGATAATGACCCTAAAGATATTTTTTATTCCAGTTTAACAGAATGGAACGGCGAGGGATAAGAGTTTAAACTCTGCAAGATCAGGAATAGACTGAGTTCTCTTTTACCAGAGAGTAATGAGATTTTGGAATACATTGCCACCCGATGTAATAGATGCTGACTCTCTGTATGGCAGCAGATATGAGCTGAACCAATTCCTGAGCAAGCCAGATGTAATATCCTGCACGGGACTTACGAGGTGGGAATGATTATCTTCCCCATGGTTTTCGCGGAATACGAGCCTCCCCACAGTGGGGCAGGGGAACTTCAATTACCGTTGTATAAAAGGTCGGGCAGTAAGGTATCAACCAGAAAGAGACCCAGTAGGGATCTACCGGGAAGTATGTGTACCGTAATTGTAAATAAATCAAAGTTCTTTATTTTACTTGGTGTGGATTCCCTATGTCCTTATTAAACCAGAGATGACATCATCGAGAAGGTAGGTGTCTGTGATGAACGGTATTAATAACTGCCGTAAACGGTACCTGACCTTTAATACCTTGCCCCTTTAAGAGGCTTGGAACCCTGGGGGACTCCGCCTCTGGCTACGCCCCCAGGAAACGGTATATAGGATAAGGCTCCATGTGGTGAGCACACTTCTCTCGGATGCTGTTCAGTTCTCTGTAGATTAAAGCTTTTTGATTACCGACCTCGCTCTCACATCGTAATTGAGGGTGCCTCAGTGTCTTCTAGTTGTGTGTGATCTCCTGGACTGGCGTTGATGACCTGACAGAGTCAGTGAGGAATTTTAATGATTACCGGTTCCCTTATTAGCTGTTTTGTGTTTTTGCTGCTTTACCTCTCCCAGAGTACAAGGCTGGATATGGAGTAGGGGGAAGTGGGGAGTTTGGGAGGTGGGGGTGGGGGGGTTGCTGGCATTGTGGATCGGCTGTTTTATTTCTGTCCAACATTTTGTGGCTTTATATAAAGCTGCAGGAGGATAAGACAATGTGAACAAATTTATTTCGTTAAGAATATAGGGCATTTTTGGGAGTGGGGGAAGAAAGGTAAAAGATGGGAGTTTTATTCTTCATCTGAAGTTTCTCGCTCAGTCTTCTTCAGCTTAATTCGAGGCATGGGTGCTGAAATTCCTGAGAAGCTGCTGTGCTGCTGGAAGTGCCGTGGAGCAGGATTTCTGGCTGCCGTTCCAGCTTTGCCATTGCTGTATTGTGTTGTGACAGAGGGTGAGAGGTGCGATGGGATGGGGGAGGTGTGGGGGGAGCCATTTCAGCCGAAGCAGTGTTTGAAAAAATAATTACATTTCAGCTTTCCGAACAGCAGTCATCAGCAGAGCAGGCACAAGGGTATGTCAATCACACACAGTATATATTACACTTGGAAGTCTTACAACAACAGTTGTAACATCTGTTCATTTTCTGATTTTTGTAGGCTTGGAGGAGCAGCCTGTCCACACTGTGACTGGCCCTGCATCAAGCATACCAGTTACTGCAACTAATAGCACCCATCCTGACAGCTATAGATGGTGAATGAGAAAAGGTATAGCATACACAATAAACTGCAGCAGAGCACCTCTTCAGCCTGTTAAATTTTCGAACCCCATTCATTTATAAACTCAGGCCAATCAAAACTCTGATGACTTTATTTGATGATTTATGTCAGAACAAAAATCAAGGAATACCAATTTGCAGAGCTGGGCATTACCTCTAATGGCTGAGCTGAAGAAAGTACATATTGTTTTCCAAAAATACATTGAGATGCTTTTTACTTCCAAGGTTTATCCACACCTTCCAAAATTGGTGACTCAAAAATAAATACTTCGATACTGGCCTTCTAAAATAAATCATGCAGTGCCCATTTTTCAGCTATAAATATCAGTGGGCAGTGCAAATGCACTTCTTGCTGGAAGTGAATCGACTGTAATAATGAATGAGTAAAACAAGGAAAGTACATTACCCATGTCAAAAGTGGCTACTAGGCTCTTTGAATTTGTAAATGCCTAATGCCTGTTTGAAGTCTCATCTCCAAGTTTGGTTTACTCCGAGACAGCCAGTGTCTGCGTCAGTGACTGCACTAAAGGAAACCAACCCAGGAGTTCATCTGCAACAAAAAGGGTAGTAAATGTGGAGACAAGAGGAGCAGGAGGCCCCCACCTGACTGTCAACTCTACATTTAACCAGCCTCTCAATCCCCGCCTCCCCCATCCCTGGGCCTCTGAATTGTCACCAAACCTTCCAGCATCTCCAGACATTTTACTCCATGATCTGTAGATCTCGACTTTAAGTCCCATACATTATCCTCCACCCTTGTAACACTTGACTCCTCAATCAAATGTGCCACTTGTAACACCAGGCCCCCTCGGTCAACCCCAGCTGCTGTGAGTTCAGTTATCATAGATTATCATAGGGGCAGCACGGTGGTACAGTGGTTAGCATTGCTGCCTACGGCGCTGAGGACCCGGGCTCGAATCCTGGCCCTGGGTCACTGTCTGTGTGGAGTTTGCACATTCTCCCTGTGCCTGCGTGGGTTTCACCCCCTCAACCCAAAGATGTGCAGGTTAGGTGGATTGGTCATGCTAAATTGCCCCTTAATTGGAAACAAATAATTGGGTACTCTAAATTTTAAAAAAATCATATAGATTATCATAGAATTTACAGTGCAGAAGGAGGCCATTCAGCCCATCGTGTCTGCACTGGCTCTTGGAAAGAGCACCCTACACAAGACCAACACCTCCACCCTCTCCCCATAACCCAGTAACCCCACCCAACACTAAGGGCAATTTTGGACACTAAGGGCAATTTATCATGGCCAATCCACCTAACCTGCATATCTTTGGACTGTGGGAGGAAACCGGAGCACCCGGAAGAAACCCACGCACACACGGGGAGGATGTGCAGACTCCGCACAGGCAGTGACCCAAGCCAGAATCGAACCTGGGACCCTGGAGCTGTGAAGCAATTGTGCTATCCACAATGCTACCGTGCTGCCATCTCATGCTATCTCGGCCGACTGAGGCGTCTGTGACTCCTGACCCCCTTGATCAGCTCCAGATTTAGTGACTCTAGACCTTCTCAATTGACCCTTGCACCTATGAATCCAGAGCCCGTGACTAACTTTATTGAATGTTGAAGATATGAGAAAGTGCAGACAAGGTAATGAAGGAAACCTTGGCCGGGATTCTCCCCTGACCGGCGGGGCGGGGGGTCCTGGTGTGTTGGAGTGGCGTTAACCACTCCGGAGTCGGGTCGCCCCAAAGATGCGGAAGTCTCCACACCTTTAGGGGCCAAGCCCTCACATTGAGGGGCTAGGCCTGCGCCGGAGAGGTTGGCGCTCCGCTGGCTGGCGTGGACGGCCTTTGGCGCCACGCCAGCCGGGGCCGAAAGGACTTCGCCGGCCGGTGTAAGTCCGCGCATGTGCTGGAGCGTCAGCGGCTGCTGATGTCATCCCGGCGCATGCGCAGGGGAGGGGGTCACTTCCACCTCCGCCATGGTGAAGACCATGGTGAAGGCGGAAGGAAAAGAGTGCCCCCACGGCACAGGCCCGCCCGCCGATCGGTGGGCCCCGATCGCGGGCCAGGCCACAGTGGGGGCACCCCCCGGGGCCAGATAGCCCCGTGCCCATCCCCAGGATCCCGGAGCTCGCCCGCGCCACCAGTCCCGCCGGTCAGGTAGTTGTTTTGATTCCCGGCAGCGGGAGAGGTTTGACAGCGGCGGGACTTCGGCCCGTCGTGGACCGGAGAATTGCCGGGGGGGTGGGGGGGGGGGCGCCGACCCCGCGGCGCGATTACCGCCCCCGCCAAATCTCTGGTGGCGGAGAATTCGGGACATGGCGGGGGCATGATTGACGCCGGCCCCCGGCAATTCTCCGACCCGGCGGGGGGTCTGAGAATCCCGCCCCTTGTTTATCTGGATTTTCAAAAGGCCTTCAAAAAGATATGGCATATCTCCTTCTTCTTAGGCAGTGCCCTTGTTAGTGCAGACCCCTTGATCAACTCGGGTCCCAGTGACTCCAAACCCCTTTGATTGATCCTGGCCTCTGCGTCTCTATGCTCTGATCCTATCCTTATTCCTACTTGGCACTAAACCTTGCAGTATCAGGCAGGGTGGGGTGGTGCTGTCTGCCCTCCTGCTCTCACCTGTAGACTGAGATGAAGTTGTCACTGAGAAAGCTAATGGTGCCCAAAATTATGGAAATGTCCATCATTCAATCTGTTGCATTATAGCTTCTGGCAACAATTTCAACTTTCATTTCTTCCTTCCTAGATATTCTTCCCCAACCCAATCCCGGCCCAAACCCAATACCACCTCTCTGCCTTTCGAACCTCCTACTATCACTCTGGGCTGCTGTCCTTCTTGAGAAAGCGCTCAGTCACCCTCTGGCATAATTCTGACAGTTTCCTAAAGCCTCATTGAAGCTCCTATCACTGCATTGCTATCAGTAGCAATCCTGAATACCCCATCCTCTTCTCTTGCCAATCTTCTTGGCTCGAGCTGTTCCTACCTTGCTTTGGATTCTTTGGGTGGTCTATTGCCATTAAATGCAAAGAGAAGCTGCCCAGGTGAAAGAAAATCAGCAGAAATCTCTTCTCTTCAGTGTTAACTCTCCGCTCTCTCTGTTGCTGTACCAGATATTTTCCATCTATGATGCCACTTATCCTGAGGATGTGCAGCGTATTTATTTGTCCTGATAATACGCATGTCTCTGGTGTGTCAGAGTTCTCATGATGGGAAGATTATGGTGTACATGTAACAGTACCTGGTCTGCGTGTATTGAGAGTGAATCTTTGTCATCCACATGTTGTGGCAAATAGAAAACTGGATTAGGGCGCGATTCTCCGCTGCCCACGACGGGTCGGAGAATAGCGGGAGGGCGTCCCCGACATTTTTCACGCCCTCCCGCTATTCTCCCCCCCCCCCCACCACGGCCGCCCCACGGCACGAATCGCTGCTCGCCGGTTTTTACAGCGAACGGCGATTCTCCCCAGGCCGATGGGCCGAGTTCCCAGGCCTTTATGGCCGTTTTTACGGCAGCAAACACACCTGCTTGCTGCCATCGTAAAAACGGCCGCAACATGCCCGTTCTGGGCATCCAGGGCCCCAATTGGCACTGCAGTACCACGGCCGTGCCAAGGGGGGCATGGGCCCACGATCGGTGCCCACCGATCGCGGGCAGTGCGTCCGTAACAGACCCACTCTTTCTCCATCCGTCGCCTCGCAGGATCAGTCCGCGGGGCGGCCGAGGGAGATGACGGCCCCGCGCATGCGCGGGTTGGAGCCGTCCAATCCGCGCATGCGCGGCTGACGTATTCGTGCGCGTCAGCCGGCGTGTCACTAGGTGCCGTGATGCCGTGGTTCACGGGGCCCCGCTGCTAGCCCCGCCCGGGGGGGAGAATCGGGTCCCGGGAGGGGACGTGGAGGCTGCCGTGAAACACGGCCAGTTTCATGGCAGCCTTTACGACTTGCCGCATTTGCGGAGAATCGCGCTCTAAGAGTCCTCAACCTGACTCCACATATGGTCATCCTAATCATGAGATTACTACACTTCAGAAAGCAGATGGTGTTTGTGAGTGAGCTCACTCAGAAACTGAGCTCCAAGTTATTGTTGGCTCCTTCTCCAAATATGAGAAAGTGGGCCTTTCACTAAATGCCTGGTAAACTAAGGTCTTCTTCCGACCAGTTCCCACAATACCTTGACCCATTGATTAAGATCAACTGCGAGACTCTGGAAAGTGTGGACTATTTTCCGTATTTTGGGAGCTTTCTCGCGATAAAGGCAGACAATGAAATTCATCATCGCCTCCAATGGGCGATCTCGGCTTTGGCCGACTGAGGAAAAGAGTATTTAAGGACCAGGTCCTCAAACCTGTGACGAAGTTCATAGTTTATTGGCCAGCAGTGATCCCTGTGCTCCAATATGCTTATGCGACTTGCAGAACCTATAGGAGGTATCTCAAAGCACTGGAGAAGCACAATCAGTGATACTTTTATAAGATTCTCCAAATTGGTGACAAGTAAGGCTGTCCAAATTCAGCAACTTCTCCCAAGCCGGCATGAAATGAAATGAAATGAAAATCGCTTATTGTCACGAGTAGGCTTCAATGAAGTTACTGTGAAAAGCCCCTAGTCACCACATTCCGGCGACTGTTCAGGGAGGCTGTTACGGGACAGCATTGAGGGGCTAATCATTTAAAACCAGCTCCGTTGCGGAGGACATGTCCCTCACGTGCCGGACTTTCAAAGCAACTGTACTGCTCGGAAACCAGTTGCAGCACAGGATTCCTAGGAGGACAGAGAAAAAGCTTTAGAGTTGACATCATAGCATCCTTGAAAAGGTGAAATGTCCTTGCCAACTCATGAAAGGTATTGGCTTTTGATTGACCAAAATGGAGAAGTTTATTCAGGAAGGCACCAAAGGCATCAAGAGACTTCACCACGAGCACGTGGAGGCAAAGTCAAGGCATTAGAAAGAGCACACATCCTCCATGATCCTTCATGCACCGCCTACCCCAGAATATGTGGAGCATGTGTTAGACTTATCAGCCGTATCACAACTCTGTGAACCAGAGTGGAAGCAAGCCATCCTCAGGGCTAAGGCACTGCCTAAGAAGGAGGTATGCCATGTCTTTTTAAAGGCCTTTTGAAAAAACAGATATATAAGGTTTTCTGCATTACCTTGTCTGCACTTTCTGTTATATCTTCAGAGTTCAATAAAGTTATTCAAGCATGCCCTTACCATTAAAAATCTTTGCTGTCTACTCTTTATTGATTTTCAAGTTTTCAGCCCTCTAAAGAGAAAGTGGACATTCATAATTTTTGCTGTGTGATGAACAGAGGGATTTCAGATATATTATATTTATTTGGTGCAGAAAGGATTAAAAGCCTGGTTAGTATGTGACTGCCACAATAATGTTTTTTAAAATCCTGGTTTGAAAGACAGCCAGGCTTTGTGGCTTCAAAAGGGATAATTAAAATATCATAAAAGTTGGGCTATTGACATTTTGTTCATATAACGAAGGATTCCTGGGGAGCAGATAATTAGAGACATTTTGCTTAGTGTTAGTAAGATGATGTAGTTAATGGGAGGAGCCAGGAGCTGAAACAGTCAGTTCAGTTTAGATTGGGGATGTGAATAGACAAGCATCTTTTTGACAAATATTGGGAAGTTAAACAGTAGTTTGACACAAGTAAGAATCTACAACCTTGTTCCTGAAGAATCTCTCTCTCAAAGCGGTTTATCCAAGACAGCTCTTTACAGCAAGTATCCTGGGTTGGCTAACTGTATTTAAAAGTGAACCTGAGATGGGTTCTGCTTGAGTGGAGATAAAAGATAGCAGTTAGGAGTTGGTGTTTCATTGTCATTGTTAAGCATTGTTCAATGGGTAATGGTAAGCTATTTTCCCGTATGATGTTAAAGTTATTTTAATCCTGTGTTAATAAAAAGTTTGTTTAATATACCGCACCCCTATTTGTGCATGGAATCACTCCTGGACCGAAGTATCCTTTCTTCACAGTATTACACATTAATTAAAATATTGGCATTTCTGTCTGGTATCCTAGCAACTGTTTTTTAATAATCTTTATTGTCACAAGTAGGCTTACATTAACACTGCAATGAAGTTACTGTGAAAAGCCCCAAGTCGCCACATTCAGGCGCCTGTTGAGGTACAGAGTGGGAGAATTCAGAATGTCCAACAGCACGTCTTTGGAGACTTGTGGGAGGAAACCGGAGCACCCGGAGAAAACCCACGCAGACACGGGGGTAACGTGCAGACTCCGCACAGACAGTGACCAAGCCAAGAATCAAACTTGGGACCCTGGCGCTGTGAAGCAACAATGCTACCCACTGTGCTTCCCCAGGGGTCTGGTGCAGGATTGTAATAGCTGTTGACTGTGAGTCGGCCACA
The DNA here is from genome assembly GCF_902713615.1 of Scyliorhinus canicula. Lineage (NCBI taxonomy): Eukaryota > Metazoa > Chordata > Chondrichthyes > Carcharhiniformes > Scyliorhinidae > Scyliorhinus > Scyliorhinus canicula. Next base: position 102,328,900 of record NC_052160.1, on the reverse strand, counting down.
AGACCCTCTTCACAAATAGTGTTCCCCACTCTCCACGTTAACAGTCATATTCAGAGGGTTAAAAAGCTACATCATCCCGTCATTTTGTCGCTGACTCTTTCCTGCCTCCAATTATGCTGCCTATTAATGATTTTTGTCGGACATTTATTTTGTCCCATACAGTTTCAGGAAAGAGTTTTATTCTCATTTATGCCTTCTGGAGAGGGAGGAATCTATTTTTAACCTTACTTGGGGCCACTTGCCTTTTGGTGACCCCCAACGGAAAGCCAGTCCAAGCTGGCAGGTTGACTTGAATAATAAAACTTGGATTGTCTGTAAGATGTAACATGTTTGACTGTTGCCAATATCTGTGAACCAATATTAACTGGGTTTGTGAAATCTATAATATTTAATTGAAAAAGTATTTTTTTGTGTTATGATGTATGAATTTTATTACATGCAGTAAAACATTGGGATTAGCAGCCAATGTCATATTCCTGCTGCTCGTTTTATAACCCTTTCTGAATACATTGTCTAATTTAGCTTCAGATTCCTCAGATACAGTTTGGACATTATATTAGCATCTGGGAAATTAATATCTCTATTTTTATTAGAAGTCACATTAATAAAGCACGTTCAGCTTCAGAATACAAACTATTTAAATGTAATTGTTTTACTTAAGAATTTAATGTTTTTTAAGCACAAATTAAAACTTCTGGCATGCCAAATAATCCGGAGCGTGATTCTCTGGCTCTCCTGTGACGTGATTCTGGACGGCGGGAGGCAGCCTTGCATTGGCTGGTGGCTGGTCTTCTGGTCCCATTGCCATTTAATCCACCTCACCCTGCTGGAAAACCCACGGTGGGGGTGTAGTCTCACCCACTATCTGATGAGGCAACAAAATCACTCTTCAGAGACATTAAGCAGTGGAATTGTGAGGAAGTATTTCTCCTCTTCAACAACAGAATTGGCCACTTTGAAGTGTTTTATTGCTGTTACTGTCAGGGGCCAGCATCTGAACACTTTCCAATTATGGATATGACGAAAATTATTTTTACCCACCTTTGAATGAAGTCAGCGAGCAAAATATTCACACAAGCTTTTTGATTCAATTGTAAAATAATTGATATTTGTTTCTCAGACAGTGCAGTATTTTTCAAATTAAATTCCCATTTAGATTTAGACTTACAGTATGAGAGAGGCTGGACTTAGCTGACAATATTGATTGTAAAATAAGGTATTCATGAGTGATAAATTGTTCAAAGAATTTGGAATGATATTAGAAATGTTGGGCCGGATTCTGCCTGACATGATAGCAGTTTTCCTGATCATTTCCAGGAGCAGGAGAGAGAGAGTGCGAGCCAGAGTGCAGCTTGGGAATCAGGTGGGTGATTAAACTTACCCCCAGGTTCCAGCGGCCTTCATTTCTGGGAGATGAGAGAGCCGGGGAGCAGCTTGGGAATCAGTTAGGTGATATAAACTTACCTTATTGATATTCTGAGTCCGGCTGGGGGGGGATAAAAAACTGAAAAATGAAGTAAAAAGCTGTGACCTGATTGGCTGGTAGGGTATCTGCACTAAATTTAAAATTAAGCATTGTTAAACTAATTAAACATAATTAATTAATCATAATTTAGAGGGGTATCTAAGCCAGAGACCAGAGAGTACTGTATTTAGCATTTACATTTATGGTAGAAATCTAGTGCTCGGAAACATATACCTAACAGTAACTTTAAAAAAAATGTTTTTTAATTTAATTTATTAATTAGCTAACGTAATGTCAATTAGAGGGGTGCAGTGCTCTGACTGTGAGATGTGGCAGGTCCGAGAGGCTTCCAGCGTCACGGGTGGCTACATCTGCAGAAAGTGCACCCAACTGGAACTCCTCACAGACCGCATGGTTCGGTTGGAACAGCGATTGGATGCACGTAGGAGCATGCAGGTGGCCGAAAACGTCATAGATAACAGTTATATTGATGTGGTCACACCCAAGGTGCACGCAGAGAGATGGGTGACCACCAAAAGGGGCAGGCAGTCAGTGCAGGAATCCCCTGTGGTTGTCCCATGTGGTTGTCTCCCGAACATGTATACCACTTTGGACACTGTTGCGGGAAATAGCCTATCAGGGGGAAATAGCAATAGCCAGAGCAGTCGTACCACGGCTGGCTCTGATGTTCAGCAGGGAGGGTCAAAGCGCAGGAGAGCAATAGTCATAGCGGACTCCATAGTCAGGGGCACAGATAGGTGCTTCTCTGGGCGTGAAAGAGACTCCAGGATGGTATGTTGCCTTCCTGGTGCCAGGGTCCAGGATGTCTCTGAACGGGTAACGGGCTTCCTGAAGGGGGATGGCAAACAGGCAGAGGTCGTGGTACATATTGGTACTAATGACATAGGCAGGAAAAGGGCTGAGGTCCTGCGGCAGGACTTCAGGGAGCTAGGCAGAAAGGTAAAAGACAGTACCTCTAGGGTTGTAATCTCGGGATCACTCCATGTGCCACCTGCCAGTGAGGCTAGAAATAGGAAGATAGAGCAGCTAAACATGTGGCTAAACAGCTGGTGTAGGAGAGAGAGTTTCAGTTATCTGGACCGCTGGGAGCTCTTCCGGGTAAGGTGTGACCGGTATAAGAAGGACGGGATGCATCTAAACTGGAGAGGCATAAATATCCTGGCCGCGAGGTTTGCTTGTGTCACACGGGAGGGTTTAAACTTGTATGGCAGGGGGTGGGCACCGGAGCAATAGGTCAGAAGGTGAAAAAATTGAGGAACAATGAGGGAATAGGGCCAGTATGGCTCTGAGGAAGAGCAGTCAGGGAGATGTTGCTAAAAACAGCGGGACTGGTGGCCTGAAATGCAAGAAGTATGACAGGTAAGGCAGATGAACTGAGAGCTTGGATTAGTACTTGGAACTATGATGTTGTTGCCATTACAGAGACCTGGTTGAGGAAAGGACAGGATTGGCAGCTAAACGTTCCAGGATTCAGATGGGATAGAGGGGGAGGTAAAAGGGGTGGAGGAGTTGCACTACTGGTTAGGGAGAGCATCACAGCTGTACTGCGGGAGGACACCTCAGAGGTTAGTGGGGCTATATGGATAGAGATCAGGAATAAGAAGGGTGCAGTCACAATGTTGGGGGTTTAATACAGGCTTCCCAATAACGAGCGGGAGATAGAGGAGCAGATAGGTAGACAGATTTTGGAAAGGAGCAAAAACAATAGGGTTGTTGTGATGGAAGACTTTAACTTACCCAATATTCACTGGGACTCACTTAGTGCTAGGGGCTTAGACGGGGCAGTGTTTGTAAGGAACATCCAAGAGGGCTTCTTAAAACAATATGTAGGGAAGGGGCTATACTGAACCTGTTATTGGGGAATGAGCCCAGCCAGGTGGTAGAAGTTTCAGTAGAGGAGCATTTCGGGAACAGTGACCACAATTCAGTAAGTTTTGAAGTGCTGGTGGACAAGAATAAGAGTGGACCTAGGATGAATGTGTTAAATTGGGGGAAGGCTAATTATAACAATATTAGGCGGGAACTGAAGAACCTAGATTGGAGGCGGATGTTTGAGGATAAATCAACATCTGACATTTGGCTTTCAAATGTCAGTTGAAAGGAATTCAGGACCGGCATGTTCCTGTGCGGAAGAAGGATAAATATGGCAAATTTCGGGAACCTTGGATAACGAGCGATATTGTAGGTATCGTCAAAAAGGAAAAGGAGGCATTTGTCAGGGCGAGAAGGGTGGGAACAGACGAAGCCTGTGTGGAATATAAGGAAAGTAGGAAGGAACTTAAGCAAGGAGTCAGGAGGGCTAAAAGGGTCACGAAAAGTAATTGGCAAATAGAGTTAAGGAAAATCCCAAGGCGTTTTACACATACATAAAAAGCAAGAGGGTAGCCAGGGGAAGGGTTAGGCCACTAAAAGACAGGGGAGGGAATCTATGTGTGGAGCCAGAGGAAATAGGCGAGGTACTAAATGAATACTTGCATCAGTATTCACCAAAGAGAAGGAATTGGTGGATGTTGAGTCTGGGGAAGGGTGTGTAGATAGCCTGGGTCACATTGAGATCCAAAAAGATGAGGTGTTGGACGTCTTGAAAATTATTAAGGTGGATAAGTCCCCAGGACCTGATGGGATCTATCTGTTGCTCTGTTTCAGTCCCAACAACATTGCCAATACTGCGGGTATTTCTATTTATCTTAGTGAACCAGAAGCCTTCCCTTATATTGATCAAATGACCACACAACCAATTAGTTAGTTCAAAAGATGGTTTATTTACAAACACAAGAGTTATCTCAACATGCAAATACAATATCTACTACGAGTTAAACCACACCTATCAGCTACAATAACCACTACTTAACTTCAGGGCGACGGGCACTGTGCAAATGGATAAAGGCCTTTCTCTAGATTTCACTTGGCTGGTTCAGAGAAAGTGGCTCTGTCTCTGCTGGGCTCATCCGTCAGGTAGTGATCGTTGGTCTTGAACTTAGCTGGCTGTTCCTGCTCCAATTGGGCTGGCACAGGCTGGATCCAAGAGAGACAGAACATATGGCTGTGTCCTCTTTTATCCTTCTGGGATTTCGCGCTCTTTGGGGCGGTCCTTAACCTTGGACCCAATAGTTCGACAGGGCTCTGATCACTGTCTTCAATTTCGGCCAATAAAGGGGCGGGTCCATAGCAGTCATTGACCTTGGCAGTTGTGCTTTATGAGTAAGGGGAGTGACGCTGATCAGACTGTACCGGTTGTTTGATTGGAATTCTGTTGTCCTCTGAAAATGGGCCATTATAATGAAAACGAGCGGGGGTTTCGATCAGGTCTGGTTACCCTTGTTTTAGATACACAGAGGCTGTGTATCTGTCTGAGTCCTGGGTTGGCCATAATTCCCATGGTCCTTTGCTGGTGGCCATCTTAGATGGCTACATATCCCAGAATACTGAAGGAGGCAAGAGAGGAAATTGCTGAGGCCTTAACAGAAATCTTTGGATCCTTACTGTCTTCAGGTGATGTCCCGGAGAACTGGAGAATAGCCAATGTTGTTCCTTTGTTTAAGAAGGGTAGCAAGAATAATCCAGGGAACTACAAGCCAGTGAGCCTTACGTTAGTGGTAGGGAAATTACTGGAGAGAATTCTTCGAGACAGGATCTACTCCCATTTGGAAGCAAGTGGACATAGTAGCGAGAGGCAGCATGGTTTTGTGAAGGGAAGGTCGTGTCTCACTAAGTTGCTAGAGATTTTCGAAGAGGTCACAAAGATGATTGATGCAGGTAGGGCAGTGGATGTTGTCTATATGGGCTTCAGTAAGGCCTTTGACAAGATCCGTCATGGCCGACTGGTACAAAAGATGGTCACACAGGATCAGAGGTGAGCTGGCAAGATGGATACAGAACTGGCTAGGTTATAGAAGGCAGAGAGTAGCAATTGAAGGGTGCTTTTTTGATTGGAGGGCTGTGACTAGTGGTGTTCCACAGGGATTAGTGCTGGGACCTTTGCTGTTCTTAGAAATATAAATGATTTGGAGGAAAATGTAACTGGTCTGATTAGTAAGTTTGCTGACGACACAAAGGCTGGTGGAATTGCGGATAGTGATGAGGACTGTCAGAGGATACAGCAGGATCGTTTGGAGACTTGGGCGGAGAGAAGGCAGATGGAGTTTAATCCGGACAAATGTGAGGTAATGCATTTTGGAAGGTCTGATACAGGTAGGGAATATACAGCGAATGGTAGAACCCTCAAGAGTATTGACAGTCAGAGAGATCTAGATGTACAGGTCCACAGGTCACTGAAAGGGGCAACACAGGTGGAGAAGTTAGTCAAGAAGGCATACGGCATGTTTGGCTTCATTGGCCGGGGCATTAAGTATAAAAATTGGCAAGTCATCTTGCAGCTGTACAGAACCTTAGTCAGGCCACACTTGGAGTATAGTGTTCAATTTTGGTTGCCACACTACCAGAAGGATGTAGAGGCTTTAGAGAGTGTGCAGAAGAGATTTACCAGGATGTTACCTGGTATGGAAGCATTAGCTATGAGGAAAGGTTGAATAAACTCGGTTTGTTCTCACTGGAACAAAGGAGGTTGAGGGGCGACCTGACAGAGGTCTACAAAATTATGAGGGGCATAGAGTGGATAGTCAGAGACTTTTTCCCAGGGTAGAGGGACCAATTACTAGGGGGCATAGGTTTAAGGTGCGAGGGGCAAGGTTTAGAGGAGATGTACGAGGCAAGTTTTTTTACACAGACGGTAGTGGGTGCCTAGAACTGCTACCGGAGGAGGTGGTGGAAGCAGGGACAGTAGTGATATTTAAGGGGCATCTTGTCAAATACATGAATAGGATGGGACTAGAGGGATACGGACCCCGGAAGTGTAGAAGATTTTAGTTTAGACAGGCAGCATGGCCGACACAGGCTTGGAGGGCCGAAGGGCCTGTTCCTGTGCTGTACTTTTGTTTGTTCTTTGTTCTTTGTTGATCCAGTGGAGAATGCAGCTGAAAAACAGGATCAGCGTCAGGCACCAATCCCATTCCGATGCTCCAATCCCTTGGCCGGGCAGCAACGAGCTCAACGCCTGTGCCAGCGGCAAGGGGCTGATTTAGCACAGGTATAAATAGCTGGCTTTTAAAGCAGACCAAGGCAGGCCTGCACCACGGTTCAATTCCCGTACCAGCCTCCCCGAACAAGTGCCAGAATGTGACGACAAGGGGCTTTTCACAGTAACTTCATTTGAAGCTTACTTGTGACAATAAGCGATTTTCATTACGTGTAATTAAATTTTAAATTGGTTGTTTGCACGAATTTGCATCTGATTACCATGCTGGAAGACCAATTCTCCAGCTCCCTGCGATGCTCCAGCTCTTTCAGCCGTGTGTTACATGGGCATGAACTGATGCGAGTATTTACCAGCGGGACCCAGGCGCCATGGCCATAGCGGAGGGAACAGAAATCATAGAATCATAGGGCGGGATTGTCTGACCCGCCGCTCCAACGCCGGCTGCCATATTCTCCGGCAGTCAAATAATAGTACTGACGTGGAGGGGGGGGGGGGGAGAGAGGGAAGGGGGGGGGGTGCCGGGGATGGGAATGCTGGGGATGGGAGTGCCGGGGACGTGTGGTGCCGGGGACGGGAGTGCCGGAGATGGGGAGTGCCGGGGACGTGTGTCGCCAAGGAGGGGTAGTGCCGGGGAGGGGTGGTGCCGGGGACGGGAGTACCGGGGACGGGAGTGCCGGGGATGGGAGTGCCGGGGATGGGAGTGCCGGAGATGGGGAGCGCCGGGGACGTGTGTTGCCAGAGAGGGGTAGTGCCGGGGATGGGAGTGCCGGAGATGGGGAGTGTCGGGGACGTGTGTTGCCAGGGAGGGGTAGTGCCGGGGATGGGAGTGCCGGTGAGGGTTGGTGCCGGGGATGGGAGTGCCGGGGACGGGAGTGCCGGGGTGGTGTAGTGCCATGCATGGGTGGTGCCGGGGAGGGGTGGTGCCGGGGATGGGAGTGCCGGGGATGGGGTGCCGGGAATGGGAGTGCCAGGGATGGGAGTGCCGAGGATGGGAGTGCCGGGGATGGGAGTGCCGGGGATGGGATTGCCGGGGATGGTAGTGCCGGGGAGGGGTGGCGAGAGAAGCCGTGCATGCGCAATTGCGATAAAGGCCCCCTGTAAAGGAACAGCGATATGCGCATGCGCAATTGCTTCCTACGCACTACGTCACACGCTTCATGATGTCAGAGACCCCTGACCACGCCCACTTAAAGGGGAAATGTCCCAAAACGCGAAAAAAATGTTTTAAAGCCCTAAAACCCGATTCTTTCACCTGGAACCTCAGCACAATGCTTGAAATTCGACCAGAAGCCTGCAGAACCCTGCAACAAGCAGTTAGCAACGTCCAAAGAGATGATGCAGTCCTTGAAGACTACGACTCAGATGAAGATTTCACCTTGGGAGGTGGCTACACCAGTAACAAATCCGAACAGCAACTAGCCGTGTTGTAAATTGACAACCCCGACGACGAGTTCTTCAGATTGGGGAATCTTCAGCCCAGCATATATGACATCCCGACTCGTGAGAGCAGGATGATGCTGCAGCCTGACGCCAAGAGACAAAAAGCGGTACAAGCCCACAGAGAGCGGCCTGCTGCCACACAGAGAGTGGTCCACGCACCACGAAGAGTCCCCGACTCCACACAGAGAGTGGTCCGCGCACTACGAAGGGTCCCAGCCTCCACGCAGAAAGCGATGAAAGACTCCACAGCGAGCTCGTGGACAGACTCCACAATAGAAGCAACGCAAGACTCCAGAGCGCAGTCCTTGCATGAAGAAGGCCATGAGGGTCTAGCAACCGCCTCTGAGCAAACAGCAGCAGATAATGCAAGTCTGCCACACTCAAGTGAACAACAGAAAGACTATGACAGTCTGCCATGCTCAAGTGCACAGCAAGAAGACTATGACAGTCTACCACACTGCAGTGAACAAGAAGAAGACTCTGACAGTCTACCCAGCTCAAGTGAACAACAAGAAGACACTGAGGCTCTATCCACTATATGTGCGACAAGTGATGACGGTGACACCACGTTACTTCAAACTTCATTCGCTCGAGCCTCTCCACAAGCAAATGCATTCCTGAATGTTTTGACTCCGGATGGGGAGCATCACGAAACGTCAGAAGATTCAAGTGAACCTGCAATGACTTCTGACGGGGAGAGTGAAGAAACCAAAACTAATTCAGGTGACACATACCAGACTCCAGATGGGGAGCATCGACAAGCCAAATCTGATTCAAGTAAGTCGGACTTGACTCCAAACGGGGAGCATCGCGGTCTCAGTGATGGCACGCTCAAGGAAACAGCAGATGCCACAAAGCACGCTGACATGAGTAACTGTGTGAAGGACTCGTGGTATCCACAGAGTGTGGTCCTTGAGCGCAGCAAACACGACAACAAAACAAACCACCACAACAACAACATCAATGACAATAACGAGAAGCGTACCAAAGGCAACAACGTCGACAACAAGCATGCCAAAAACAACAATACTGGAACTACGACTGCCCATGAGGGATACTGTTGCTGCTCAGCTCAGTACAATAACATACCATGGCAGGATGATGCATCTTTTTTCTTTTTTTAAATACATTTAGATTACCCAATTAGTTTTTTCCAATTAAGGGGCAATTTAGCATGTTCAATCCACCTACCTTGCACATCTTTGGGTTGTGGGGGCGAAACCCACGCAAACATGGTGAGAATGTGCAAACTCCACACGGACAGTGACCCAGAGCCGGGATCGAACAGGATTCACGTTTGCTGTACTACCAGCAGGCAACATGGCTTTCAGGACAGATTGCATACATCACTACCACAAGCATCGGAAGCAAAAAAAAGACTCTAAATCAAACAATGAAGTGATTTGACCACTTCTTGGTTCCTTACGCACAGGGACACTGATGGCGTTCACAAGGACATGCCACCATCAACATCGCCAACTCACCAACCAAACAAGAAAGACACTCAACCATAATAATAATGAATATGATTTGGACTTAGTGTTTACTGATCACTGTTATCATGATTTGTACATATCATCACTTATCTAACTAATTTGTTCAATTTTCTTTAATACTGTACAGAAAATATGTAACACGAAAAAAGGGGGGATGTGGTGATATGCATCACTGTAAATACACAAGGGGTTAATGTAAATACACGTAGGCTATCTGGACACTAGAGGGAGCACCAGAGACATGACACACAGACATTCAACCAATAGGCTAGTAAGATAGGATACGACCAATGGGCATTCATGATACACACAGAGGTGATACTACCACAGGAGGGCATTACACCAACCCATATAAAAGGACACAGCACACATGATCTTCCTCTGTGGAGACACTCAGTGAGTACACAGGGTTGATTTGGAACACATCACACCCACCACTTGGATTGTAGCAGACTGGTCCGTCAGTCTGAGTAGCTATAGCAGGATTAACAGGAGAGTTGAATCCAAGTAGGAGAATCGTTAACATTTTAATAAATGTGTTAAAGCTATGTCCAAGTCTGAACCTTCCTTTGTCAGAGTGCACATCAAAGAAGCAGCTTATGCTACGTCAAGAACATAACAAAACACTCCTCAGAAGTGCAGCCCCACAGCAGAGGAAGCAGAGCTCACCCCAAGCAAAGGACACGTGCACCACCCCTCTCAGAATAAAAGCCTCACCAGTGACACTATCAACTAGCCCACCCCTCAGGATCATGAGATGTCTCCAAGCCCTGCCTGTCCACCGAGCCCCGGATCGAATCCATCCTGTTCCAGATCAGGAAACCTGACCTGCTTCCTGTCACAACCTGTATGCAACTCTTCAGGCTCCACAATAACATTGCACTTAAATTTACAGCAAACACTCACATGCCTTGCTCACCCTCATCTGCCCACACCTGCCTCTTAGCATGGAGACAAATGGCTGCACTGTATGAATGTCTCCTCCTCACAACCAGTTGCCACCCTCCTGGCAGGAGAGGACAAGGTTGACCCAGTGAGGAGGCCCACAGTAAACCATACTGAGAAAAACAGGACAGATGCCACAGATTCTAATCCTAACACTTGTTGAGACAGGCACCAATAATCCCATTGGCAGGGACAGGTGGTGAGGATAGAGGTTCCCCACATCACAGGCCGTGCGTGCCAGTCACTGGTGGGGACAGTGATGCAGTACAGACTAGTTCATCTTGAAGGGGCTGGGGGAGGGTGAGTGCGGGCGATGGTGAACGATTAGGGCTCACTCACTGGGGACGCTGCCATACAAGGAGGGCCCACACTGTTGCCCCCATTCCCTGCCACCTCTTGGTTTGTGTGTATCCATATGGGACGTTCATTGCCCTGCCACCCACCCTACCTTCCCCACCATCCCACTCAGCTGCTGCACCATACCCAACCCCCAACCCATCCTTCATACCCATGAGACAGAGGTTAAGAGGTTAGCGGCAGATCAGTTTGATGGTGTAAAAGTGTTTAATTGTGATTATTTACAATATAAGACCATAAGACATAGGAGCAGAATTAGGCCAATCGGCCCATCGAGTCTGCTCCGCCATTCAATCATGGCTGATATTTTCTCATCCCCATTCTCCTGCCTTCTTCCCATAACCCCTGATCCCCTTATTAATCAAGAACCTACCTATCTCTGTCTTAAAGACACTCAGTGAATTGGCTTCCATAGCCTTCTGCGGCAAAGAGTTCCACAGATTCACCACCCTCTGGCTGGAGAAATTCCTCCTCATCTCTGTTTTAAAGGATCGTCCCTTTAATCTGAGATGGTGTCTTCTGGTTCTAGTTTTTCCTACAAGTGGAAAAATCCTCTCCACGTCCACTCTATCCAGGCCTCACAGTATCTTGTACGTTTCAATAAGATCCCCTCTCATCTTCTGAAGTCCAACAAGTACAGACCTAGAGTCCTCAAACGTTCCACATACGACAAGTTCTTCATTCCAGGGATCATTCTTGTGAACCTCTTCTGGACCCTTTCCAAGGCCAGCACATCCTTTCTTAGATATGGGGCCCAAAACTGCTCACAATCCTCCAAATGTGTGACCAGAGCCTTATACAGCCTCAGAAGTACATCCCTGGTCTTCTATTCTAACCCTCTTGACATGAATGCTAACATTGTATTTGCCTTCCTAACTGCCGACTGAACCTACACATTAACCTTAAGAGAATCATGAACAAGGACTCCGAAGTCCATTTGTGCTTCTGCTTTCCGAAACATTTCCCCATTTAGAAAATAGTCTATGCCTAGATTCATCCTTCCAAAGTGCATAACCTCACACTTTTCCACATTGTATTTCATTTGCCACTTCATTGCCCACTCTCCTAGCTTGTCCAAGTCCTTCTGCAGCCCCCTTGCTTCCTCAATACTACCTGTCCCTCTACAGATCTTTGTATCATCTGCAAACTTAGCAACAGTGCCTTCAGTACCTTCTTCCAGATCGTTAATGTATATTGTGAAAAGTTGTGATCCCAGCACAGACCCCTGAGGCACACCACTAGTCACCGGCTGCCATCCTGAAAAAGACCCCTTTATCCCCATTCTTTGCCTTCTGCCAGTCAGCCAATCCTCTATCCATGCCAGGATCTTACCCTGACTCTATGGGCTCTTAACTTATTTAACAGTCTCCTATGCGGCACCTTGTCAAAGGCCTTCTGGAAATCTAAATAAATCACGTCCGCTGGTTTTCCTTTGTCTAATATGTGTGTCTTTCCCCCTTACAGTTAACTTTATACAACATATGTGGCAACATCAGTGTCATTTATCCTCCTACTGTTCTGTGGCCTACTGTTTCTGCTACATTTTGCCCCAGGAAGCACATCACTGTAGACACACATGATTGTCTGGCAAAATGTAGTTCCAACTCCATCTACAAGTTGGCTGATGACTCGACTGTAGTGGGTCAGATCTCGAACAACGATGAGTCAATGTACAAAAGGAGGTAGAGAACCCTGTGACATGGTGTAACAACAACAATCTCTTCCGCAATGTCAGCGAAACTAAGGAGCTGGTCATTGACGTCAGGAACCAAAGCAGTGTACACACCCCCCTGTCTGCATCAATGGTTCCGAGGTGGAGATGGTTGGAAGCTTCAAATTCCTAGATATGCACATCACCAACTATCTGTCCTGCTCCGCCCATGTCGACACTATGACCAAGAAAGTGCCTATACTTTCTCAGGAAACTAAGGAAATTCGGCATGTCCACATTTGGTCTTACCAATTTTTTCAGATACACCAGAGAAAGCATCCTATCTGGCTGCATCCTAGCCTGGTATGGCAACTGCTCAGCCCAAGACCGTAAGAAACCATAGAAAGTCGTGAAGACAGCCCAGTCCATCACACAAACCCGCCTCCCATCCATTGACTCTGCCTACACCTCCCGCTGCCTTGGCAAAGCGGGCAGCATAAGCAAAGACCCCTTCCACTTGGATTAGTCTTTCTTCCAACTTCTTCCATCGGGCAGGAGATACAAAAGTCTGAGGACATGCACTAACAGCAAAAATAGCCTCTTCCCCATTGTTACCAGACACCTGAATGAACCTCTCATGGATTGATCTGATCGCTTCACATATCTTCTCTACTGAGTCGTACTACACTCCTGTATGTTTCACCCGATGCCTGTGCCTATGTATTTACATTGTGTATTTATGTATGTCCTATGTTTTTCATGTATGGAATGATCTGCCTGGACTGTATGCAGAACAATGGGCGTGAACCACTCCGGCATCGGGCCGCCCCAAAGGTGCAGAATCCTCCGCACCTTCGGGGGCTAGGCCTGCCCCGGAGTGGTTGGCGCCTCGCTGGCCGGCGGGAAATGGGCTTGGCGCCACGCCAACCGGCGTGAGTCTGCGCATGCGCGGGAGCACCAATGCGTGCTGGCGTCATCCCCGTGTGTGCTCAGAGGGATTCGCTTCCACAACGGGAATGGCGGAGGACCACAGCCTGCAGTGCGGAACAATCGAGTGCCCCCCTGGCACAGGCCCGCCCGCGGATCGGTGGGCCCCCATCGCGGGCCAGGCCATCGTGGGGGCACCCCCTGGGGCCAGATCCCCCCACGCCCCCCCAAGAACTCTGGAGCCCGACCGCGCTGCCAGGTCCCGCCGGTAAGGGACCTACTCTAATTTACGCCGGCGGGACCGGCTAAGAACGGGGGGGGGGCTTTGGCCCATCGCGGGCCAGAGAATTCGGTCAGCCCCGGGGCTCATTGAGTCACGCCGGACCCCGCCATTCTCTGAGGTGTACAGCGTGACTCATGCCGGGGCAATTTTTGGGGGGCGGGAGAATTCGGAGGACGGCGGGGGCGGGATTCGCGCCGACCCATGGCGATTTTCCCACCCGGTGGGGGGGGGGTCAGAGAATCCCGCCCAATACTTTTCACTGTACACATGACAATAAATCAAATCCAAAAAATCCTTCCTCTCCTCAATGGTGTCCAGCATCCGGCCCATCTCCGACTCCAGCAACCTTGGAGCAGGTCTTTTAACAGCTATTTTCTGTGGTCAGTGATGCGATTAAAAGCTTCTCCAGTTTTTCAGACTTTTGTCGAGAATCACAACGCAAAGGAAATTAGACGCCAGCTGGGCTATACGCAGGCTGCATGCTGGCCCATTGGCATGCCCTGAATTTCTCCTGGTCAGCGCTCCTAAGGGGAGTGTGCAGTTCCCCTAATTCGACTCTGGTGGCAGAACTTTTCAATGCCCATTATCTTGGTAGAAAAGACGACTAAGAGCAGGACATTATTGAATAAATTCTCAGTACTTGGGTTGACCCTTATGATATCAATTAGATGATGACTTCTTAAATATCAAATGCGAATAGATACATTGTGCGGAAGTGACAATTAATAGATGAGACACACCCATTGGCAGGAATTTAGGGACAGTACTTTCCTCTCAAAAGATGCCAAGATTGTGACAAGCGCAAAAATAGAAGGGCAGTTTAAATGTGAATTTGTAGCAGAAACGAGAAGAGTTCCCTTATAGCTAATTAATTTGATCTAGCAAGTAGATAAACCATTCAGACTAGGAAAGTTGCAGGTTTATTCTTAAGGGCGAAGCTGACTGATTTATGCTGGGGTAGATGCATCAACACAATCTCAGTGTTCCCTTAGTATCACTGAAAGATATAATTTCACACTATGTTCAGCTATGAGATGTGGATGTGTCGGACGAAAATGATTTTTTAGCTTGGTACTGAAAGAAAATGAAACATTGGTATTTATATTTAGTGTTTGTCAAAGTCTTAGGAATGTCCTGGAGTGTTTTACGGTTAATTAAGTGTATCTTAAAGCGTGGTTGCTGTTTCAGTGCTGGATATGTGGCATTCAGTTTTAGTGCTGTTTAGTGATGTTCTTTAAGTGACAAATATTAACCTGGTCTGAGAACTCCCTCACTGTTCTTCAAAAGAGTCCTGTGGGATCTTTTATGTCCACAATAGCAGACAAATGGGAGCTTGCTTTAAAATCTCATCTCGAAGACAGTGCCTGCAGCAGTCCAGCGCTCCTTCATTCCAGCATTTGATTGTCAGCCGAGATTCCGTACTCAGGTCTGTAGATGTGGTTTGAACACAAAACACAGAAGCCAATTAACTGAGCCACAGCTCATACCTGTAGGCTCTGTTTAATCAGTCATGGGGTTAATGGATATTAAAAATAGTTGTACAAGTTCAGAGAGTTAGTTGAGGCCAGTAAACTCCTACATTTGAAAAAAATCACAGGGAAAGTGTTTTGTTATGCTCTTGATGTAGCATAAGCTGCTTCCCTGATGTGCACTCTAACAAAGGAAGGTTCAGACTTGGAGACAGCTTTAACACATTTATTAAACTGTTAACAATTCTCCTACTTGGATTCGACTCTCCTGTTAATCCTCCTATAGCTACTCAGACTGACGAACCAGTCTGCTATAATCCACGTGGTGGGTGTGATGTGTTTCAAATCAATCCTGTGTACTCACTGAGAGTCTCCACTGGAAAGAGGCTGAGCATGTGTGCTGTGTCCTTATATATGGGTTGGTGTAATGCCCTTCTGTTGTAGTGTCACCTCTGTGTGTGTCGTGAATGCCTATTGACCGTGTCCTATCTTACTGGCCTATTGGTTGAATGTCTGTCTGTCATGTCTCTGGTGCTCCCTCTAGTGTCTATCTAGTCTACGTATATTTACATTAACCCCTTCTATAGTTACAGTGATGCATATCACCACAGAAAATAAAAGTTGATGACCAAATAATAGCCTAGCGCATAGAAAATGGCCGTCTCTCATTTTATTTGAAGAATTGATTCAAGTACCAGCTATTGTAAATATATTACTGTAACATATTAACTTGTCATCTTTTGTTTAATAAATTTGCTTGTCAGGTAAAGGCTAAAATGAGAGTTATATTGTAATGCCACGAAAAATTTTGAAGGCACGAGGCAGATCCACCAACCAAACCAATTTACAAATGGTTTTCTAGTTGTTATTTATCCTCTCCTCCCATACAGGGCCTCTGTCACTTCTCTGATGCAGCGATAAACATTCACATTCGCAATGTCACCTGCTCCCGCATTATTCAACGCCACAAATTCTTTACTGACAAAGCAGGAGCAATACTACCATGGCTGATTCCATCTGGATTATATCTTGGTTTCCTTGCAGATGTATGAGGAGCTATTATTAAATTGGAACTGTATAACCCTAATGTTACAGCACCTATTTACTTTATGTTGAGACAGAAAACACTGTGGCTCTAAATTCTGGCTCTCTGGCGCCCCTGTGTACACCTCTGGTATAGGCCTGGCAGGATGCATTTTGATGAGGGTATTGGAGTGTGTACTGTAAGTATGCAGAGCAGGCAGGATATGATGCCAGTCAGCATGCAATGCAGATTTGACACCAGTACCGCCATTTTCTATTCTGCATGGTTGTTTCCAGGGAAATTAGGTTCCGTAGCTCAGACACAGTGCCTGACTGATTTGGAAGGAACCTTCCAGTACTGGCTCGGCTATAACTGCCTAGTAACTGGATTTCTTAGAGAATGTTTATTCTGTTTGGACTGAATTTCTTGAGGAATTTCAGTACTCAATTCAATGAATAAACGAATTGGTGATACATGACCATTGAAAATGTAATTTGTCTCCAATAAAGAGTAATTGCTTTGGAAAGGGTCGTAAAACAGTCTCAATTCAATTTTGCAACGATTGATTATGATCTTTTTTATATAAATCAGAATAATTTAATACTGTGTCGTACTGCTCAAGTGCACGACCATTCCAGCAGAACACATATTGATCAATTGCAACTTCTATATTTAATTACATCAGAAGATATACTTACACCCAATTTGCCTCTAATTCATCCAAGCCCTACACTGCAGCACATCCCCACATTAAACTGAAATGTTTTCATCCACTTCATTATACAGGGCAATGAGTTATAGGTCCACTTCTACACTCAGCTTTGGTACTTCACGGTGTGTAACCATGGGATAGTGAGAATGGGGAATATAAAATAGGAGTGAAGTACTTGCACATGGCAGAAATGGGAAATTAAAGTGATCACAGGTAACATCCAGGCAGCTCCCATCAGGTGAATCAAGAATGCCCTCAAAGGCAGAGGATCTGGTTTCTTTTTCAGTCCGAGCTAAGAGCCTATAAGGGGGCTATAATCCAATTCTTGTGAGGCCAATTCTGCAATGTTAAGCAAAGGGAGAGCAGAACAGACACAGGGGTTTGATGAACTGGTCAGGTACATCTTACACCCAATCGGATGTAATTCAGCAGTTTCCTAAAGTTGTATGCTTTTGCACACGTCATCCTTTAGTTTGATTAAGGCCCAAAACCTAATACAATATTTAATTGACCACCTGGCATAATTTTGTGGGATTTGGTCCATTTTCTTATTACATTTCAAATGGAATCATAAGAGGCATCAAAGCTGTTGGAGTTTTGAAGGAGATCAAATATTTGTTTGTGTTTTGTAATTTCTGCAGAACTTTTTAATTCATGAGTTGGTTGATAGACATTTTAAAATTTGACTAATTTTTTTTCACTTCTTAATGGCCTTTCGAAACAAAAGATTATTTTAAGTTTGCTCTGCAAGTGCCTTAAATACAATATTTCATGGCTGAGATGATGTAAGATGGAAGGATGTATGCCAGAGAGATCAGCAGGCACTACCCCATACTTGCACACCTTCTGTCAAAGACAACTGCGTTAGGGATCAGCGGGGAGTTGGATGTAAAGATTTACCATATATAGCAAGGATGGCTACAATCGAGTTGTGACATTGAAAAGGCATTGCCTGTGATTGGATTTTTTCGTTATTGTCACGTGTACTGAAGTACAGTGAAAAGTATTTTTCTGCGAACAGCTCAACAGATCATTAAGTACATGAAAAGTAAAGGAAAAAAAATACGTAATAGGGCAACATAAGGTACACAATGTAAGTACATAACACCGGCATCAGGCGAAGCATACAGGGATGTAGTGTTAATCAGGTCAGTCCATTAGAGGGTCGTTTAGGAGTCTGGTAACAGCGGGGAAGAAGCTGTTTTTGAGTCTGTTCGTGCGTGTTCTCAGACTTTTGTATCTCCTGCCTAATGGAAGAAGTTGGAAGTGTGAGTAAGCCAGGTGGAAGGAGTCTTTGATTATGCTGGCCGCTTTCCCCAGGCAGCAGGAGGTGTAGACAGAGTTAATGGATGGGAGGTGAGTTTGTGTGTTGGACTGGGCGGTGTTCACGACTCTCTGAAGTTTCTTGCGGTCTTGGGCCGAGCAGTTGCCGTACCAGGCTGTGATACGGCCAGATAGGGTATTTTCTATGGTGCATCTGTAAAAATTGGTAAGAGTTAATGTGGACATGCTGAATTTTCTTCGTTTCCTGAGGAAGTATAGGCGCTGTGGTTGGAAAGGTCATCATTCGGCCAACTTCAGCACATTCCCAGTTAGCACAGCACAATCCGCTACAGGATAAAGTTATAATAAAATAAAATAATGTTGATTCTGAGTTCATGGATAGTAGCAGTGGGACGGTTTTATCTTAAATGCTTCTGGGGCCCCTCTGACGCATGTCTCAATTGACTGACGCAACAGTCAACAAGGTCAGCATTTTCAGTTTCTTTCCGATTGAATGTATAACATGTCTGCCCCATACGAGCCTGTTCAGACCAGATACTGTCCCAACCAGGAGACAAAACAAAAACTATATATAAAATACACACATCAATCTGGCTCCTCGAGAAAACTGTTATTGTTTTTTTTTAATGGACAAAAGCTGTACCCTGCTAGCCATGACTAAAAAAAGGGGAAATTCTAACTTTCAGGTGAACATTAGAAACTTGTTATCTCTAAAATAAGTATACTAATGCCACTTCCTGGAACTGCACAAAACCTCTTTACATTTCTAAAGAAGAATTCTGACCACCGGGTACGGTATGTCTGCAAAGGGCAAAAGGACCCCAACTCCTTTATGAAACATCTCAATATTCCCGATCTGGGAAAATAGATCCTTTCTTCAACACCCAGGAGAAGGATTGGGAGGTATGTATCATGACCTCCTCTAAGCTGCCAGAACCTGTAATATTGCCAGGTGGAACTAAGCTCAGACAGTCACTGTTTGACCTCAGAAGAGAAACAGGACTCCAGTCCAACAGCCTCTGTCTGTCCGTCATTTTTCCATCAAGCAGTTAGCAGAAGAAAGAGCTGTGTCCAGGAAAGTCTGCCTGGCACTCATCTACGTTGTGCACTACCAGAACATCAGAACCTCCATATTTGTGAATACGGGACTTGAATTGGTAAGGTATAAGAATAATTTAACTCTATATGCCTTCACCCATTGAAGAAGTTGTCGCTTCTGGAAAGACAGATCACCCTGAAATAGTCAGCCTACTACCCTCTGAAGGAATACGCCATTGGACATTTGATTCTGGAATTTGGATTAATATAAAAGAATAACTCTTATTTTTATCATGGTATTGGGGCTTTTCACAGTAACTTCATTGAAGCCTACTTGTGACAAGAAGCGATTAATATTATTATTATTACCCCTTTCTTTGCCCTCTCCCATTGAAAAAGTTTCTTTCCCGTGTTTTGTGTGTGTGTAAAATAAACCAACCCTCTTATTTTAGCTTAGCTCGAGTTTGTTGTGGGGGCTATTTTTAAAGGATTGGAAGACGCCACACATAAGTGTTGGAGAAAATATGCCACCGCTTATAAAGAGAAAATTAAAAAAACAGAAAACACTTTTCCGATTATGGGTGGAGAGCGAGGGGAGAAATCAGGTCTCTTTAAATTAACCCCTCTCCTGTTCATAAAAATACCCACACATTGGAAAATATTGCTGGCCAGCATGTGCTCAAAGTGAAACCCAACCAGCGCATCTATAAGTTACTTGTTTGTGTTTCACTGGATTAATGTATGTTGCCTTTGGAAAATATGAATGTGACAAGTTGCAGTTTAAATGTGTATCTTAGCCTGTCGTGGGTTTCCTTAAGGCGCTGTAGAAGATTGGCACGTTTGTGTAAAGTCTTGGTTTCGGTGAACAGTAACTTTGACTGCAAATTTTATCATGAAAGCAATTTTGGCCAACTACGTTGTACATGTTAGAACATAGAACATACAGTGCAGAAGGAGGCCATTCGGCCCATCAAGTCTGCACCGACACACTTAAGCCCTCACTTCCACCCTATCCCCGTAACCCAATAACCCCTCCTAACCTTTTTGGACACTAAGGGCAATTTAGCATGGCCAATCCACCTAACCTGCATGTCTTTGGACTGTGGGAGGAAACCGGAGCACCAAACCCACGCAGACACAGGGAGAACGTGCAGGCTCCGCACAAACAGTGACCCAGTGGGGAATCAAACCTGTGAAGCCACATTGCTATCCACTTGTGCTACCGTGCTGCCCAGTGATGTTGGATAGTCTTACCTTGCTCAATACCTGAAATAATCTGTTCTCCCCAACACTGAAGCTCGTTGCTCTCATTGGTTGAGTATAGTGAACTATCAGCTTACAGAAAATGGGTCGGTGAGTCAGTCGGGCCAATCTCACCTGTAACATCTGTGGTAGTATGACTAGGGGTATTACGGTACCTCAGAAGTGAGCTGCTATTGGTGCAGAGGACTCGCTGCCCATTGGCCCGGGTAAGTCATGTGCCTCTCAGCCGATTGGCTGAGAGGTAGGTAGCTCCGCGGGATATAAGAACCCGTGTTCTCCGGCAGTCGGCCATTCTTCTGTACGTCTGCTGCCGGGCACACATCTTGTGCATTAAAGCCTTTTGTTTGGATCACATCTTTGTCTCGTGTCCAATTGATGGTGTATTAACAACCACTACACTTGCCATCACATAGCGCTGAAGGCCTGTCCCACTCTGTCACCACCTCAATTGAACGTGATGACATTGGTTTTACCTTCCCTTGTTTTTTGCCTGATGTTCAACCTCTGGAAAAATTGAAGCTATTGAACATTATTTTCAACCCTGCTGATGGCAAGAGAGATTTGCATGTGGGACCGCTTGGCTTTTAATTGCTGCATCCCTTTAGACTTCCCAGGTACCATAACTCGAGCCTCGGGCAGTGTGCACAGTGAGCCCATTTCTAAAGTAAATGATCTTGCCTTGATTGCTCTGTTGCACTCCAATCAATGCACGAGTGTTAAGGGTTGACAAGCAATCTCACCTCCAATCTAAATTCTAACTCTTGAATCAACATCATCTTCTTTTAATTAGAAATGTATCCATCGTTTAATCTTGGGACAAAGTGGTGCTGTTTACACTAGTACAAAATAAATGATCAAATATAACCCAATGACCTGAGAATAAAAACATTCAGCGATGTATGTCTCACCCAAACAGCATTTGAAGCTGCAAGGTTAAGCTTTCGCTGGCCCAGTTCCATCACACTGAGCCACAAATCAAGATGGAAAAGAAGTAGATTTAATCCAGGTGGAATCTATCATGGCTAGTTTGCTCCAGATAGGGCAATAAAAAAAAACCTTGAATATTAACATTGGCCCCTCAACCTTTCAAAATAGTGATAAGGCAACAAATATAACCTTTAGGTTAATTAATTCAAAGAAGACAGAATATGCGCAGAAGATCAAATATCAAGGACACTATGCCCATTCTGGCGGTTTTGAAAAGTGCTGATGATAATTTCTTGCATCGGGACTCAATTGTTGCTTTTCCTTGCTGAAGAAATACACCAAAGCAATGGGAAATCTGGCTCCTGCTGTGATTTATATTGACTGCCTCATAACTGGAGCAATATTTGATAAAACTGCCAAATTATGTCAGACCCTGAAGCCACCCTCAATCTGATGAATATTCATTCAGAGTAAGGCCAGAGGGGTGTCACCAAATGTATCCAAAACGTTAATGTGTCGTTGTGTTTAAAAAATATGTATCCAAAACAGCAGCAGCACATTGGTAAGATTAAGCTGTATCAGCTGTGCGGTGATATACGTTAATGTAAATACACGTAGACTAGATAGACACTTGAGGGAGCACCAGGGACATGACACACAGACATTCAACCAATAGGCCAGTAAGATAGGACACGACCAAAGGGGCATTCACGATACACACAGAGGTGACACAACCACAGGGGGGCATTACACCAACCCATGTAAAACGACACAGCACACATGATCTTGCTCTTTCCAGTGGAGACTCTCAGTGAGTACACAGGGTTGATTTGAAACACATCACACCCACCACGTGGATTGTAGCAGACTGGTTCGTCAGCAGGATTAACAGGAGAGTTGAATCCAAGTAGGAGAATTGTTAACAGTTTAACAAATGTGTTAAAGCTATCTCCAAGTCTGAACCTTCCTTTGTCAGAGTGCACATCAAGGAAGCAGCTTATGCTACGTCAAGGGCATAACAAAACATGGGACCAGGAGTGGCTGTTAAATCCATATAGTTACAACTCAGCAAACAGTGACAACCAGCAACAGCAGAGAGGCAAGATGATGTTCAAGATTCCAGTTCCACAGCAGATCGGGTACCAAGGCAATCTCAGTGAAAACTGGCGTTGGTTCAGGCAGAGATTCGAGATATACCTGGTCGCGTCCGACCTAGATGGCATGGCGGATGCAGAGAAAATAAAGCTTCTACTTACCATCGCGGGTCCAGAAGCAACTGAAATCTTCCAGACCTTCAAATACTCAAAGGGGTAAAACAAGAGCAATTTCCAGGCAGTCCTAGACAAATTCCAAGAATTCTGCGAGGAACGTACAAGAAAAACAGTAAAAGAGGTGCCAAAACTCACCACGAGGCGAAGGTAGACTTTCCATTGAAGAAATCTGCAGTTTTGAATTGCAGCCATCTTGGTAAAGGTGCTGCACATGCGCAGTTAAGCGAGAAGCGCACAGAACGGGAAGGTCCATTTGCGCATGTGCGAGAAGCCGCGCATGTACAATTGCGATAAAGGCCTCCAGTAAAGGAACAGCGATATAGAATCATAGAATTTACAGTGCAGAAGGAGGCCATTCAGCCCATCGAGTCTGCACCGGCTCTTGGAAAGAGCACCCTACCCAAGGTCAACAACTCCACCCTATCCCCATAACCCCATAACCCAGTAACCCCACCCAACACTAAGGGCAATTTTGGACTCTAAGGGCAATTTATCATGGCCAATCCACATAAGCTGCACATTTTTGGACTGTGGGAGGAAACCGGAGCACCCGGAGGAAACCCACGCACACACGGGGAGGATGTGCAGACTCCGCACAGACAGTGACCCAAGCCGGAATCGAACCTGGGACCCTGGAGCTGTGAAGCGATTGTGCTATCCACAATGCTACCATGCTGCCCTGTTGCGTAAGATTAAGCTGTATCAGCTGTAGCATATCTGCAATACTACATTGGTATCAATGACATAATGTGTTGTAGCACCAGCATTAATGCTCTGCATCAGTTGGGGGCCGGTTTAGCTCAGTTAGATAGACAGCTGGTTCATCAGGAAGAGCGTGGCCAGCCGTATCGGTTCAATTCCTGTATCGGTTGAGGTTCTTCATGAAGTCCCTGCCTTCTTAACCTTGCCCCTTGCTTGACCTGTGATGATCCTCAGGTTAAATCACCACCAGTCAGCTCTTCCCCTCAAAGGGAAAGCAGCCTATGGTCATCTGGGACTATGGCGACTTTACTTCCTTACTTCTGCATCAGCTGCACCATCCCAAGAACAGTGTCCTTTAACAATGATTCAACTGTTGCACATTTACCACGCTATTGTTGTTGTAGCACATCTGTACCTGACTGTATCAACTAACAACTGCACTGGTTTGTATTAGCCAGGTTCTGTAGCACAAGAAGAAGTTACGGGTGCGATCTAATGGAAAGAGTAGTAGCGAATTGCTGAATGATTCCAGACGGCCAACCCAGTGAGACCGCCCCTGGTATCTAATGCCTATTAGGGCCAGTAATGATGCCCCATGGCTTCACGTGGGAAATTACTGCCCTGCTAGCTGATTCATCTGGAGCACGCCTGGCAGATCCCGTGAATAAGGGGAGCAGCTCTTAAACCGATCCTGCAGAACAAACCCCAGACAGCACACAGCCATGCTGCTACGCAGACCCGCACCACAATTCGGAGATGTTGACCTGGGAAGGCTGTTAGACATGGTGAAGTCCTGACGGGATACCCTGGGCTGGATTCTCCATTATTGACAATATGTCCCCATGCCAGTGTCAAAAAGATGGAGTCTTACTCCTGAAAATCCTGAAAAAAGTGAAACAAATTCATAGCCCTGCAGGGGGCTAGCAGGGACCTGGAGCAAATCCCACAGCTTTAGCTGCAGATATGGGCCCCCGCACTTCCGGGTCAGAAGCTGCAGATGCCTCCAGCGGCCTCGCTGTGCCCCATGGCGGACTCGGACTGCGGAGGTAGACCCACAAAGGAGGCTCCCTGATCGGTCGTGTGTCTGACCTTCAAACCCCGCACATTCATTCCCCGGCCACCTATAAGGCCTCCTGGCCTCCGGTCCACCCACCCCCCACCAGGGCGGTGGTGGACTGAGTTCGCAGCCGCCACGTGAGCAGCCCGACCAGCAATAGCAGGTTAGTTCCACGCCGTCAGTAATCGGCCGGTCGGGGGCAGAGAATGTCGGAGCGGGCCTCTGGCAATGGCCCCCGATGGCGCGGTGTACTCCCCGGTGATGTCAATTTTCGGTGCCTGGAGAATTGCCGAACCGGCGACATTCCCGATTATGGCGTCAAACTGGATTCTCTGCCCTGGCGCCAGCCTTGATTTCAGCGTTGGGGAGTGGAGAATCCAGCCCCTGTTTCTCCGCAGGGGTCGGAGGGTCAGCCACATGGCAGTGAGTGCCGCCTCGGAGCCTGGGGAGCGTCACCAGGAAGACTATCACCCAGTTCCACAAGAAGCTCAATGTCCTCCACCGGGCTGCACGGGTGAGGTGGCATTGGTCCCACCTGCCACCCCCGGCCGACCACCCCCCCACCAACCCTGCAGTTGGCACTGCACCACTCACGCCCCCCCCCCAAGCACAATACTGCGCCTGTGTTCCAGCACACCTTGCCACCCACCAGCAAACCCGACTATTTCCAATAGCGGTGCCCACACCTGTTCCCTCCATAGCCCCCTCCCCGTCCGCAATGCACAAAGAGGTTGCTGCTCATCCAGTTTGGATTTCAACAAACTAACTGACAAAACACAGGCATGGTACAGGCCGACAGATGAACAACTTCTACAAAAATATACACATTAACCCGATGTACAAACATAGAATCTTACAGCCCAGAAGATTGACCTCCACCCCAATGATAATCTGAATATCGGTGGCAAAAATATCCATCGGCTATTTGAACTTGTTGAAAGTTAGGCTGGAAAGGGGCTTGTTGGGAAGAGGGACTTGCAGGTGTTTGATAATGGAGAAAAGAATTCCGGGTTTGCTTTGGTCTCCAGGATGATCTTGGAATAGGGAGAATTTTGGCCGATGCAGTGAGGCATGATAACAGTCCAAGCTCTGTCTATTGAACCTAAAAAAACAAAGATGGAATCCATGGCGGTGAAACAACCAAGACGGAACAGAGTAAAGCTTTACTGAGGAAAAGGTTATCGTTAATGGAGATGGAATGATTAAGCAAATTGACAGTTGCAGATGGAATATGGTGAATGGCTGGCCATAGTCTAGGTAGTTAGGAGTTTGAAAGCCCTGTTGTAAATGACTTTGTGAATATTTTTACCCTCGCCCAACAAGATCCTTCCTACCCTAGTGCCCAACCCATAGCTCTTTCAGTATTTCTTCCATCTCATCTCATTCTTCTTCCAAGGTTATCTTTTCCATCAGTTCCATGACTATATTCGCAATGGTTTGCTGACCCCCTCCCAACTTCTTTACCTGACCTTTAGCTGACAATGTTGATGGTTCCCTATCTCTCACACACTGTTCTCTACATTTCAAAACTATTTCTTTTTTAAAATAAATTTAGAGTACCCAATTCATTTTTTTCCAATTAAGGGGCAATTTAGCTTGGCCAATCCGCTGATGCAGCAACATCTTTGCGTTGTGGAGGCGAAACCCACGCAAACACAGGGAGAATGTGGAAACTCCACACGGACAGTGACCCAGAGCCGGGATCGAACCTAGGACCTCGGCGCCGTCTCTGCCACTTCTCCCCCTCAATCAAACCTATGCTTGATCATCTGCCATTTTAACAGCATCACCACCCCATCTCCTGGTCCTCGCCAAAGTTCATGAATATGTGTGTGGCTAGAAGGAGTTAGAGAGATATGGAGAAGTCAGAGTAATACTGACCAGCTGATAGCTTGGAAATTCTACTGACAGGCTGAAACTATCTTAATTCTCTCTCCCCAACATTAGTTTCCAGTTGGTCAACATTGGCCTAGATGATTTGCTCCAGAGCCATTTGTGTAAGAATCGGGGGAATTTCCATCTCTGTGATTTCAGTAGGGGGGGTGGGTGCCAAACTAGAATACGATTCGGGGTAGATGAGCTTGGAAGTAGCGAGGAAGCTGCTGGGTGTGGAAGTGACTTGGTAGAAGATCTGGCTTGAGTTTATGGCTCTGTGTTGAAAAATAAGGGGAAGCACGGGGGGGGGGGGCACAGTGGTTAGCACTGCTGCCTCACGGAACTGAGGACCCGCGATCGATCCCGGCCCTGGGTCACTGTCCATGTGGAGTTTGCACATTTGCCCCGTGTCTGCGTGGGTCTCAGCCCCACAACCCAAAAGGATATGCCATGGATTCCATCTTTGTTTTTTTAGGTTCAATAGACAGGGCTTGGACTGTTATGCCTCACTGCATCGGCCAAAATTCTTCCTCTTCCAAGATCATCCTGGACACCAAAGCAAACCTGGAATTCTTTTCTCCATTATCAAACACCTGCAAGTCCCTCTTCCCATATTGGTCACGCTAAATTGCCCCTTAATTGTGAAAAAAAGTTTTGAAAAAAATATTAAAACATAAAACAGCTCTCACCCCCACACACTCTCCATGCCCCATCCATGCCAACCCAAGGCACCCCTTGTCCTGTACCCACTCCATGGCCCTTTACAGCACATACCCCTGTGCCCACATTTGGCAGGCGTTTTTGACATTTTGATAATTGGTTTTGATGGGCCTGTTGACAGCGATGCACGGTCGCACAGTGGTTAGCACTGCTGATTCACAGGATCAGGGTCCCGGGTTCGATTCCTGGCTTGGGTCACTGTCTGTGCGGACGCTACATGTTCTCCTCGTGTCTGCTTGGTTTCCTCTGGGTGCTCCGGTTTCCTCCCACTAGTCCCGAAAGACAAGCTTGTTTGGTGAATTGGATATTCTGAATTCCCCCTCAGTGTGCCCGAACAGGTGCCGGAATGTGATGACCAGAGGATTTTCACAGTCTTTGCAGTGTTAATGAAAGCCTACTTGTGAAACTAATAAAGATTATTATTATGTACTTTTATACACACTTATGTCTACTTCTAACACACTGATTGGGCACTTAGCCTACCATAAAGGGCACATTACCTGCCCCAGAGGTGTCCCAGCACCAGATCCAAAGGGGTACCTTACTTCTCCAAAGCAGCATCCTGACTATCCAAACGAACCCACTAAATTCAAACCTGGTCTAATTGCACAAACTGGTTTTACACACCTGGCTGACCACAATCCCGCTTCAGTGGAGGAAGCTGATAATTTAAATGACCAGCCTCCTCCATTAACTGCACATGCGTGAAATGCGCCCCACTCCATCTCCCACAACTTTGCAAAAATGGGAAGTGCTATGTTTGGGAACGGGACTTTTCAGGCATTCCGCTATTTTTACTATGACGGAGAACCTCTCTGTTGCGAAAATCCATTCCCTAACACAAGCTTTACTGTCCAAATAGAGGTTTACCAAAGAGTGCAGCTTTGGGTGTATCTATATCTGAACAATAAACCTCATGCTCTTAATGTCTATCTTTATATCCAGTTCATTTGCCAAAGTAGGTACAAGAAATATGAGCTCACAATGACCTTCAATGGAGATGACCTAACCTGAAGTCTAATCTAAAATAGTTTATTTCGTTCAACTGGGGCCATTTAGCTTTACAACTAGCGACCTTATGACCTTGAATTCCTCATACTTTATGATCTTAGTAGTCTAAATAGGCTGGTGTTCAGAACTGTGTTTATGAGCATTTTCATGAATTGGCACAGTTTGTGCACATGAGCGGAAAGATCTTCGAGTTCAGAGAAAGCAAAACTGACGCTTGCATGACCAACATTCAAATTCTCCAATCCTGTTTCCAC
Source organism: Scyliorhinus canicula (assembly GCF_902713615.1). Taxonomy (NCBI): domain Eukaryota; kingdom Metazoa; phylum Chordata; class Chondrichthyes; order Carcharhiniformes; family Scyliorhinidae; genus Scyliorhinus; species Scyliorhinus canicula. The sequence continues at coordinate 102,300,673 of NC_052160.1, read as the reverse complement.
CTCAAATGTGCGTTAGCTGCAGGCCTGTGATTTTTCTGGATGCAGGGAGGCGTGTTCAAATTAGCTCACTGTGGGTGAGGACTTTAGCAATAAATTGTGCAACAAGATGTCATTGATTCATTATTCTGACTGCATGTCAGCATAATTTCAATAGATGGGGAAGTGTTGGATGATCAGTGCTTCCCGAGTTCTTTAAGGCAGATTCTGAGCACATTATCATACCCAACTGCTGTCTGGCTGTGAGGTGAAATTCCTACTGCACTTGGATCGGTGGCACAAAACTGCTTAGAATTCAACAAAATTGTTTGCTTCACACAGTTTCCACGTGGTTGGATTTTGAAGAATATGGAACCTGTGCAGCAGGCAGAATTCCTCTCAGCCTCAGTCGAGCAAAGAAGCAGATTTACCTTTTCCCTTGCACTCAGACCTGATAATTCTCAATACTGAAATGGTGCAAAGAGTGGAATATGTTTTACTTCCTCACACGCACATACACACACACATATATAACTGATGGGGTGATTGCAAACGCAGCCATTTTTTTAAACGTTCACTCTCATGATGGAGCCTCAACCACCAGGACCCTATTTTGGAATCGGCGTCCCACAATTTAACCTCCGAGCTTATGAAATAGGAACAGAAGTTGGCCATTCGGTCCCTCGAATCTACTCCATATTTCAAAAAGATCATGGCTGATCTGTTTGTGTTTCTGATTCCACATTCCTATAGCCCCCGATAGCTTTTGATTCTCTTGCCCAATGATAATCTATCTCCCTCTGCCTTAAAAATATTCAGTTCCGCTTCCAGCGCCTTCGGAGGCAGAGAGTTCCAAAGTCATACAACCCTTTTGTCAAGCAAAGATATTAAGGGCCAAAGGAGTTAGGTCACAGATCAGCCATGATCTCATTGAATGGTGGGACAGGCTCAAGGGGCTGAATGGTCTACTCCTATACCTATTGTATTTTTTATGTTACCTTGTGTAACGTAAGCTGCTACTAGATGTAGGCTCTCCTGAAAGATGCTCTAGACTCGGAGATAAGTTTAAAGTATTTATTGAACGATTAACAATGCTCTTAAATGAGTTCGACACTCTACTAATCTGCCTCTAGTAACTCAGTCTACTCTGCTAACTATACAAGCTTGGTCTCGATCATGTGTAAGGGTGTGATGTTGCGGATAATCAACCCTGTCCTGCTCTCTTGATTTCTGCCGGTGGAAGAGGCAGAACCTGTGTGCCTTGTCCTTTTTATATGGGTCGTGTAGTGCCCCCTTGTGGTAATGCCACCTCTGGGTGTCCTGATTACCCATTGGTTGTGTCCTGTTCTAATGACCCATTGGTTGCGTGTCTGTATATCATGACATCTCTGGTGCTCCCTCTAGTGGTTATCTGGTTGTAGTGTATTTACAGGGCCTTGTGTATATACAGTGATGCCTCTCACTACATCCCCCGTTTTTTTCTTGTTACATATTTTCTGGACTTTGTTAAAGAAAAATTGTAAGACGCATGTAGATAAATAATGACATGTACAAGTTGAGATGATATTGATGATTATACAAAGCCAATTAATATTTATGAATCCAATCTTAATAAAAAAGTTTATGAGTCCAAACTTTATGAATTTGTTTGGTTGAGTTGCTTTCTTCTGCTGTAGAAGTGGTGATGTTGATGTTGTCATTTCTTTGTGAATGTCGTCAGTGTTCTTGTGTTAAGTAACCAGGAAGTCAACATGAGGTGTTTGAATGGTTGAATCACTTTGTTGTCTGCTTTAGACTTTTTTTTCTATGCTTGTGGTAGTGATTCCATATGTCATCTTTGTTGTCTGACCTGGACTTTTTTATGTGTTCACGGTATTGATGCTGTATGTCGTCTGCCTTGAAAGCTGGTTTGCTTGTTTGTTGTGGAGCAAATGTGAATTTGTGAGATTCGTTGTCATGCCATGGTATGTTTGTACCCTTGCCATTGTTTGGAGCTGTGCAGTTACATTGTCCTTCATGTGCAGAGTTGTACCATATCGTACAAGTTGTTGTTTCATTGCCGTTTTTGTTGTTTTCATCATGCTTGTTGTTACTGTTGTTGCCTTTGTTATGCTTCCTGTTGTTGTTTTTGTTGTTGTTCTTGTAGTTTTTGTTTAGATCGTTGGGGTCGATGCAGATGCGTAGGTCCTCCGAAGGCTTTTTTATGCGCACCATCGAGCTGGCCCAGTCGGTTGGTTCGGTGACCTTAGACATGATGCCTTTTTTTTGTAGGCTGGTGAGCTCTGCTTTCAGTCACTCCCTCAGTGGAGCTGGTACTGTTAGTGGTGCGTGGACCACTGGTTTCGCGTCAGCCCGCAGTAGAATCTTGCATTTGTATGGAGGCGTGCCCATCCCACTGAAGACATCTGGGTACTGTCGATGCTGGCCTGAAAATCCGGATGAGACGGCGTCATGGTGTAGACCCATCGGGTGAGGTTCAGTTGCTTGCAGATGTGCGCACCTAGCAATATAGCCAGTCATTTCAAATTAGGTTTATCAAATCCTCAAATTCTCTATCAGGCATCTGGGTGCTTTGAAAACGTAAACAACTTTAGCATTTGGTTTTACTGTGGGTTCCATGCAATCTGCACTCTGATGACATATGTAATTGATTGGCTGGGGTCCGTGCTTTGTACTGAGCTTTTGCTTGGCCATTAGAATGGAGTTGACAGAGCGTAGCATAAATCAGAATTCCTGCACATCAAGAATTCCGCTGTGCAGCCAACATTCTCGGGCTGGCACTGAAGTACTGGAAATACTTTGCAATTGCAAAGAACTCTTGTGGGAGAATTGGATTGGATTTGGATTTGATTTATTGTCACGTGTAACGAGGTTCAGTGAAAAGTATTGTTCTCCATTCTTAAAAAAACATGGGATGTGAAAATACACAATGTAAATACATAGAAACCGACATTGGATGAAGCAAACGGAGTGTAGTACCACTCAGTAGAGACAATGTGTGGAGAGATCCATTCGGTCATTCAGGAGTCTGGTAACAGTGGAGAAGAAGGTGGACGGGATTCTCCGGTCGCCGACTCCGAAATCGGGTTCGGTGATCGGCCGAAGAATCCACGCTGGTGCCGAGATCGGGGGCGGCACCGCTTTAGCGTACTCTAGGACAACACCGCACACCATCGGGACAGCCTCAGGATGTTACCTGAGGGCCCCCCCCCCCCCCCCCTCCCGATGGACCGAGTTCCCGATGGCATTGGTCGTTTGTGGAATTTATTTTTGGGAAATCGGACTAAGTCCAGCCCCGCCACAGTCGGAGGGGAGCCAATCCATGGGGTGGGGGGGCTTTGGCGGGGGCTGGTGGCACTGGTGGCTGGTGGATGCCATGTTGCACAGCACGGCCGATGCAGGCTGCCACCATGCGCATGTGCGGCCAACGATCCGGCAATTCATCGGCCATATCTGCAGCTATGCCAGTGGTCCACGCTGCGCGCCTGCTAGCCCCCACCAAACAGAGGATCGGTGGCCATTTAGCACCGTTTGTTCAGTCGTAAAACGCCACCGTTCCCACGCCGGCGTCAGCACTTAATAATAATCGCTTATTGTCACAAGTAGGCTTCAATTAAGTTACTGTCAAAAGTCCCTAGTCGCCACATTCCGGTGCCTGTTCGGGGAGGCCGGTACAGGAACTGAACCCGCGCTGCTGGTCTTGTTCTGCATTACAAGTCAGCTGTTTAGCCCACTGTGCTAAACCAGCCCCTCAGTCTCAGAATTGGAGAATCCAAATCACTGTTTTTGAACCTGTTAGTTCGTATTCTCAGACTTTTGTGTCTCCTGCCCAATGGAAGAAGTTGGAAGGGAGAATAACCCAGATTGGAGGTGTCTTTGAAATGAAATGAAAATCGCTTATTGTCACGAGTAGGCTTCAATGAAGTTACTGTGAAAAGCCCCTAGTCGCCACATTCCGGCGCCTGTCCGGGGAGGCTGGTACGGGAATCGAACCGTCCTGCTGGCCTGCTTGAAAAACCAGCGATTTAGCCTGGTGAGCTAAACCAGCCCCTTTAATTATGCTGCCTGTTTTCCAAGGCAGTGGAAGGTGTAGACAGAGTCAATGGGTGGAAACACCCGTGAGCAACAATTTCTGCCACTGTTCTCAGCCCACTAGAATGACTGGGAAGAGAATGGTGCAGGTGAGAGCAGAAGCAGAGATACAGACCGGGCAATATTTATTGAAGGTCAGACTCCTAAACCTTCAAATTGATACAGAGGGAAATCAGGATCCGTCACAAGAAGAAACAAAGTGCTGCAAATGCACGGCCGATGGACCAAGACCGAAGATAAAAATGATCGATATTTAGGGGGTGACCCTTCTTCATGTGGATCCATGCAATTTATGGATCTCGTGGTAGAATTTATTCCTTGTGTGACTTGACCTTTCACTGTTAGTTATCCTTTAAGTAATGACTTCCTGTGGTTAGACAAAGATTCTGACAAAGTAAGAACAATTTCAGTAGAGCTCAATGAAAGTATTGTAACAGAACCACTGTCTCTTTTTGTAAAAGTGATTGAGAGTGAAATATACAATGTAGAAGCTTAGTTGGCAACTGACTGGGGACGGTCTGACACGGACACTCAAACTAACCATTGTTTTTGTACAGTTAGAAGTCTCACCAATAGCTGTTACTGACAGACTCATTTGTCATTGACACAAAGACAGGCCCTCGGTTGTTTTTATAGTAACAGGATAAAGAGCATCATCTTTTCTTTGTGCTAATATGTGTCACTTCAGATCAGCACATTAGGGTTACTACATCCACTCAATTGTTGGGACTGCGACATCGATTTGGTTTGCCTAAACCAAAGAGCCTGACTCACTTTGCTCTGCCAGTGAATTCTGTTCTACTAGCAGACTTGGCTTCCTTCAAGTGAGGTTGGTCATTGGTGTGCCTTCTGCCTGGTCTTGCAGCCTCAGCACTGGCCACCGGTAGTGGTGCTGCTGCTGAGCTGACGCCCCTCTGATTGGGGTTTAACTGGATGGCTCCCCCAGTGGTGGCCTCTTAATCGGCCACTGTTTGCAATGTGCCGCCCTCATCCTGCAGCTGGCCAAAATGGGAACAGCTCCTGTCTTTGACCCTGGGGGCCGAATTTCACTCTCACCCAAACATTTAGCCCATTAAGTTTAACAGGCGCTGGTTTAGCACGGGGCTAAATCGCTGGCTTTGAAAGCAGACCAAGGCAGACCAGCAGCACGGTTCAATTCCCGTACCAGCCTCCCCGAACAGGTGCCGGAATGTGGCGACTAGGGGCTTTTCACAGTAACTTCATTTGAAGCCTACTTGTGACATTAAGTGATTTTCATTTCATTTTTCAGTGAGAACAACATGCAGTATTCCCTGACCTAAACCCCTAGCATGCACTAAGAGGGCTGAAGTAGCAATTGCTTCTGTAAGAGACACCATTGCCAGATTTAAAAATGAGATTGTATAAAACCACTAAAAAAAATAAGGATTACTTTTAGACTCTTTTTCAATGGATTTTTTCCTTTAAGTCAAATTACTTTACCCGGGACTGGCTTGGAGGGGTTACAGAGTTCCAATATTTAGAATTAATTGATTTAATGTTGGCTAAGGTGCAGCTATAAATCTTGGCTATCTCAGCACTCACATTATTTCAACTCAGAATGTCAATTATGACTCCAGCTATTGTTTTCAGCCTGGTGTCTTTGATGGATGATATGCAGCCAGGAAATGGGAGCTTTACTGTGCATCTGTCTAGGTTCCAATAAGGTCAGTTAAGCACTGTTCATGTGCGCCTTGTCACGTGTAGACAGCTCCACAACTCAGGCTGCTATTTCTCAATGTTAGCGCAAGTAAGAGGTGTTGTTCTCTTGTATATGGTCCCCAGTCTGACACTGAAGTCCCAATATTGAACTCCCAATATTGAACTCTGCCAAAGTCTGGAATTAACCAGCAATAGCTGCTCAGCTAAACTGGGCAGAGAAAGATTCCTGGCCAGGTCAGGAGAGGGGAGTTCCTGCACATTAATTCAGAAATCCAGCCAGGATCTGACATGCAAACTTTAATAACTGGTGGTATTTTGAAAGGTCATGTGACCTGCTTGTTCAATCGGTAGTTTGCACGCGGAAGTGCTGAGCAGAGCGCAGACTCTTACTCAGTTTAATCCAGGAGGCAGACTGGCAGCATCGTGGCTGCACCATTCTGTACCTAGCATGCTGTGTAAATATACGTTTGTTATTTGTATGTAACTGATGGAGCCAAGTTACCACATTTGGCGATGAGGTAAAAGAGAGCAGTAAGTGTGCTTGCGAGATCATTGGCTCAAAACCTGGTCCAGCCAAAGTCAAGCTTGCGACGTTGAAGAGAACCGCAGACATGCCTGCCTTCAGTAGAGTGGATCCCTTTAATGCCCTGGCTGAAGATTGGTTGCGGTATGTTGAGCAACTAAAATTTTTCCTCAGAGCAAATGGAGTTGAGGAGGAGAAGAAAAAGTTGATACTGTTAACCGCGTGTAGGACCCAAACTTATAATATAATTCATTTATTTAAGAATCCAAATGCTCCTGATGCAAGCTCGTTTATAGAGATTGTGGATTTAGTAAAAGAGCACTATCACCCAAAGACCTCCATAATTTTGCAATGGTTCAAATTCAATTCCACGGGGAGAGCCCCAGGGGAGACCATTGAAACCTATATAACGAGGCTGAGGAAAATTGTGGAACACTGTGATTTCAGGACAACATTAAATGATACACTGAGGGATCGCTTGGTTTGTGGAGTCAATGATGAGGCGATGTGCTTTGAAAAAGCATTAGAAATAGTATTAGCAATGGAGAGCACTGCGAAGGGTATCCAGCAACTTCAAAGCATGCAGAATGATGCAGTCCACCAGTTAGGGCACAAAGCTGTAGAGGGCAATGGTGTGAAAAGGAAAATGACCAGTTTGAGATGGGCTGCAAATATAGAAGCTGGTAGAGTTGGAAAACTCAGGAGAATGAATCAACAACCGTCGATTGGGGTAGAGTGTTGCAGGTGTAGGGGAATTCATTCCCCAGAGATTTGCAGATTCAAAGAAGCCGAATGTTTCAGGTGCCACTGGAACAGGCAGTTGAGACACAGGTGTTAGAGGAAGCAGAATATGCACCGTAGAAAACAAAGTGAACAGTTCAGAACAAGTACATCACGTTGAAGATTTTTCTGCGAGTTATCGGAACTTCTCCAGATGAATAATGTGAAGAGGGGAAAGGAAGTCCCATGACAGTGATGTTATCGGTCAATGGCAGGCAATTAGGAATATAAGGAGTGGGCGGCACGTAGCGCAGTTGTTAGCACTGGGATTACAGCGCTGAAGACCCGGGTTTGAATCCTGGCCCTGGGTCCCTGTCCGTGTGGAGTTTGCACATTCTCCCCGCGTCTGCGTGGGTTTCACCCCCACAACCCAAAAGATGTGCAGGTTAGGTGGATTGGCCACGTTAAATTGTCCTGTAATTGGCAAAAAAAATAATTGGGTACTCTAAATTTATAAAAAGAAAGAATAGAAGTTGACACAGGAGCATTGGCTATCATAGTAGAGAAGCAGACCATCAGATAGCTTTGAAAAGTGGTTCAGCCTCAGAGTTTGCAGAATGCATGAGCTAGCCTGGCTACCTACACGGTAGGTGGTGACGACCAAAACACCTGTGAGCGTTTGGCAACAATCTTCCCAACATCCATTGGTCGTGATATCTGGCCAAAGACCAAGTCTAATAGGCCGTGACTGGCTTCAAGAAATTAAACTATGTGCCACAGGGGCATCACAATTCATTGGAGTCTCACTTGGATCTGCAAAGCCAACCTTCACCACGGGTCTATGCCTCTCCTATCCCAGTAGCGAAGGTCTATTGCCTTCTGCTGTTCAACAGTGAGGAGCCGCAGGACCGGCAAACCCACCCCCCACCCCACCACCTTCACCCGGGTCTATGCCCGCTCCCTATGGTTGTGGGCCGCCTTCTCCTGGGGGGACAGATAATGCACAGTATAAGACACTCGGACGTGAGCAGCACAGGGGGTCCGCAGTTACTGGCCTGTGTGTGCAGAGTAACCGGCCATGGCGGTGGGAGGGGGGGGGTTGGGGTGTTGGCATATGGGGTGGGATGCAGGCGGCCTGCCAGGAAGTGGAGTTCGATTGTGGAGTGGAGTGGAGAAGGGGGGGTATGGGTATGTGGGACGGGGATTGGTGCCAGGGGCACGGTGACTCATTCAAGTTGGCCTGGGAATCTCATTAAATTACATAAATGAATGAGCTGTCTTCTTGACACAAGTTGATTATATGCCACCCAATAATCCATCCATGCACCCAATAACCCCCCCCCCCCCCACCCCCCCGATCCCACACCCCCGCTGTCCCCTCCACCACAGTCCACCTCCATCAAAAGTGGAAGTGATGTGGTTGGAGTCAGGTTTTCCAATGGCTTCCATCCTAAACTCTGGAGGCAGCCCAAAACATGGTTCAAATGAGTCCTGACATCTGCTAACCAGGATGTTGGTGTCGCAGAAAGTCGGGTGTGGGTGGGAGTTTCCAGTCGGACCTTCACCAGCGTCCCATTAGGATGCAAATTTGTTTCATGCCAAACCCCGGAGAGTTTTCTGACCCATCATGGTGGGCACCAGCAGACGATCCTGTGGGAAATTCATGCCGGCTTGAAACTGATTTCTGGCCCTGCTGACATATTTTCCTGTCAAGCCTGCCATTGTACCTGCCGACAGGGGCGTGGGAGACTTCACTCATTGTTGCTCTTCTATCTTGTGAACTATCTCCATATTCTTTAATTCCTCGAATACCCAAAAGTTTATTGTTCACTGTATTGAATATATTCAACAGCTGAACATCCACAGCTCTCATGGAAAGAGAATGTCAAAGGTCTTTTTGCATGAATAGTTTCTCCTCGTCTCAGTCCTAAACATTTCTTTACTTCCCATATCTAGTGACGCACAAGGCGGACTTCTATTACAAGAGCAGTTTTTTTTCCTCAGACCGGTTGCTAACCTATTGCCAGAGACTTATAGCTTGAAGGGCGCCATGCCCCACCCAACATGGCTGATAAGGAAACTCTCACATTCTTACCAAGTGTCATTGGTTTGATGAGAAAAGTGGCGATGAGGAATTAGACAGGAAAGTCACTGAAAAAAGAAGACTTTGTTACATAGGAACAAAGGAAGTAAGAGCAGAAGTAGGCAATTCAGCCCTTTGAGCCTGCTCCGCTCTTCAATCAGATCATGGCTGATCTCTTCCTGGTCTCAAATCCTTCTCCCTGCCTGTTCCCCCGTCTACCTTTAATCTGTTTTTTAAAATCAGCAATATACCTATCTTCTATATGAAACAAGTTTAATGATTCAGACTCCACCGCACTATGGAGCAGCGAGTTCCACAATTTCGCCACCATCTGCGAGAAGTGGTTTCTCCTCATTTCAATTTTAAATTTACCACCTCTCAACCTATATCTGTGACCTCTTGTTCTGGATTGCCCTACAAGGGGGAACATTTGGTCTACATTGACTGTATCAATATCTTTTACTATTTTACATACCTTGGTCAGATCTCCTCTCATTCTTCTAAACTCCAGCAAGTATAACCCCAAACTGTTCAATCTCTCCTCATACATTAACACTTTCATCCCCGGAATCAATCTGATGAATCTCCTCTGAACTGCATCAAATGCCACCACTTCCTTCCTCAAATAAGGAGACCGAAACTGGACACAATACTCCAGATGTGGTTTCACCAACACGCGATACAATTGCAACAGCACTTTTCTATTTTTATACTCCAATCCTTTTGCAAAGTGCACGAACATTCCATTTGTCTTTTTAATTACATGCCACGCCTGCAAACTGACTTTCTGTGATTCATGAACAAAGTCAACCAGATTCCTCTGCCTAGATGCATTGTGAATCTGCTTTCCATTTCGACAATAATTTGCCTTTTAATTTTTCAGCCAAAATGGATAACCTCACACTTATCCACATTTAACTCCATCTGCCAAATTTGAGCTTATTCTCCTCGCTTACCTATATCTATCTGAAACCACCACCGCCAATGTGAAGGTTTAATAAATTTTCTGACAGCAACTGTGAGACTAACAGTCGGGGAAGACTTGCCTGTGTTGAAGTGAGTGGAGTCTGGGCTGCAGGGACTGCACACATGGCGAAGCTGCCGGGAATGGAAATTTTGAGGTCCACTGACTGCATGGGCCACAACTCGGGGCAAAAGTCAAACTACAGTGAGGCAAAATGGGAAATAATTGCTTGTTGCTTGACAGCTTTGACAAACTGTCAACCAGACTCAAAACGTTAGCTCCCTTCTTTCTGCACAGATGCTGTCAGACTGACTGAGATCGTCCAGTATTCTCTGCTTTTGTTTCAGATTGCAGCATCCACAGCAATTTGCTTTTATGCTTGTAGACCAGATCGTTTGTGCAATACTTTCCATTAAAAATCAAAAGGAATGAAATGTTGACCCGAGACAGGATCCGAAAATGGTGGGAAAAACGGACACCATGAAAGCATTTGATGAGGATTGTAAGACATGGAATCATGAGGAATGATTTAAGTCTTTTCTAATAGCACGTCTGACCAGAGGACCTGAAGGTCGCAACATTTCTCAGTTCAATAGGGCATAAAATGTTTCTGCCCCTACATAATTTACTGCACCCAGCAAAACCAGGAGATAAGTCCTATATTGAATTAATGAAAATCTTAGAGGGACATTTCTCTCCGAAACCATGATTAATTGCAGAAAGTTGTCAGTTCCAGAGCCATAATAAGGAAGAGGGTGAATGCATTTTACAGTTCATCGTGTCTTTAAGAAGATTAGCATGAATTTGGTACAAAGCCAGATGATAATCTACGTGACAGACTGGGTTTGGTTTTGTGGACTATGCAGTGAGAGTATTCAGAGGAAGCTGCTTACATAAGTCATTTAACTCTGAAAGTTGCTGCAGAAGTTGCCAGATTTATGGAGTTTGCAAGGAGAGAAGCTTCATAGATAGGGATTGGAGTGAAAATACCTCAAATGTATACCTCGAGGAACAAGGCTGCAAAGATGCAAACATGTCACTATTGGACACAGGTTGGACACGCAGTGGGCAAACATTAGAGTAAAATGAATACATGCAAGAACTGTGGTAAGGAGGGCCAAATTGCCAAGTCATGTTGGGCTCAAAAACCTTCTTCCACACCAAGAAGGTGCAAGAAAATAAACACACAGCTTAACAGACTTGTTGTGACTATTAATTAATGCATGAAGCTCATGATCACTCAAAAGACAACATAACTGAGCTACTGCAGGAGCTAAAACTAGGTGTTTTGTCAATGCAGGGCAATTAACAACTTTTGGGCATTTCCAAAACTTGAAGATTATGAAATTAAAATGCAAATGGAGAAGAGTGCAGCAGTTTTGCTAATACCCGAGACAATTTATCATCAAAAGCTGAAGCATCTGCCTTTAAAACCATCAAATATAATCCTGATGATAGACACTGAAGACATCAGACCATTAAAATAATGCATTATGGTGAAATAAAAGCGGTGGTGAAGTTGCCTCTCAACTTTGTCCGTGAAAACTTTCCTGTTCTCT